>NW_021620772.1:3427892-3544220 GCF_004785775.1 Grammomys surdaster | reverse complement strand
AGAGAGAGAGAGAGAGAGAGAGAGAGAGAGAGAGAGAGAGAGAGAGACAGAGAGAATAATAAAATACTCTTGGTAAGGTAGTGATGTCCTTTAAGTAAATATATTGCTAACTATTTAACCTGTTTATTATTATTATTTGCATTTCTATAGGAAGGACAAATTTAAAACAAAAACCAAAAGAGAAAAGTAGAAGTTTAGGAGGTGGCTTGGAAGATAGCTCAGTAAACTGCTCAATAAACTGCTTGCCATAAAGCCGTGAGGACCTGAGTCTATCTCTGACACCCGGGTGTGGTAGCACATGCTTGCAATCTCAGCCCTGCGGAAGCAGAGTCGGGAGTGTCCTGACAGATCACAGGGACCTAGCCTCAGAAAAACTAACTGGAAGACTCCTGAGGAATAATACTGAGGTTGACCCTTGGTGCACTCATGTGCATGTAGACACACAGACACACAGACACACACACACAGAGAGAGAGACAGACAGAGAGAAAGAGACACAGGGAGAGACAGAGGTGGAGAGACAGAGGCAGAGAGAGCGAGAAGGTGAGAGTCAGGGCAATGATAAAGAAAGAAGTAAGATTGATGTGTGCATAGTGATGATGCTCTTGTACATTATGAGCAGGAATAACTTTTGTTTTATTTGTTCCAGGACTGAGTATTGAACCCAGGACCTTGTGCACACTATATAAATTTTGTACTAGTGAGCTACAGGCCTAGCCTTTCTTCCTCTAAGTTTAAATATATGTGTTTTCTCTCTCTCTCTCTCTCTCTCTCTCTCTCTCTCTCTCTCTCTCTCTCTCTCTCTCTCTCTCGTTACAGTCCCACTGTCTAAGTAGTTCAAGGATAACCTTAAACTTCTGATCCCCCTCCCCCATCTACTTAGTGCTAAGATTACAGGTGTATGCCACTACAGCCAGTTCATTTGGTACTGGAATCAAACTCAGGACTTCTTGCAAGCTAGACAAGAACTGAGCTACATCCTCAGCCCTACATATAAGTGAGATATATATATCTTGCCAGGCAGTGGTGGCACATGCCTTTAATCCCATCACTCAGGAGGCAGAGGCAGAAGGATCTCCCAGTTTGAGACCAGCCTAGTTCCAGTACAGCCAGGGTTACAAAGAGAAACCTGTCTTGAAAAACCAAATATATATGTGTGTGTGTGTGTGTGTGTTCTAGTCATTATAGCTTCTCCAACAGACAGTTATTCTGCTATAACAATCTGAAAAATATGCAGATCCTACTCAACATGTGTTTCCTCTCCCAAAGCTCACTGCAGACTTTCTGGTTAAGGCTCAAATGTATAGAAAAATTCTTCCAGGAAGAAAAATTATCTCCCATGGAAAGACTTTTTCTGGTGCTCAGAAGACAGGATTTCCCAAAGGACAAAGGAAGTAGTGGTGCTAACAGAGCGGTCCTCAGCACTGAGGGAAGTTGGAGCCGTCTAGGTCCACCAGTGGACCACTCTCAGCCATGTTTGTTTCCCACCTTAGGAAAAGTTACATTTCAGTGTATGTCTTTTGTGTTTTGAATGAGAATGGCCCCTATAAGCTCATATGTTTGAATACTTGGTCCTCAGTTCGTGGAACTGTTTGCGAAGGACTAGGAGATCTGCCCTTATTAGAGAGGGCGTGTCATTGGGGATGGGTTTTGAGGTTTGAAAAGATTCCTGCCATTCCCAGTATGTCTCACCCTCTCTTCACCCTACCTGTGGATCAAGATGTGAGTTCTCAGCTGTTCCTGCCACTGTGCCCTTGCCCCACCATCATGGACTCTAACCCTATTTCTGTGTCTGTGTGTCTGTGTGTCTGTGTGTCTGTGTGTCTGTGTGTCTGTGTGTTTGTGTAGGTATCATATGTATGTCTCTCTCTTTCTCCCTCTGCCTACATACCAGGATGTAGCTCTTAGCTATTGCTTCAGGACCCACCTGCCTGCTGCCACGCCCCACACATAATGATAAAGGAATAAACATCTGAAACTATAAATAACACCCCTCCCCCCCCCCAGTTAAATGCTTTCATTCATAGAGTTGCTATGGTCATGGTGTCCCTTCACAACAATTGAACAATTACTAATACTGTGGGTAAAGTATTTACTGGACAAGTGTGAAGACCAATGTCCAGATCCCCATAACCCATATTAAGGTGAACATGTGTAGCAGCAGTAGGAGCCAGAGACAGAAGAATCTCTGGAAGCTTGTGAGGCTGGGAGCTTAGTGTGTGCAACAGTGGACAAGAGACTGTCTCAAACAAGCTGGGAGGTGAGGCCCTCCACACAGGTAGCATATGCTTCTGCTCACACACATGCGCACGTGCACACACACAAAGATTTTTAAAAATGAACCAAAGCTTTCCTCAGAGATGTTGGCAAGAGCGACAGTGACTTCAATGGTCTTCAGCCAGTGAAATGGCTCAACCAGTAAAGACCCTTGCATCCAAGCCTGACCACCTGAGTCCAAGCCTCAGAACATATATGATAGGAGTAAGGAACCACCTCCTTGAAGTATTCCTCTGATCTCTACACATGGGGCATGGCATATACATGCACATACACTCATGTGCAGAAACACTAAATAATTTAGTATCATGGAGTTCTAAAATCTTATCAATGAGAAAGACTCGATGGGCTGATTTAAGGTTTAAGTTCCTTATGTTCAGTCAGCTTATATGTAATTTACTATGTATTTTCCTTGTTTTCATTTTATGTTTATGGGTGTCCTTCCTACATGTATGTCTGTGCACCGTGTTCATGCAGTGCCCATGGAGACAAGAAAAGGGCGTCAGATATCTTGAGATTGGAGTTGCCAGTGTTTGTGAGCTGCCATGTGAGAGCTGGAAATTGAACCCAGGTCCTCTGGAACCATAGCCAGTGTTCCTAACTGCCAAGTCATCTCTATAGCCCCTAATTTGCTATTTGAAAAATTGGAATTTGTATTTCTCTTCCTGCAACCAAATGAGTTACTCTCTCTAGACTTTTGGTATACTTTTAAATCATTCAGGAAGATTTTTTTTAAGAGTTGAGAAACCAGGGGAATGATATTGGGATGAAAAGTGAATGAATAAGTAAAATTTTACAACAGAGTTGAGAAACTAAGAATCCTTACCACTAATTGCTATAGTTGACATTTACTATTTGTAATCATTTCTATTTGTTTGGGACCTGGAGATTAAGTCAAGCTCTTACACATGCTAAGCCCGTATTCTACCTGGGATATACTTCAGACTCTTTTTTATAAGTTATAAGCTCTTGCCTTTGAAAACAATAGCCTACAGACAACTCTTCTCAAATGTAAGCACCAAAGTCTAAACAATCAGATGGTTGATATTACTATTCCTACAAATCAAAACTTTCTTTGGAGCTACTAAGATAGTCACGAGTTCAGCCAGACTTGATAAAGTCTTTCTTTCTTTTATAAAAATAATTTATTTTTATTTTATGTAGATTTTTTTTCTCGCATGTATTGGTGAATGAGAGTGTTGAGTCCCCTGGAACAGGAGTTCCAGACAGTTGTGAACTGCCACATGGATGCTGGGACTTGAACCCAGGGCCTCTAGAAGAGCATCTAGTGCTCTTAACCACTGACCTATACCCCCAAGCCCCTGATTAGGCCTTTCCAACAGTCTCCAACTTTTAATTAACTTTTAATTAACTGTGGTGGGAACAAATTTATGAGAAAAATAAAAGTATGTGTACCTTTCTGTAATCCTGAATTTCTATGCCAGCAATTAATTTAATATTGTTGTTATAAATCTACCGCCTTTGCCCTGATTTGTGAGTCTAGCGATGAACCTGAGGATCCTTTCTTTTCTCTCCTGGATGAAATGTTATTGTTCACCAGCAGAGGGCACTGGAGTGACACTGCATGACGCAACAGCAGGACGACCGAGTGTGCTCCAGCTTTTTCTTTTTTCTTTAGTGTGTGTGTGTGTGTGTGTGTGTGTGGTATAGGTGTGTGTGTGTGCACGCATGCATATGTATATGCAGGCACATGTGCACATCCTGGTGGAGGCTGATGTCAGTGTTGTTGGCTACTGCACTCCACCTTTTTTTAGACCTATTTTTTTTAAGATTTATTTTATTTTTAATTATGTATAGTTGTATGTGCATATGCTACAGATGTATGGGTACCCATGGAGAGCAAAGGGATCAGAACCCTTGGAGCCGAAGTTACAGGCAGTTGTGAGGTGGGTGCCAGGAATTGAACTTGGGTCCTTATGGATACATAATGCATGCTCTTAACTGCTGAGCCATCTCTCCAGCCTCATTCTTTTTTTTTTTTTTTTTTTTAAACAAGGTTTCACTATGTAGCTCCGGCTGTTCTGCAACTCATTGTGTAGACCAGGCTGGTCTTACCTGGCTCCCAAGTACAAGGATTAAAGGCATGTACACTACTCCTGGCCCTATTTTTATTCTTCAGCACAGGAAACTGACTCAGGAGCCCCAAGTGTGCCCTCAAGCTAACCTCCCACTCCTTGAGGCTACTTTCTGCCAGATGCATTCATTTGCATATGACCGACATTTCTACAGATTATTTCTGCCTGTTTCTTCTCTCCAGCTGTGGTGACCCACTTTTACAGTCACCTCTAATGTGTTTCGTTACCACTGGCTGAGTGTATGGCTGTCTTAGGAGGAGACGTGGTCTCTTTCAGTGAGTCTCAGTCCCGGGTGTGGGTGTGCAGTAGCTCCTTTCTTCTTTATAGTTGCCTGAGTACTTAGTCCTGACCCTAGAGGAAGCAATTGTTCTTCCACGCTAGCTGCTTTTGAGACATTCAGCTTCCCCATAAACCCCTATTAGTATTTATCTACCTCTAACTCAACTAAGAATCCTTCATAGTAAATTTCCTCTATTCAAAGGGGATGGAGGTCTAGGGCGGTAGTGTATACCTATGAACCTAGCACTTGGGAGAGGACAAGGCTAGAGGGATCTCTTGTGAGTTTCAGGCCAGCCTGGTCTATACATCAAGTTCCTCACCAACCAGAGCTGCATAGTGAAACTATGTCTCAGAAAAGGGGGAGGTAGGGATTGGAGAAATGTAGGCAAGCCCAGTGCTATTCCTGTAGGACTAGATACTTCTGAAAGCTAAGACAAGGGTTTGCAGACATTGTCCAAAAGTGGGGGGGGGGGAGAAGGTTCTTTTTTTCTCCTAAGTGATTCCTGAATGTCACACTGTAGAAATATATCTTTGTTCACGTACAAACAACTAGTACAAAGCTTCCTTTAAAAGGATTTTATTTCTTGGTTAAGTTGCCTTGTGTTTGTCAATCAAAGACCGTTGTAACACACCTAGTACAGTCATTAAGGTTTCAGTCTCCTCTCTGTTCATACACATTCCCAGGATAATTACTGAGTATAGCCTTACAAACCAATTTATTTTTAACTTCAAGAAAATTCTAGGGCTGGAGAGATGGCTCGTAGTTAAGAGCATCCGTTGCTCTCTAAGAGAGTCCAAATTTGGTTCTCAGCATCCACGTGGTGGCTTACAACCATCTGTAATGGAAGTCTTGTTTCAGGGAATGGCACCAGGTGCATATATGTATGCAGGCAAAACACTCATGCAAATAAATAGATCTAAAAATAAATGTTAAAAAAGAGAATTCTACTGTCTTCTATTCTGATGATGTTCTGAAGTATTTCATGTTAAAGAAGAGATCACCAAGGTCAATGATCTGTGGTGTTCACAGGAAAGACCCATGCCAGTTACTTTACACATTAATACTCCAGAAAAATTTCAGAATCCTGCTGCTTAGAATGACTTTTCCCAACTAAAGAGGTGTAGTCATTCTTACATTACTGGAAAATCTTACTGACCAGAAACCACAAAATAAGGAGTAAACAGGTCCTACCTACTCTGGTTAGATCAAGATGTCTGGATGATGACCTCATCCAAGACCTGTGAAACCAGTCTCTGTGCTTGGACCCAGAGACCTGACGATTCTGGCTGTGTGCTTTTATTTTTTATTTTCCAAGATTTTTTTTTCTGATTAGTTGTTTTGGATGGCTTTTGAATTAACTCCAATATCCATAGGAGCATATTCGTATCTATTTTTCATAAGGCTTCTTGCATTCGTTGCCCCTTGTCTGTAACTTGGGGCTAGAGAAATCAAGAGCCCTGGCTGTTTTTGCAGTTTCTCCAGTTCCCACAGGTCTGCTCACAGCTGTGTATAACTCAGATCTCACACACACACACACACACACACACACACACACGAGAGAGAGAGAGAGAGAGAGAGAGAGAGAGAGAGAGAGAGAGAGAGAGAGAGAGAGAGAGAGACAGAGAGAGAGAGAGAGAGATAGGGAGCCCATGACGGATCAAAGTATGATACCACCAAAGTCCAGCTGGTGAACCAAAGAGTCTTATCAGGGTTACTTACAGGAATATGGGTGAGGGGTTACTTACAGGAGCAGAAATGACTCAAAGACAGCTGCATCACTAAAGCCCAGCCCAGTACGGGTGACAGTTCACAAAAGCTGGGTGCCTGGAACACACTGCACAGCCTGAGGCAACTCAACACATTGGCCAGTGTCCTTTTGAGGTAACTCTGGTCTTAAACCATTTCCAGGCAGCATGGCTGGTTTCTGTTTCATCCAGGCTGATCTGGTCCGAATCTTCTTGGCAGGTTGACTTTTTTTGAGTGAGTAGATTTTTTTGTTTTTGCAGCTTGTCTTGTCTGAGAGTGAATCTCAGCAGTATTTATGGCTGGAGGTAGGGTGGGAGGGAAGATTCCAATATAAATATTGGAGAAAAAACAGCATTTGTTGTTGTTGTTGTGTTTTGTTTCTTTGAGACAGGGTTTCTCTGTGTAGCCTTGACCATCCTGGAACTCACTCTGTAGACCAGGATGGTCTCAAACTCACAGATCCTTCTGCCACTGCTTCCGAAGCGCTGGGATTAAAAGGCATATGCCATCATACCAGGTGTTTGGCTTGTTTTTTTTGAGACAGGGTTTCTCTATGTTCAAGCTGCATCGGAACTCTTTCTGTAGATTAGGCTGGCCTCTAACTCAGAGATCCACCTGCCTCTGCCCCCTGAGTGCTGGGATTGGTGGGTACCACTACCACCTGGCTAAATGGACTTTTAAGAAACAAAACAAACAAACAAAAAACAAAAAATCAAGAATGAAACAGCCACCAGGGGTGGTAGCACATGCCTTTAATCCCAGCAGAGACAGGTGCATCTCTGAGTTCAAGACCAGCCCGGTCTACAGGGTAAGTTCCAGGACAACCAAGAATACACAGAGAAACCCTACCTAAGAGAACCAAAACAAACAAACAAACAAAAAATCAAGCAGCCAAGACAATAAATGGGCTAACAGTCCTCAAAAGATGAAATTCCCATATACACATGACAATAAACATAGGAAATATGTTTACCCTCACTAAGCATCTGCTGTGGTAGGCTTGATCATGCTGTTGTTCGGAGGATGTAGTAGACTCTAGGACTTTGGACTAGAAAAGCAGTTGAACATTTTAAGCAGGGCTTACTTGGCTGTCCTAGTAAAAGCATGGAAGACAGTGGTGTTGAGGCTTATGTGGCCCAGCTCAAGGCATTTCAGAAGGGAAGACTTTTAGTATTCTTTGCACTAATTAAAATGTAGCATTTTAGAAATTTAGTATGGCCTACAGATCACTCGTGTGATATTTTGGCAAAGACTGTGACTGTTTTTTGCCCTTGTCCTAAAATTTTGTCTGAGGCTAAATGGAAGAGTTTTGAATTTACAGTGTTGGCAGAGATTTCAAGACAGTCTAGTATTGACTGTGTCCCTTGGTTAGTAGCGGTCACTCTCATGCCGGTCTACGATGGAAAGGAGCGAACGAGGCTAGGAGAAATACAAAACATGGAACTGAGGAGAAATGGAGTGCCAGGAAGCCTAGTGCTGGAGCCAAGAAGATGGTCAAGTGGTCCAGATGAAGGTTACAGAGAAGCCCGATGCTAAGTGGAATAAAGGGAGTGGTAACCTCAGGGCAAGACTGCATCCAGCTTCCAACTGGGGCAAAGGAACCAAGGGACACCATAAGTATTGAAGGGAACCATCAGCCACAGACAGCTGAAGCAGATGTAGTTGAAAGAGAGGGCCAAGTTCCAGCCTCAGCAAGCAGGAGAACCTGGTGAGTTCAGCCACATGGTTCTGGCTTTAGAGACAAGGATACAAGAGGCTGTGAAATCTCCCTTTATAGCTGAGGAAAGCAGCTTGCAGCCAGGTGTATGTCCTTTTGTGAAGGCCCAGAGAGGCCATTATGTAAAGCCGTGAAGCCTGGGTTGCCTTGGAGACACCAAGACATTGGAAATGCCAGACTCACGGGATACTGCCCAGTAAGGGAGCAGACCAGATATGGAACCAGCCCAAGAGGGAGAAGTGTGGTTGCACTCAACAGAGCTGAAAGGAGCTGAGGAGATGAAGAGCACTTTCACATCAGACATGAGATGCCCAATGTAGAGTTTGCCCAGCGGTTTTCAGTCTCGCTTTGGTCCAGTATTTCCTCACTGTGCTCCTTTTCTTCCCTTTTGGAATGGTCATGTATATCCTGTGTAATTGTATGTTGAAAGCATGTGAACTGTAGATGTACTTTTGGGGTTACTTTATTGGGTTCTTATATCTACCACCCTTCCAACCTTTATTCCACCCTAATCCCTTCCAAACACCCAACACTAGGTAGGAGAGAAAGATTAGAGGGAAAGGAGGATATAGACCACTTTAGACTATTTCCTGCCGAATAGGGGCATCAAGTTCCCTGGGGCAAGTCCAATCTTCATCACCAGAATATCTCCAACCAGCAAACCAACAAAACAATCCAGCAGTCTAGCCATACCAACACAGCAGCAGGGACCAGCAGCAGTAGCAGGGACTAGAAGCAGAAGCAGCAGCGGGAGCAGCAGCTGCCACAGTCCCTCTTACGACGCTCACATTTATACCCTCTCAAGAGTCCCCAGAATTCTAAGCTATCTGCAGCTAGCAAAAATCACACCCCTCCTAGAGCATAAGACAATCATAGTTAGAGACTGTGGATAATCTGTAGCTGCCCCATACCCCACACCTGGGTCTGAAGCAGGAACATTCACATAACACGACTGGGTTTTCAAAGAAACCAAAATTTTCACTATGGTGATCTACTTTTTGATTTTTATTTTACAGGGGTTTACAGTTAAAAGATTGCCATAAGTCTCAGAAGAGAGTTGGGACTTTTAAACTATGTTGAGACTGTTACAGACTGAGATTTTTGAAGCTGGACTGGATGCATTTTGCATTATGTAGTGGCTATAAGCCTGTGGGAGCAAAGGAGTGGAATGTGGTGGTTTAAATAAGATTGCTCCCCCCATTCCCAAGAAGTGTTCAAAGTCCTTAGTCATCAGGGAAATGCAAATCAAAACAACTCTGAGGTTCTTTCTTACACCTGTCAGAATGGCTAAGATCAAAACCTCAAGAGATACCACATACTGGGAAGGATGTGGAGCAAAGGGAACACTCCTCCATTGCTGGTGGGAACCACCAACCAGAGAATACACACAGGCTGGACCTAGGCCTCCCCGCACCACTTTGGAAATCAATTTGGCATTTTTTTTTTTTCAGAAAACTTGGAATAGTTCTACCTCAAGACTCAGCTATACCATTCCTGAGTCCAAAAAGATGCTCCAACATCTTACAATGACACTTGCTCAACTATGTTAATAGCAGCTTTATTCATAATAGCCAGAAACTGGAAACAACCTAGATATCACTCAACTGAAGAATGGATAAAGAAAATGTGGTACATCCACACTATAGAATACTATTCAGCTATTAAAAACCAAGATAGCATGAATTTCGCAGGCAAATGGATAGAACTTGAGAATACCATCCAGAGTGAGGTAACCCAATCCCAAAATGACATACATGGTATGTACTCACTTCTAAGTGGATGTTACCCATAAAATACAGTTTACCATGTTATACTACACAGACCTAAAGAAGCTAAACAAGAAGGAAGGCCCATGAGAGAAAGCTTGAATATCATTAAGAAGGGAAGAATAAAATAATCATAAGGGGCATATGGAGGGGGAACTGGATGGGAGGGGGAGGGGGAGGGGAATGAGGGATGGTTCAGGATCAGGTGTGGGGAAGGACAGAAGAGATGAGTAGATGGTGGCCATGAAAATGAATGGAAATCTGCAACTGATGGGTGTGAAGAGTTGGGAGCATCTCCAGGATGAGACATGGCCCGGGACAAGGGAGGCACCTAAGAATCAATGGGGGTGCCCTTAGTTATGACTGATAGCACTGGGATATGGAACATGAAGAGGCCACCTCCTGTATCCAGACAAGAATCCCAGTGGAGTGATAGACACACCAACCCACAAAACTTTCAACCCAAAATTTATCCTGTCTACAAGAAATACAGGCAAGGGGGAAGAAGCAGAGATTAAGGAAATGGTCAACCAGTAACCAGCCCAACATGAGACCCCCCCTCATGGCAAGCACCAATCCCTAACACTACTAATGATACTCTGTTAAGCTTGCAGACAGGAGCATGTTGTCCTCTGAGAGGCTCCACCCAAGCAGCTTACTCAGACAGATACAGACACTCACAGCCAAACAGTGGATGGAGCTAGGGGACTCTTACAGGAGGGAGGATTGTGGGTCTCGAAGGGGATAAGAACCCTACAGGAAGAACAACAGAGTCAACTAACCTGGACCCTTGGGACTCATAGAGTCTGAACCACCAACCAAAGAACATATACAGGTTGGACCTAGGCCTCCCTGCACATATGTAGCATACGTGCAGATGTAGGTTCTGAACAACTGGGACGGGGGCTATCCCAAAAGCTGTTACCTATTTTGGGATATGTTCTTCTAGCTGGGCTGCCTTGTCTGGTCTCATTGGAAGAAGAAGCACCTAACCTCACAGAGACTTGGATTGCCAGGATGGATAGATACCCAGGAGGCCCTCACACACTCAGAGGAGAAGGGGATGCAGGGATGGGGGAAGGAT
This sequence comes from Grammomys surdaster, assembly GCF_004785775.1. Classification (NCBI taxonomy): domain Eukaryota; kingdom Metazoa; phylum Chordata; class Mammalia; order Rodentia; family Muridae; genus Grammomys; species Grammomys surdaster. The sequence continues at coordinate 3,533,254 of NW_021620772.1, read as the reverse complement.
TGTGAGAGGAGGTGACCAGGAGGGGTAGTGACTGGGCTCTAAAGTAAATAAGTAATAAATAAATAAATAAATATAGGGCTGGAGAGATGGCTCAACAGATAAGAGCACTGACTGCTCTTCCAGAGGTCCTGAGTTCAGTTCCCAGCAACCACATGTTCACTCACAACCCTCTGTAACGATATCTGGTGCTCTCTTCTGGTATGCCTGAAGACAGCGACAGTGTACTCATGTACATAAAATAAAAATCTTTTTTAAAAATTTCAAAAAAATAAATAAGATTGCCCCCCCCCATAGGCTTATAAATTTGAATGCTTAATATCTTCGGAGTAAAAAATCTTTGGTGGGGCCGGGCGGTGGTGGCGCACGCCTTTAATCCCAGCACTTGGGAGGCAGAAGCAGGCGGATTTCTGAGTTCGAGAGTTCAAGGCTAGCCTGGTCTACAGAGTGAGTTCCAGGACAGCCAGGGCTACTCAGAGAAACCCTGTCTCGAAAAACCAAAAAAAAAAAAAAAAAAAAAAAAAAAAAATCTTTGGTGGGATTAGAAGAATTAGGAGGTGTGGCCTTACTGGAGGAATCACGTCACTGGGGTGAGCTTTGATGTTTCAAAAGCGTATGTCAGGTTCTCATTCTCTCTCTCTCTCTCTCTCTCTCTCCTTGGTGGTCAGAATGAAGCTGTCAACTACTTCCACAGCACCATGCCTGCCTGCTGTCATGCTCTCCTGCAATAGACTGAGCCTCTGAAATTCTAAGCTCCCAATTTAGTGCTTTCTTTTATAAACATTGTCTTGGTCATGGTGTTTCTTCCCCGCAATGGAACAGTGACTAGGATAGAGTCCTAGTCTCATTTATGTTGCTGAGATAAACACCCTAACGGCCTAATACAAAGGCTTTATTTGCTTCAGATTCTAGATTGTAGTCCTTTATTTTGGGTTTGCCAGGGCTTAAAGCATCACATTCACTGTCAAGAGCAGAGAGAGAGTAAGTGTACGGGTCCCCACCTGCTTCTCTCACCTACCTTTCCTCTCTTACACTGTTCAGAGCCCCATGCCTAGGGAAGTGAGCCAAGCACAAGTTGGGTCTTCTGACTGTTGATTGTTAAATGAATACAGTTTCCCTCAGACACGCCCACGGGCCAACCTGATCTAGATAAGTCCTTACTAAGACACTCTTCCTAAGAGACTGTAGGTTGTTTCCAGTTGACAGTTATCACTAAACATCACACTAGCCATCGGGGAAATGCAAATCAAAACGGCATTAAGATTCCACCTTACCAGTCAGAATGTGGGTCATTAAAGAAACAAATAAATGACTGCAAATGCTGGCTGGTGTTTGTGTGAGCACAAAATACTCCTGCTAATAAGAATGCAAACGAATCTGGGCACTAGGGAAATCAGTGTGGAGATTTCTCAAAACAAACAAACAAATTATAAAAAATAAAACTAAAAGTAAACTTTCCGCAGGACTCCAAGCCATCCTATCACAGAGATAATTGCACAGCAGCGCTGACTGAGTTTCTGTATGCATGCCTGTCTCACCTGGGCACCATGGGGGAGACGGGGCATGTACAAGACTGTTCAATGGGTGGTAATGAAAAGCTGGGGCACTGCTCCAGGGAGGGCTTCTGGTTTGTAAGAGATGGCTTGGTAAACCTGTCCCTGCATCCTATGCCACTTCTTCCTTCCTGAAATTCAAATATGGCTCCCAAAAGAGCTGTCATCTCCTGTCTGTGAGTAGACTAGACAGCAGGCAGAGCCACGGCAGCCACCAATTACCCCGCAGCCATGACAACATTCGCTCTCCTCCTTACTTTTCCTATTCTTTGTCTTCTAGGAATTGAATTCAGAGTCTTAGATGTACTACCCACGCACGCACGCACGCAAGCACGCACGCACGTATGCACCCTTTCAGGAAAGCTTACCCTTTCAGGCACCTCGGCGTCTTAACTTCTACATAAGAAAATCCCCCTGAGTGCTAGGTTTACAGACTCACCACCACACTTCACCTTGTTCCTTCTTAAATGAATACTGAGGACAGTAGTGAACATATGGTTATAAGAGAGGGTGATGGGGTTAAAGAGAGAGAAAGAGAGACCTAAAAGTAGTCTTGAGTTAGAGAGAGGAGAGACAGAGACACACAGACAGAGACAGGGAGACACAGACAGAGAGAGAAAAAGAGACAGAAAGTAACTGAAGAACTTTCAGGAGATAATGGTATGAAGACAATCAGTGTGAAAAAACAAAACAAAAACAAAGTCAAACGGACATATGCGCCAGGGTGTGGCTCAGCAGTGCAGAGTAGAGCACTGCAATATAAATCAAAAGGAAGAACTAAGAGCTTATTAATCTATGTGACATCAAGAGTTTCTGTCCTAAGATGCTGCACTGGATATATAGAGGAAGGAAAGTTGCTAAATAATGGAATGACATGAGGTAGCCTCAAAAGGCTGGTCTGCCTTCCTTCCTAAACTACAGATTGAACACAAGGCCTTTGTGTTTGTACAGCTGGACAAGCATGCTGTACACTGAGCCATACACATTCTAAGCCGAGTGTGTGTGCATGCGTGTGTGTGTGTGTGCTTATGTGTGCATGCACGTGTGTGTGTGTGTGTGTGCTTATGTGTGCGTGCACATGTGTGTGTGTGTGTGTGTGTGTATACACCATAAAGCTGTGGATTCTGTGGATTGAACTCAGGTCATTAGCTTTGGTGACAAGTGCCTTTACGTGCTAAGCCATCTTGCTGGCCCCTGTAAGTTTTATTTTGAGGCAGGATCTCACTAAATGGACCATGGTGGCCTTAAACTCACATTGTATCCAGGTTGGCCTTGAACTTATGATCCTCCTACATCAGCCTCTTGAGTAGCGAGGTGTGACAATATCGATTGTGTACTTGACAGGATCTAGAATCACTTTGGAGATAAACCTTCAGACACATCTTGAGTTAACCAAGGTAGGAATACCTTAGCTATGGCATTAGTGGATGGGTAGCATTGTTTCAAGGGCTGAGGTCCTGGGCTGAATAAAAAGAACAATGCAAGAAGAACACCAGCATTCCTCACTTGCTCCCTAATCTTGGATGCAGCCACACATGCACATGCACACACATGCATGCACACACACTCGGCTTAGAATCTCAAGCTCCTGCCACTGAGATGTCCCTGCTATGACAGACTGAGCCCTTGAACTGTGAGCCAAAAGAAACCTTTCCTTAAGCTGCTTTTGTCAGGTTTGTTTCATTCCTTTGTTTGCTATCTGTCTATCTATCTATCTATCTATCTATCTATCTATCTATCTATCTAACTATCATCTATCATTTTTGTGCTTTCTCACACACAAAACATAGGCTGGGGTAGAAACCCATGCATGTACATGGGAGGGCACATGCACCCTTGTATACATGCAGAGGCCAGAGAGGGACATCAAGTGTTCTGCACCATCATGCTCTCTCATTTTGCTAGGCTGACTGGTCAGACATCAAGCTCCTTGGTTCTAACTGTCTCTACTCCCCAACACTGAGTGTTGAGGTTCGGTCTGTTGCCATGTACTGTAATGCTACGTTCTGGTGGCCAAAGTCTGGTTGTCTCCCAGGGACCATGAGATCCTCACGTACACCAAACGATGCTATGCAATCTTGCTCCTTAATTTATAACTATTGGTTGAATAAAGATGCCTGCAGCCTATAGCTGGGCAGAAGAAAGGTAGGTGGGGCTTTGATTCCCAGGCTTGGGGTCTGAGGCAGGACCAGACAAAGAGAAGAGGAGAAGATAAGAGAGGAGAAGATGCCATGGGGTAAGTGATCGTGAGTATTGGCCAAGAGGGCTGGCCAGTAGGAGTAACAGAACATGGCAAGTCGTATCTCACGGTTATTAATAGGGAAGTAGACACAGTAGCATAGAGGATAGATTCTGTGCAGCTCTAGTGCTTTAAAGGCTTATTCTAAATGTAAAAGTCTTGTGTCTCTTTTATCTGGGAATGGAATGATCTAAGTAGAAATGATGGTGTAGAAACCTGATTGAAATTAACCAGACTACAACAACTGAGTTTTAGGGGCACACACGCAAGCCATGCCTGAATTTTTTACATGTATGCTGGGGATTGGAACTCAAGTTTTCATGGTTTGCTTAACAAGCAGTGTTACCCACTGAGCCAGATGCCTAGCACACCTGCCATGGCAATAAGAAAAAGAACTAAGCTGGGTATGGTGGCACAGGCCCTTAGTCCCAGTACTCAGGAGGCAAGGCAGGTGGATCTCTGAGTTCAAGGCCAGCCTGGTCTACAGAGTTAGTTCCAAGACAGCCAGGGCTATATAGGGAAATCTTGTCTCCAAAAACCAAACAAACAACAAAAATACTTGGTCCCCTGCTCATTGTACTATTGGGGAGCAAGAGAACTTTTAAGAGTCAGGAGCCAAGAGTAGAAAAGGGTCATGGTGCCTATCCTTGTCCCCAGTAGTGTTCTCTTCTCTCTCTCTCTCTCTCTCTCTCTCTCTCTCTCTCTCTCTCTCTCTCTCTCTCTCTCCATTTGTTTTGAGATACGGTCTTTCTATATAGCCCCTTATCTGGTCTCAAACTCATAGAGATCCTTCTACTTAACATCCTAAATACTGAGATGACAGTTACCATGATTGGCTCTGTATCTCTGTTTTTTTTGTTTGTTTGCGTCTTGGCCACTCTGAGGTGATCAGTCCTCCTACAGCATGCATTCCTCTCATGCTATCCTGTGTTTCCACTGGTCCAAGGCAAGAAGACCAAGTGATCATGGACTGGAATCTCTGAAATCAAGAGCCAAAATAAACCTTTTCTCCTCATAAGTTGATTGCCTCGGTCATTTAGTCAGAGTGACTGAAAGCTGACTTGCCACAGTAGGAATGGTAAGGAGACTTACAATGAACAAGTATTCTGTGCTTCACGTGGACTGGTCAATGTCACAAACAGGCTATCATGAGTTACATGTTTGAAGCATAATTCTGGTGCAGGATAGAGAGGAAGGGACAGGTTTTACCTGCCTCCTTCTGTGCAGCAGCAGAGTCAGGCTCACAATCCAAACAAAGAGACTTAGAGCTCAAGGACAGACTGAAATGGAGCGCTAACAGAGAAATGACATGCAGGAAGGCAGGATAAAAGCAAATAATGGAGACAAAGGGAAAGAACAGAGAAGGAAAGGCAGAATTCCAAAGTAAAGTCCTGACACATCAGTGACGACATTAGACAAAATCCATTTTAAATACATGGACTAAAGAATAGAGAACATTCTGCATAAAAAAACATGACCCGAACCTCAAATATATAAACAGGTTAGTTTAATAACAGAGGGATAAGGGATAGTGGGGATGAGAAAAACGGTCAAGCAATATGTGTGTGTGTGTGTGTGTGTGTGTACATTAAGTAAATTAAAAAATAAACATCTGGAAAAGTCACATCATGCAAATGATTATCAGAAATAAGCAGGAATGCCAGGCACGATGGCATAAACCATTAATCTCAGCACTCAGTAGGCAGAGGCAGGCAAATCTCTGAGCTTGAGGCCAGCCTAGTCTACAGAGGTAATTCCAGGACAGCCAGGGCTACACAAAGAAATACTACCTCTCAAAACAGCAACACAAACAAACAAACAACAACAAAACAAACAAAAACAAGTAATCAGAAAGCTGGGTTTCATGGTCAAAGCCTATTATCCTAACTGCTCAGAGGATTGAGGCAGGAGGATCATAGGCCTGTCTGGAATATAAGAGCAGGTTCAAGACTAACCTGGGCAAATTCCTGAAACTGTCTCAAATAAAAAACGTAGCCGAAAGGACTGAGAATGCAGTTCAGTGGCAGAAAGCCTGATTAGCACACGCAAGACACTAGATTTACTTCCAAGCACCGCACACACAAACACATACAGTAAGCAGGAGTAGCCAAATTACTAGATCAGGCAGTTCTCAAGGGGAAAAACAACAGCAGCGAAAACACAACAACAAAGCATACACACACACACACACACACACACACACACGGTGGGATGGGGTTGTGAGGTATGGTAGCATATTACAATCCCAGCAAATACCAGCAGTTTCCAGACCCGTGTTATCTACCCGAGTTATCAATTCTAGGACAACCAGGGATAGTGAACTACACCCCACCTCCCATGAATCCGATACTACCAACCGGAAATCGTAATTGTTGAATATTTCACTTAGTTAAACCATTCCTTTAAAAAAATCCAGCCGGGCAGTGGTGGTGCGCGCCTTTAATCCCAGCACTTGGGAGGCAGAGGCAGGTGGATTTCTGAGTTCAAGGCCAGCCAGGTCTACAGAGTGAGTTCCAGGACAGCCAAGGCTACACAGAGAAATCCTGTCTCGAAAAAAAAAATCCAAATGTCAGTGTGTGGTGCTTCTTATTTGCAACGCTTTCCATAATAAGATTTTTAAAATGTATTAAAAAATTAAAATGTAAAGGATGCTCATGCGCACAGGGCAGAGGGAGGGAGGAATCGCAGCGTCCTCTGCCCCATGCTCCGCTGCCCCCACCCCCACTCCGCCCAAGTGCTGCTGTGCTCCCTCAATGAGGACCTCCAACCTCTTTTGTGAAGACCGCAGCTGAAGAGATTCTCAGCTGCACAAGAATCCCAAGGGAAGAGTGGAGACTGAGAACAACGATCATATTATTTTGAAGGTAGTGGGGCAGGATGGTTCTGTGGTGCAATTTAAGATCCAAGAAGCTTGAACCACTTAGTAAAGCCATGAAAGCCTATTGTGAACGACAAGGTTAGTGAACTCGGCAGCTCAGATTCCCGTTTGATGGACAGCCAATCAATGAAACAGACACGCCCACTCAGTTGAAGCAGAGGATGAAGACACAACTGAAGTGTTCCTGCAGCGAACAGGAGGGGCTGTTTCCTGAAAGTGGAAACTGCTACTTTATTCCAGAATTTCGTTGCTGATCAAGAATCCTTCTCAGCTAGAAAGTAGCAACTTGGTTCCCCACAAACCGGAGTACAATTTTCTTTTTTCTTTCATTTTTTCCATTTTACCATTGTGTGTGTGTGTGTGTGTGTGCGTGTGCGCGCGCGTGTGCAAAGTGCATATTGAGCCTTAAGGAAAAAAAAAGTTTCCAATGTTATGTTTTAGCTGACATCAGATGGAGATTGTATGGGGGAAAGTCTTTGTTCTGGGAAACCATCCTTATGTCATAAACTAAGATCAAAGAGGCCCCTGGAGAGATAGCTCAGGAGTTAGGAAGGGGTACTGCCCTTGCAGAAGATTCACGATCTGTTCCCAGCCCCCATGTTAGGCAGCTCACAAAGGCCTATAACTCCAGCTCCAAGCTCTGGCCTTAGCAGACACCTATCTTCATGTTCACTCAGACACAGCACAAAAGCAAACAATTAAAAATAAAATAAGGAATGGCTAGTTGAGTGTCAGTAGAGCTCAGTGGGAAAGCAATAGGATATTTCATTGAATTTGAATTGTCTCTACTTTTGTTGTTGCTTTGATTAGTTTGAGACAGGGTGTTTGTGTATAGCTCTGGCTGTTCTAGAACGAGCTCCGTAGACCAGGGTGGCCTCAAACTCAGAGATCTGCCTGCCTCTGCCTCCAGAGTGTTGAGACTAAAGGCTTATGCCACTACCCACCCCCTACGAACTGTCTATACTTTGACTGAAGATGAGAAGGCTTCTGGATGTATTTGTGCACACATAGCCTACTGGCTTCTCATGAACTTCTAGAAGGAAGAAGGGAAATTCACAGTGTGACTGGATTTCCTGGAGTCAGTATTGTTGAAGTCAGAGTAACTTTTTTTAAACGTGGTTTTATGTTCTATTTGTTCTAAAATATGGTTTTTCCCTTATACCACAGGCTGGCCTACAGTTCATGGTCCTTCTGCCGCAGTCTTCTCAGTGCCGGGATTGTGGACAGAGGCCAAACCATTCCCGGCTCCGGATAGTTGTTATTGAAGTTTGTAGAACTGGGAATGTAGCTGGGTCAGGAGAGTTCCTACAGAGAAGGCAAATGAATCCCTGGGTTCCATTTCCACCACAGCATGGAAAATGGCTATGCTGTTTTCCTTATACCTGTAATCCCAGCACTTGGGAAGTGGAGGCAAAAACATTCAAGGTCATCCCTGGTGACATAGGAAGTGTGAACCAGTCACTCTGGGTTACACGAGACTTTGTCTAAAAAAAACCAAACAAACAAAACAAACAAACAAAAAAAAACAAAGAGTTTGTGAAATCTAGGCTTATGGTATTAATTAGACTTTTACTTGCGGTTTTTATCTCTTCATCAGCACTTAGGACTAACAGAACAACAGACTGTGGCCCAGTCCTGTCTCGTCCATCTCTCAAATTACATAAGACGAGTAGAAAAGGCTCCCACAAGAGCAAAACAGACACAGAACTGACAAGAAATCCAGACTATTAGAGTATTTTCTCATTCCTTTTAAACAAAGAATTCTTCTCAGTGATCCTACTTTATGTGTTATGGGCATCTTGCACACACATGCCTGGTGCCTGCAGAGGTCAGAGACCTAATTAGATCCCCTGGAACTGGAGCTACCAACAGTTGTGGGCTGCCACTCAGGTGCTGAGAATTGAACCCGGGTCATCTCCAGCCCCTCACTGTTCTCTTTACTCAACGCTTTGATTTCTTACTTAGCAAACTATGATTTTGACAACATATCTGGGAAGTTTCCAAGATTACTATTTCCAAATATGTCTGTTCAAATCCAGGATAAAAATGTGATTCTGTCAAATGGAATGCATTCTAAAATAATAATATATTTCAAACTTAAAACATTTTCTAGCTAACCTTTAGATTACTTCTATCCTGCAACATGTTAAGACACTTCTAATATGTGGTAAAACAATTTAAATATATGCTAATTGCTAGGCTGAAACACACATGCACACACACACACTTCCCCTTTAATTAAATATATGGACACGATGAAATGTATGGCTTTCAGATTTTTGTTGTAAAGTCTATGTATGTGCCTATGTGTCTGCCATTTGTGTGCAGGTGCCTGTAGAGGCCAGAAGGCATCAGCGTCCCTGGAGCCGGAGATATAGACACTTGTGAGTTGTCAAAGTTGGGTGAATTGAATTAAACTTAGGTTCTCTGGAAAAGAGCAAGTGCTCTTAACTGCTTAGCCATCTCCTTAGCTTCCCACACTCTTTACTAAATATTATCCCTTGGTTACAACACATTTGCTTAACAGAAGCAGTTTCAATGATGAATACTTTATCAAAATCTATTTTATATGTTATTTGTCTTAGTCACCGTTCTATTGCTGTGGAGACACCATAAAAATGGTAATTTATTTTTTAATTAATTAATTAATTAATTAAATGTATATGAGTACACTGTAGCTGTCTTCGACACACTAGGAGAGGGCATCAGATCCCATGTGAGCTACCTACCATGTGTTTGCTGGGAATTGAACTCAGGACCTCTGGAAGAGCAGTCACTGCTCTAAATTGCTGAGCCAGCCCTCCAGCCCAACAATGGCAACTCTTATGAAAATTAAAAAAAAAAAAAAAGAAGAAGAAGCATTGAACTTAGGGCTTGCTTACAGTTTCAGAGAATTACTCCATTATTATCATGGCAGGGAAGATTGTAGATCACATGGTTCTAGAGAGATCACTGAGAACTACGTCCTGATCCAGAGAGAGACAGAGATAGACAGACACAGAGACAGAGGCAAACAGAGAGAGAGAAAGAAAGAGAGAGAGAGAGAGACAGACAGACAGAGAGAGACACAGAGAGACACAGACACAGAGATAGACAGACAGATACACAGAGAGAGACAGAGACAGACAGACACAGAGACAAACAGAGAGAAAGAGAGAGAGAGACAGAGACAGACAGACACAGAGACAAACAGAGAGAGACAGACAGACAGACAGACAGACAGAACTGAGCCTGATATGGGCTTTTGAAATCTGGAAAACCACCTCCAGGGACATACTACCTCTGTTAAGGCCACACCTTCTACCTTGTAGTCCTCTCAGAGTTTCTCTCCCTGAAATGTTCAAGTACATGAGCCCATGGAGGCCACCCATTCAAACCACCACACTATTTGATTAGTTGTGTATGACTAGGTGTTATTAAAAACCCATCTGAAGTATTGGGGAAATGGCTCAGTTGGTGATGTTCTTGCCACAAAAACACAAGGATGTGAATTCAGACCCCTAACATACATGTAAAACTAAACAAAGGTGGGCAAAGTGAATCTGGAACTCCAGTGCAGGGGACACTAAACCAGATCCCTGGAGCTTATTGGCTAGCTACCCTAGTGGATGAACTGTGTGTCTCCATGTTCAGTGAGAAACCCTGACTCAGAAAGTTCAATGGAAGGCAGTAAGATGCCTCAGTGGAAAGGCAGTTGCTGCCAAGCAGAACAACCTGAGTTTGATTCCTGAAACCCACTGACTTTCACAAGTTGTCTTCTGACTTCAACATGCCATGGCGCGCGCACACACACACACACACTGGAGAACAATAGAGAAAGACACCTGAAGTTGAAGTTGACTTCTGGCCTTCATAAGCATACACACATGTACCTGCACCCTCCCTCATGAACATGTATGTACATATACATACAATACCCATATACTCACACATCCCCCTTCCCTGTTCTCCCTCCATATCCTCCAATGTTCCACCTTTCACTGGTTCTCTCTTTTTTTTTTTTTTAAAAAAAAAGCCATCTAATGGGGCTGTCCAGATGTCTCATTGGGTAAAAGCACTTGCCAGCAATCCTAATAACCAAAGACAATCTCAACTGATTGCTGGGACCCACACGGTAGAAGGACTTGCCCTTTGACCTCCACAGTTGTGCCATAGTGCGTGCATTCGCACACATGTGTACACACACATACACTAAATAAATAAACAAACAAACAAACAAACAAAAAACTTGTTGAGACAGGATCTCATTGTGTAGCTCTGGATGACTGGGAACTCACTGTGAAGATCAGTGTGAACTCACAGAAATCCTCCTGCCTCTGCCTCCCAGTTGCTGGTGTTAAAGATGTGTGCTATCACTTCAGGCCAATTTAAACAACAGCAACAGCAACAAAGCTGACCTCTTTTTCTCCACTCATTTGAGAGCACGCATGCATGCTGACATACAAGGAAAATTCAAAAATAATAAATAAATACATAAATGATCTTTTAAAAAAATTCACTGCTGTGTATGGTGGTAACATGTCTATAATCCTAGTTTTGGGAGGTAGAGGCTGAAGAATCAGGAATTCAAGCTCATCATTGTCTCCATAATGGGTTTAAGGCTAGCCTGGTTTACATGAGAACTTTCATAAAACAAACAACAAAAATTAAACTTCCTTTCTTTTCTTCCTTCCTTCCTTCCTCCCTTCCTTCCTCCCTTCCTTCCTCCCTTCTTTCCTTCTTTCTTCTTTTCTCCCAAACTACCCCTAAACAATGCTGTATCATTCACTCTTGGCATCAAACATTTAAGACTCACAGACTCCGTTACAACACCATACAGAAAAGTGTCACCGCCCTAGAAATCCTGCATTCCCATATTCATCCTTTATTTCTACAACTGTGGACCATCACAGATCTTTCTTTACTGTCTTCCAGGTTGTTCTTTTTGACTTTTTTTTTTCTTCAGAACATCACGTAGTTGAAATCATGGTATATAGCCCTTAGGATGGGTTTATTGGTTTATGGGCCTGGTATTCATAGTCCCTGGGCTTCATTCCTGGCACTTCGAAATTAAAGGAGGGTCAAGATGCTGCCTTCTTTCACTTCGTAACTGACATTGGTTTTTTCTGTGTCTTTTCACAGATCGATAGCTCATTTCTTTTCAGCACTGAATGGCATTTCCTTGTGTGGACACAATACAGTTTATTTATCTGTTCACCTAGTGAATTTACCTAAGAGGAACACTTAGCTGGCTGTTCTGGAGCTTACTCTGTAACCAGGCTGGCCCTGAACCTATAGAGATCCATCTGTCTCTGCCTCCCAAATGCAGGGATTACTGTAGTGTGCCACCACACTCTGCAAAAACATTAAAAATCTGAAAATTAAGTAACGCTCTTTGTGATCAGTTACAAAAGCTCAGACATCTGCGTCCTGTGTATTACCAAGCTAAAAAAGCACATCACCAAAATGTACTACAATATGTTCTACCAAGTTTCCCAGGAAAACAGCAAGATTTCTACCATTAAGGGACTTTGAACTAGACGAGACATAGTGATGTATGCCTGTCATGCTAGCACTCAGGAGGTGAAGGCAGGAAGATCAGAACTTCCAGGTTATCCCTACCTGCATAGTAAGTTCAAGGCTACCTTGGGACACATAGACTTTGTCTACAGAACAAGCACATAAAATCACTGGATGGATGACTAAAATCCTTTCTGACAAATTCAACAGCAAATTACTATATTCAGTGCTTCTAAAGGTAGCCTAAGTTTAAAATAGCTGTTTAACTTTTTTTCCCCCTTTGAGTTTTTCTAGACAGAGTTTCTTTGTATACCCTTGGCTGTCCTGGAACTCATTTTGTAGACCAGGCTGACCTGGAACGCAGAAATCTGTCTGCCTCTGCCTCCCAAGTGCTGGGATTAAAGGCATACACCACCACTGCCAGGCTAGTTGTATAACTTTGACTCACCGTTTTTCAGACTCACTTTATTCAATTCACACATTTTTAATTTGTATTATCAGAAAACACACTGGCTTTGGAGACTTAAGAACATGAACAAAATAAGACGCATCATCAGGCTCGCAGACTTTGGACCAGACTGGAAAAAGATTTTACTTTTAAAGTGAATTTTCAAGTATCAAAATTGGGAAGCCAGTGGGAACAGGAGGAAAACGTCAAGAAACAATGAAAGACAAAAAAACAACCAACCAACCAAACAAACAAACAAAAAATACCAAACCAAACCAAACAAACAAACCAAACCAAACAGAAGGAAGCTTACGGTGCAGCTGTGGGTGGAAATGAGGGAAAAGAGTCTTAAGTGAAGCTGAACACAGAGAAGCTGGGGAACAAACCACAAATGCAAAGCTTGAGACAAGAGTCAGCCAATTAATTAATTTTGAGGCACAGTCTCACTATACAGCCCTGGGTGGCCTGCAACTCCACATGAGGACCATGCTGGCCTTGAACTCACAAAGATCTCCTGCATTTGCCTCTACAGTGCTAGAATTAAAGATGTGTGCCATTGCACCTGGCCCAGGTTATTTAAAAAAAAAAAAATCCACTGGGGCAGCTGCAGCGCTTACAACAGCCTTCATATTAGCTCCCACAGGTGACCTGGTAATACCTGTTTAGTCTAGCTCCTTCAGCCCATCTACCCGCTGAGCGTCTAGGCTCAATACCATCTCTTAGCCACTCATCTACAGGCAGCTATCTTTTGATCATTGACTGGTCCATCAGCTCAGCAGTTCTTCTAAACACTGCCTCACAGGCTGATCCATTTTAGTTTTTCTCTACCTAAGAGTAAACTTCCTAATCCCAGCACTTGGGAGGCAGAGGCAGGCGGATTTCTGAGTTCGAGGCCAGCCTGGTCTACAGAGTGAGTTCCAGGTCAGCCCGGGCTATACAGAGAAACCTTGTCTCGAAAAACCAAAAAAAAAAAAGAGTAAAATTCCAAATTTGTTCTCTAGAGGAAGAAAAGCCTTGACTACATTTAGGGCATGTCTGATTAACTAGTTAGCTCTTTGTTTAAAATAAAGGACATTAAACAAATAATGTATGTATGTGCTAACTTCTCATTATATTCTTGACATGAGATTGAAATACCATGTATAATGATAATCCAGCCTGCCTCTCTCTGTCTTAGACTTAAAAGCCATCTTATAGTAAAGACAACTTAGGATCATTCCTAATGTGACTAACCCTTATGATTTATGATTATGATTAAACCTGTTTCTCAAGGATTGGGCTATGCCCACCTGTAACTTTAACTACAAATGGTTCTTCTGTACTGCCTGTTCCAAGAAATGGCAACCATGTCTTTGTTTTAAAACATTGTTATGACCATCTTGCAATCCTTTGTTTCAAAAAGTTATTAGAACCAGCCATTGTTACCTTGTTACAACTACCTTATTATGTTCTGCGTCTGTGACCCTGACATATATTTTTAGATTTTATTTTTTAAAAAGTATGTATGTGTGTATGTATGTATGTGTCTGTATGTGAGTATGTGCATGTGTGTGCAAGTACCTGGACTCAGGTCCTCTGGGAGAGCAGCAAGTACTTTTAACCACTAAGCCATATCTGGTTCTATTAAATGATTTGTAGAGGAAAATAAAAAGGATTTTTAAGGGTCAACCTTTAAGTATATGATGAAGATATAAAATCAAATATGAATATCTTCATTTTGGTTTGTTTCCAGCCCTGAGGATTGAATCCCAGGCCTCTTGCCTGCTAAGGCTGCCCTTGTGTGTGATCCTTTGGCCCAGGGGTCCCCAATCTTCCTAATCCTGTGACCCTTTAATACAGCTCCTCATTTGTGGTGACCTCCAACTATAACATTATTTTCTTTTCATAACTGTAATTCAGCTGCTGTTCTGAATCATAACATAAATATCTTATATGCAGGATATCTGATATGTGACCCTGTACAGATCCCAAGCCACAGGCTGAGAACCACTGAGGCCTTAACTTACTGAGGACCACAGGCCACAGCCTCATGTGTCCTGTGACCTGTTTTCTTTTCTTAAAGTTTATTTACATATGAGTATGTGTATGCCTGCAAGACAGAAGAGAGCCTCAGATCCCATTATAGATGGTTGTGAGCCACCAAGAGGTTGCTGGGACTTGAACTCTGGAAGAGCAACCAGCCCCTGACCCTAAAGAATTAGAACTTTGTCAGGGCTCCTCATTTGTCTATTCTTACTATCCATTCAGTGACTCCATCTTGGAAAAAAAGTTGTTGAGTTTAAAGACTAGGAAAATGGTAAATACAAAAAGATTAAGCCATTTGAAGATGATTTTTGGGTCAAGTCGTTTAGGTCCATGAAGAGTTAAACAGAAGGGCTGGTAGAGAGGACCGACCAGCTGGAGATTGGTAGGGAATTTGAAGCTGGAATAAGAGAACTAGGCAGCGTCTACTCCAGCATCTTTTTCTAATTATGGGCCATTCTCATTCTTCTGCAGTCTCCAACCTTCCTGTGCAACCTAGAGGGCTTGTAAAAACCACAAAAGGGTGTAGTGCAGAGAACAGAAGGACTGGAAGCTGCCTCGGGCCCCTTGACTCCAAGTGTCCTTGGGCAAGTTGCTTAATGTCTGTGAGCCTGCTTTCTCATCTGTAGAATGGGAAGAATGCAGCTTGGGTTTTGCCCCAACACATTTAAGTTTGCCTGTCCTCTCTGGCTAACTGGTTACAGTTCTGGAAAGTGTATTCTTTCTCCTGTGGGGGAGGAGCAAAGCTTTGCCAGAGGCTTAAACACACCCAGGCATTTCCACCCCCTTCTCCCTTTCCCCCTTTCTCTCCTCCCACTTAGATTCAGAACTGTTGTTCTCTGGGATCCTGGCCCTTTGTTCTCTGGAGGCTTAAACCATCACCTGTTTTGCCTTGATTTAAAAGGTGTCGCCAGTTGTTTCGACGATTTCTAACTGAAATTGTCAAAATGTACAGCTAGTGAGTGTATCACGTTGGTTCACCACTAATACATCAAGTGCATTTCCATTTTCCTTAAAAAAATTATTTTCCAATTAACCCCACTCAGAGTACTCATCTCTTTTAGTTGTTGGCATGGCCACTTAGCACTAACACAAAGTATTGTCTAATAGCATTATACACCTTCCTGTGATATTCTCTCTTTCTCTATGTGTGTCTCTCTTTCAAAGAAGGCTTTGCCTACAGGTTGGCCTCAATTTCCATCCTCTAGCTTGAGTTTTACTGGTGATCTGAATTTAATCATGGGAACCACGTGGTGGAAAGAGACCCAGGTGTTGTCTCCTGATCCTTATAGGCAGTGCCATTACCACAAAAATAAAATAAAATAAAATAAAATAAAATAAAATAAAATAAAATAAAATAAACAACCTGGGGAATCTTGTTAAAAATGCAGATTAACAAATGGGGGAGGGGCTGAGCTGCTCACAAGGCCTCAGGTGAAGCCCATGCTGTGGAGTCTGACCACAACTGGAGTTTCAAGGCCTTATAGAGTTGAGGACAATGGGAGGGGGAGGTGTACATGTACACACATGTACACACATGTACACACACACACACACACAGAGTGATAGCTGGGTGCCGCTTTGATATTACTTGGGATTAAAAACTTCCCTTTAAGACCTTTCTTCTGTCCCTTTCAGGCCCACGATTTACCCGATGATTGTTCCTGTAATTACTTAGTTTTGCCCCTCCACCTTTTTTCTTCCCTTCTTAATTAACAGTCAGATAAAAAAAGGGCTCCTTCTGCTCACATCTGCATTGAAACGTCAAGAGTCCAGTTGTAAACAGTTTTACCCCCCCTTTACCATGTAACCTTGGGTAGCTCCCAAAGCACACAACATCAAATTCACAATGAGATGCTTGAAGACTTATCACCAATAATTCCCTTATTTCTGTTAGCTCCACGTGGAGCCCTCTGAACAATGCAGATCTACAGTGGCCCCCTTACAGAGCATTTAACATTGGGGGTGCCAGATTTCCTTTTAAAGGCATGCAGTGTTCCTTTTTTATAAAACCCTCAATTTTTGCCTATTCAAACAAAGCTCTTCCTGATTCTCAGCTGTGAGTCTTTATTTAAAGCAGTATTAGATAGATATCTAACATATTTTAGTATTCTTAATATCTTTAATATCTTTAGCCTGTTTTATATAGGAAATACCTAATCTTGTTCCTGGTTGTATATTCAACACCAAACAGTGCTTTATCCTAAAAAAGATTTTGGAGAGATTCAATGAAAGATGAAACAAAAGATTTATTTTTTTAATACTTAAATGTCTTCTAATTTACTACATACTTATTGGGAACCTGGATGTTAATGGACAAATAAAATTAGTTCTGCTACAGTAAAGATTGTAAAGGGTCAATTCACATCAGAAGGTATATTACAAAATATTTAAAAAACATTCACTGGCTAAAGGATCAAAAATAAGTTCACCTTTAAATACCCTTTAAGAGTATTTTAAGTGATGAAATATTTAGGTGTTAGTAACACTTCTCTCCTGTACCACCTACTACCATAGCACTTTTCTAGAGAAATAAAATTTTAAGTGCAGGGCTAAAATTTAGATTGGGCCCAAATCCACATCCTAACTAATAAGCTAACTATGCTTTCTTTACCATTGTTTTATACCCTTGACGTTTTGCATTCATTGGGATTGCGTTAGTCTTAACGGTTCCCCGTGGTTGAAATATCAGGGAAATGAAATAGGGCTTTCTCATGTTTCAGTCCCTAGGAAAAGGAGACTGCAAAGCCCATTCTGCGAGGTGTAAGAGGCCTACAAGGTGCACACCCTGCAACTGCTTCATATTCCAGCTTCATCTCTGGGTTTTTACACAGCTCTTCATTTTTGGGATGATGTAAACCGCGCAGGAGCATTACAGTTCTCGCACCATGGAGAAGGATGCGAGAACAAGCACCGTGGGCTGCCAGATTCTCTTAAGAGAATGCAGCCGTGGGCTACAGGCCCGGATACCCGCCCCCAAACCCGGTCCACAACAATCGTTTCCTCCCTCCCCGCCTTTTACATACAGTACACATACAAATACACACACGCAGAGCAGCCAGCAGGGGCGGGCCGGGCGCGACCACTGTGCCAGCCGTGGGGGACAGGCGGGGGGACAGCTCCCGCGCGCCTCTCTCCAGGCCCTTCCTCTCCCTCCCCTCCCGCGGCATCTGGTTGCAATTAGCCGTAAGCAGGGGCACCTGTGGGCGCTAGGGGCTTCAGGCCCTCGGCTCCCGAGCCACGGCGCTCTGCGGCTGCAGCGCCACCCGTGCCTGCGCGAGCACTTGGTACGGTCCAGCGCTAGCGGGCGCCGAGCGGGAGCCGCGCGGGAGCGGCGCAGCGACATCGGCGGCAGTGGCGGTTGCAGCTCGGAGCCGTTGAGACGCCTCTGCGGCAGCTGGTGGCGCAGGTGGCCGGCGTGGACGTGGGCAGAAGCGGCCAGCGCGCCCCGCAGCCCCAGCGCCACCGCCCGGCAGGTGAGAGCCGCCCCGCCCCCGCTCGGCGCGGGTGGGAAGCGGGCGGCCGCGCTCGCAGCCTCCCTCCTCTCCCGCCGCGCCCCTCCCTCGTGGGCTGCGGCCCGTGGGAAAAGCCCTGGGAGCGCCGGGGTGGGAGGCCGGCGGCCCGGTGGCGGCCAGCATCCCTGCCTCAGGTGGCCGCCACCACTGCAGGCCCGGGCGCTGCTCGGGGCCGAGGCCGCGCTCTGAGGAGGCGCGCAGGCGGCTCCCCCTCCCCCTCCGCGGCCTCCCCTCCCCCTGCCCTCCTCCCCGCGGCCCCTCCCTGGGGTTTGCGCTTTAACCGCCCTCCCTGCTGTCCCTCGCAGGCGCGTCGGGACACCCCGAGGCATCCTCCCCCGCCCGCGGGCCCGCCAGTCCCTGCTCGCGTCTGTGCTCGCATCTCCTGATCGCGGCTGCGCTGCTCCCCCTTCTGGTCTCGGGACTCCCGGCGTCGCCCCTCAAACATGACTCGCGATTTCAAACCTGGAGACCTCATCTTCGCCAAGATGAAAGGTTATCCTCATTGGCCAGCTCGAGTAAGTGATTTGTAGCCCCGGTGTAGCGGTGCGGCCGCCTTTCCAAAGGCCTGCTTCCCATCCTTTCTTCTCGGTTTCCTTTCAGTCCATCCCCTCCTTTTCCCTTTACCGTTATTTGGAACCTTTCATTTTAGTATTTTTTTCTGTACTCTCCCATGCAATTGTAAAATTCTAGCTTTTCCTGCATACCCGCGGCGGTTTCCCGGTGGCTTGCTTTTTGAGTCTCTGACAGGTGTTCTACATAGGAATATTTAGGGAACGGATTCAATTAACGTTTCATTGAGGCGAAATCATCAAGTATGATTTTTGTGTTTAAAGATGAGTGAAATCATGACATTTCCTTAAATTTTGGAACTTTGAACACAATACAAAGCGACAACGAAATATGCAAATTACAAATCTTTGCATGTCAGATCTGATTAAATTACTTAGTATACAATTTGCAGTTGGTGATACATTTGGACCTCTTTGGCTTATGACCTTGAAGATGTTGTTTTCCATTTTTTGTTCTTCATAGCTAAAGGGGATTGTAGACCAGACACTAGGTTAATGTAACTGGAGAAGTCCTAAGGACTCAAGATGTGACATTAAACACCCAAGCTCCATTTTCAGAAAAAAATAGGAGATTTTTTGTTAGTTTTTAATGGTGTCAAGGTTCAGAACACGATAGATAAGACTTAAAGAATGTTGATTAGATAGAAGTCAAAAAATAGACTGATGTTCTAAAATTGTAATTAATATTTTCATACAGCTTATTCTTTTATTTTCAAGACAGTTTCTCTGTATAGCTCTGACTGTTCTGGAACTCACTCTGTAGACCAGGCTGGCCTCGAACTCAAGAGATCTACCTACCTCTGCTTCCAGAGTCCTGGGACTAAAGGTGTGTGCAACCACTGCCTGGCTATTTTTTTATGCACATAACTCATTTAATCTTTGAAAGGTATTACTTGGCCAGGTGGTGGTGGCGCAAGCCTTTAATTCCAGCACTTGGGAGGCAGAGGCAGGCAGATTTCTGAGTTCGAGGCCAGCCTGGTCTACAGAGTGAGTTCCAGGACAGCCAGGGCTATACAGAGAAACCCTGTCTCGAAAAACCAAAAAAAAAAGAAAGGTATTACTTGAAAATAATAAATTTCATAGTTCTAGTTCTGACAGCTATGTATGAAAACTGATTCAATCTGCTTCCTCAACTTCCTGTTGCCCTCAGGTATCTTGTTTGGTTGATCCTTCTTGAACAATCCTTAATCATAAGCCTTTTCTATAGAATTGGTGTTCTTGTTTTCCTATAGGAAAAACTCTTTAATTACTGCTTTGTGTGTGCCTTGACTGTTACATATGTTGCAGACATCTTTAGGGCAGTGACCTAAAGCTGAATTTCTTTATCCTACAGCTCTTAGTTACACAGTCATGCACTTGTAAAACACTATTTCAACTTTATATAAGGCCTGCTGGACCTGGGAAGGTATAAAGCCCCCTAAGAGACACTTTATGATTCAAGGTATCGTTCTTTTGAGTTGTTAAAAAAATCAGGGTTATCTGATACTTATATTCAAAAGTTCCATACCACAATGTAGTTAGAGGCCAGGTGTAAATACTTTAGAAATTTTCTATTTTTGAGGGCTGGAGAAATGGCTCAGTGGTTAAGAGCAACTGCTCGGTGGCCCAAATTTCAGTTCCCAGCACCTATTTCAGGCAGCTCACAACCACAGTGATCTGTCTGGGACTCCAGGGCAGTGTTAGCACCTGCACTCATGTGCACACACCCATATGCAGTGTGCACACTGCATATTAATTAAATAATTTAATTATTTAATTAAATAAGTTTTTTTTTTTTAATGTTTCTACCTCTTGCAGTATGTTTCAGGTGACAGGTAAAAAGATAAAAGTAAAAAATAGCCTTTGGAGAGTCTTTTTCCTTTTTAAACAAGTCCCTTTTTTTCTTCAAAATTAACAATTTCTTAAAGTTCTGTGTTTATGGGTGTTTTGCCTGCATGTATGTCTATACCACTTCCATAACTTGAGCCTATGGAAAAAACTGTCAGGAGCTGCTGTGTGGGTACCAAACTGAACCTGCCTCCCCTTAGCCACTAAGCTATCTCTCAGCTACAAGTTCTACTTGTAATGAGTTCATTTGGATTCGGATAGGACATTTTTATCTTTTCTCCTTCATTTTCTTTTTCTTAGAAGCAGCTGAATTTGGCTTTTACATTAAGAATTACAGAGTGAGTTTCAGGACAGCCAGGGCTACACAGAGAAACTCTGTCTCGAACCCTGTTCCCCCCAAAAAAGATTGACATGTTTTTTTTTTTTTCATTCTTTGATACTCTTAATCTTTGCTGTAGAGAATTCAAGAGTATTTAAATATTTAAGGACTCAACTGTAAGGGTGATACTCTTGTCCAATTATATATTTTTAACTTCTACAAATTGAAATAGAAGTGTTAATAAACAACACCTAATACTTTTCTTCCTTTCAATGTTCTTCAAACATTGGGAAATAATGCCTTAAATTTTGGCTCCTGTTTGCCTTATGTTACTTTTTTTCCCCTCTGTGTATGTTTGCATGCTGTGTGTTTTGTGTGTTTGTATCCCACATGTGTGAGTGCCCAAGGAGGCCAGAAGAGGCTATCATCCCCCAGCCCCACCTCCCCCACCCCCACCAAGAGCCTGAGTAAAGTAACTATACAGGATTTGAGAACTGAACTCAGATTCTTTGGAAGGGCTGCAAGCACTCTTAACACTGAGCCATTTCTCCTGCCTGCCTCTTAGTACTCTCAGTGTTTGAACAGCTCTCCTGCAGGATTGCACGCCAGGTTCAGACTCACTGTATGAAATGTTTGGCATCAAATTTGTTTAAAAATTAAGTCACTGGATTTTAGGAAGCAAAGCTAATCACAGTAGGTATGCTTCAGGATTTGCTTCTGGGATGATTTTGAGTAGCAAGCAGATGGTGATAACCTTTGTATTCCTCCAGAGAAAACAATGATCAAAAGGTTAGATACATAAAAGAAAAGGGTCTTGATGTCAGGACCAGTTTTGCCACCAAATGAATTCTTGCTTTTTTAGAACTTGTTTGAGATTGTAGAGAGAAATTCTTGTGTATTGTATGGATATATCTATCACCTGTCAATTAAAATATGTAAGGCCTATAGGAAAGGGTAGAATAGAAGGTAGGACATCTGGAGGCAGAAAGAAGGCTGGGATAGAACGCTGGGAGACATGTGGTACCTGAGTGGAGGTAACCAGTCACATGGCAGAACGTACATTAGTATAAATGGTTATTTTAAATTATTAGCTAGTCAGGTAGTTGGCCTGGGTCATTATTCTGGAAGCTGGAGTTCGGGAGGAAAACGGCCTATATTTCAATAAATTGTAAAACGGTTTGATTTTGTATTAGACCCATTTAGGGTTCTTTACTCTGAGTTCACTCAAGTGTACTAAGGTCTGTAAGATTAAAAATATTTGACTTTTCTTATAGGTAGATGAAGTTCCTGATGGCGCTGTGAAGCCACCCACAAACAAACTACCCATTTTCTTTTTTGGAACCCATGAGACGTAAGTCCTGCTAGTTTTAATCTGAAATGACAGTTAACTTGCAGAAGTTAGGTATAAAACAAAAAGCAAGTAGAAATTTCAAATTTTAAGTGGGAAGTGACAATGAAATTAAAAACTTACTTTTAAAGACAGAGTCTCTTGTAGCCCAGGCTGCCCTGGGATGTTCCATGCAGACCAGGCTAGCCTGAACTCATAAAGATCACCTTGTTATTTGCCTCCCATGTTTGGAGATAAAATGCCTATGCCTGGGCTCAAATAGAAAACTTTAAAAAGTCATGTTTGAATTTTAGAATAAGCTCCTTTAAGTTTCCTTTAAAAAGTTTTAAAATGTACTGAAATCCGTTTAATGCTAGGAAGTCTTTTGTTTGTTCAAGATAGAATGTCATTATGTTGCTGGCCTAGAACTTACTATATAGACCTGGTGGGCATTGTGTCACCATGCCTGACTGGATACTCCCTCCCCCCACCCCTTGATTTTTTTGAGACAGGATTTCTCTGTATCTGTCCTGTTACTCTGTAGACCAGGTTGACCTCAAACTCAAAAGAGATCTGCCTATCTCTACCTCCTAAGTGCTGGCATTAAAGCCACCATGCCCCCTGCTCCCCCCACCCCCTTCTTATTTAAAGCACTACACCTTGGGGAGAAGAATTAAAGGGAAAGTTGGAGGCAGGGAGTGAGGGGTGGATGCAATTGATCAAAATATGCTGTGTACATGTATGGAGTTTTCAAAGGTTTAAAAAAAAAGTTAAAATAACTTAAGTTTACTTAATGGAATAGATGCTTACATGATCAAAAAGAAGTTAGGCTGGAAATAATCCCAAGACTGACTGATGGCTGCAAGTAGCCAGGAATTGAGTGTTAGTAAAATAAAGACTGCCTGCTGCTGTTTGAGGTCTGGTCTTATTAGCCACACAGATGGTGGGAAGATCAGAGGAGGGAAGCCAGACAGTGCCCTTTGTGATCGCTCCCAGAGTCAATCTGACCTGTGTTCCCAGGTGGATGTATAGCTAGAGAACTGATTGGATGAAAGAAATTAATATTGTACAAGATTACAGCTGGACGTTTTAACTACATGAACTTGCTTTGGAGGCTGTCTCAACTAACTGCCAAACCTTATATTCTTAGGTACCTAGAATTGATTAGCTTTATGTGCACTGTATGATCTACAAGAGTTGAACTTAATGTAATTTCTGTAGAATAGCATGTTTAACTGGGACGAAACACAATTGTGGATATCTCAATTATCACTGTATTTTTGAACTGGTTTTTTCATATATGTATTAATTTTATATGTTTTGACTGTACATTTGTCTGTGTGAGGTGTCAGATCTGGACTACAGCTCCCAGGTGGGTGCTGGGCATTGGGCCTGGGTCTCCCAGGTGGGTGCTGGGCACTGGGCCTGGGTCTCCCAGGTGGGTGCTGGGCACTGGGCCTGGGTCTCCCAGGTGGGTGCTGGGCATTGGGCCTGGGTCTCCCAGGTGGGTGCTGGGCATTGGGCCTGGGTCTGGGTCCTCTGACAGCTTCTCTACTCGAAGTCTACTTTTATTTTTCACTCTGCATTCTTAAGTGATATGAAAGTGGCAACATTTGGTTTAATTTCTGTTTACTGCTTCTCTACTTTCTAAATTTACACATAATTTGGTAAACTTCCTGAGATGTTATTTATATTGCAGTGTTTCAAGTACACAATTTGATTTTGGTATATTTCATTGGATTTCAGTGTAATTGTTCCCTTTTCCACTGAGGTCATTCTATTTTCCCTAGCCTTACACAGCCACTAATTACAATCTGTGTAGATTTGCCACGTACGGACATTTTGTGTTAATGGTATTGTTTGACATTACATTTTTTTGTTTATTTTTGAATTTATGAGACTAGGTTTCTCTTTGTAGCCCTGGCTGTACTAGAAATCGCTCTGTAGGCCTGGCAGGTTTTGAACCGTAGACATCCACCTGCCTCTGCTTCCTGAGTGTTGGGATTCCATACCTGGCTACATAATTTTTTTTTTTTTTTTGGAGACAGGATTTCACACTGTGTAGCCCTGGCCATCCTGGAACTTCCTCTGTAAATCAGGATAGGCTTGAACTCAAAGAGATCCTCCTGCCTCTGGAGTGCCAGGATTAAAGGCATGTGCCAACACTGCCTGGTCCATAATTTTTAAAAACACAGTTTTGGATCTCAGATTGGATTGGCCTTCACAATATTCAGAGTTGGGTGCACAAATATTTTGTATATGAAAATATGACTTTTAAAAAAAGCTCCCTGGGCTGGGCAGTGGTGGCGCACACCTTTAATCCCAGCACTTGGGAGGCAGAGGCAGGTGGATTTCTGAGTTCAAGGCCAGCCTGGTCTACAGAGTGAGTTCCAGGACAGCCAGGACTACACAGAGAATCCCTGTCTCGACAAAACCTAAACAAACAAACAAACAAAAACTCCCTGGGGGCTGGAGAGGTGGATGGTTCAGTGGTTAAGAATACTTTGATTGTTCTTCTAGAGGTCCTGAGTTCAATCCCATCAACCACATGATGGCTCACAACCATCTGTAATGGGAAATACTCTTCCAGCACACAGATGTACAGATATATACATGCAGATAGAGCACTCAGATATACATAAATCTTTAAAAAAGAAAAGAAAAGAAATGCTCCCTAGTGGGAGGCAGAAGCAAATAGATCCGAGTTTGCGCTCAGCCTGGTCTACAGAGCTAGTTCCAGGACAGCCAAGGCTACATAAACTCTGTCTCCAAAAAAAAAACTAACAAAAAGAAATACTGAATTTCTGTTTCCAGGGTAATATTTTACAATTTTGAGACATTCTAACAAATTCAATAGGGAAAGCGGTCTTTCGGAGAAACTACACTTTGTATCAGAGTAGAGGTTTGCATGGTGTGGTGCTAGCTCCACAATACCAGTATATAGAACTGTAGTTGAAAAAATGTTCCTAGGACCTGCCCTGGACATGTCATATGTGACATATGGGGCTCAGTGAGTTTTAACAAGCCTCCCAGATTCTGATGCATGCAAAGTTTTGAGTCATCTTAATTGGTAAGTTATTTCTTCGTGGTGAAATGAGCCAATTCAAGCCATATTAGAGTATATAAACACAAGTTTATTGGGAAGCTGCTCTCAGATGTGTTCATTGGCCCCAAGGACCAAGGCCAGGGAAGTTGCCATGGCGATGGAAAAGAGAGAAGGAAGAGAGAAAAAGTAGAGAGAGAAGGGAGAGCAAGTATCTGGATTATATAGGGAAGAAGCTCTGTGGGAAGGGTGGTTCAGCTCCTGGGCTGGAATGGTCATGATTGGGGCCAGGGATGCCTGGTAAGAACAAGGGACACCGGAAGAACCTGGAGGTCAGGCTATGTGAACTATGCACCTCAGACCCTTGTCCTGGGTCTGAAACCCAAAATTATTGTGAGGAGGTGTTTTTTAGGACTTTTTGGTTTAAAATTTACTCTGATTTTAAAAGATTTTATGGTTCTATATTCTACAGTTTTATATGACATAGTTTGTTAAAATCTTTCCTTTGTGGTGTTGGGGTTCTAACCTTGGGCCGTGTCTGTACTAACCATGTGCTTTTACTCTGAGCCACAACCCCATCCTTAAATGTAGAAGAAAAAGACTACCTTCTCCAGCATTTAAAAATAGAACTTTTGTATTGTGTGTATTTTATGTTTGTTTTTTTTTTTCCCAGTGCTGAGGACCATACCCAAGGCTTTGCTTTACCACTGAGTATTATACCCTGGATTGATCTCTATAAACTTGGAAACTGTTACATATTTGGTTAATTTGAAATTAAGTGGGTTACTGTTGGAGCTGGAGAAATGGCTCAGTAGTTAAGAGTACCACAACTGTAACTCCTGTCCCAGGGGATCCGATGCCCTCGTCAGGCATACATGCATGCAGAATACCAATGCATGGAAGATAAAAATAAACCATTTGGGGGCAAAAAAAAAAAGATTGTCAGTGTGGGACTGGGATTACAATTCTTGGTAAAGTATTGTCACTCCCTAGCACCATACTAATAAAGGTGGTTAATGAAGAAAATGAGTTAATATCAAAGAAGTGAGGATATAGTTAAAGAGTTAAAAGGCTTTTTTTTTTTTTGGTTTTTCGAGACAGGGTTTCTCTTTGTAGCCCTGGCTGTCCTGGAACTCACTCTGTAGACCAGGCTAGCCTCGAACTCTCGAACTCAGAAATCCACCTGCCTCTGCCTCCCAAGTGCTGGGATTAAAGGCGTGCGCCACCACCGCCCGGCGTTAAAAGGCTTTTAAAGTTAATGATATTGCTGTTTCAAAGTGGATTTATGATATTTTGATTCAGTGCAGACATACCATTTACCTTTAGAAAGACATGTTGCTTTATTATTATTGTTTAACCCAGAACTCAAGAGACCATCTGCCTCTGCCTTCCCAAGTGCTTGGATTAAAGGCCTGCATTACCACCAAACTTTTTTTCTTTTCTTGTATATTATATCCTGACTGCAGTTTCCTCTCTTCCTCCTGTCCCACTAATCCCTCCCCCTCTAATCTTCCCCAACCTCACACCCCCTCATAAAAGAGCAGGCCTCCCAGGGACATCAACCAAACATGGCATAACAACCTACAATAAGACCAGGCACGCACAATCACATTAAGGCTGGATGAGGTAACTCAGTAGGAGGAAAAGGGTCCCATAAGCAGGCAAGAGAGTCCCAGATAACCCCTGCTTCCAGTGTTAGAAATTCCACAAAAACACCAAGCTATACAGCTATGACATATGCAGAGGGCCTGACCTAACTTTTTTTTAAAACAATGTTTTTTAATAAATTATTGATAAAATAGTTGTATGATGATCCTTCCTGCTCCCAGAATTTGGGAGGGGAATTATTTATTTGAATAAATTTGGATTTTTTTCAACGATGGAAGTCTATTGTAATAATCCAGAGTTAGAGATATGGGGAAGGAGGAACATAGGAAAGTAGTAATTTGGAAAAGTGTACTAATTCAAATATAATTGATTTATATTTGAAATTTATAGTTCTGGTTGGCCTGGAACTTGCTGTGTAAACCAGGCTGATGTTGAATTCAGTCATCTGGCTCTGGCGCTCTGGGATTAAAGTATACCACCATTTTTGGCCTTAGATTAAGATTTTTTGGGTGTTCATTCAGAGTGGTGGGAGAGTAGGAAATGGTATTCTCTGAAAACAATTTAAAAACTGAATCAGTTCTCATGTATGTAGTCCAGCCTGATTTTGATCTTGACGTATAGGCAATGATCTTGAATTTCTGATTTTTCTTTTCTCCAAGCTCCTGAGAATAATAGCATTGCAAGTGTGTGCCACCATGCCTTTTTTTTTTCTGGGAAGAAAAAAATTACAGCAGCTTTACTAAGATACTCATTTCATATAGCTCACCCACTTAAAAGTCTAGAAATTCAGTAGTTTTTGCAATTCCAGAAAGTAGTGGAGACATTAGCCAGTAGACCTTAGATTATCGTTTCAAAAGAAACCTGTGACATAGTAACAGGTACCTTCCGCTTGTTCAATGTTCTTGCTGTGGCTCAGGCAGCCCTTAAAGCACTTCGCCAAATGCTTCATATAAATGAAGCATTTAATGAGGTTTGTAGTCACTTAATTTTTTATTTAATATAATATTTTAAGATTAATACTAGCATATAATAATGCTTCTCTTATTTGTGCCAGTTCATATTTCATTCTATCAATTTTCCATGTTGTATTTATCACTTGATAGACATCTGTGGTTTCCCACTG
Organism: Grammomys surdaster; assembly: GCF_004785775.1. Taxonomy (NCBI): domain Eukaryota; kingdom Metazoa; phylum Chordata; class Mammalia; order Rodentia; family Muridae; genus Grammomys; species Grammomys surdaster. The sequence goes on along the minus strand of NW_021620772.1, from coordinate 3,505,287 downwards.
TTGGCGAACGTGAAGAACGTTGCTATGAGAGCACTTAAGCACAATTATTATTTTTTGATGATGCTGGGTCTAGCCCAGGGCTTTGCATAGCTTAGCCGAACTCTCTACTGCTGAACTACATACAGTCATCCATTGTGTATGCTTTGTATGGGCAAATGTTTTCACCTATCTAGAAACAGACTTCCTGGTTCAAATGACAACTTAGTGTCCAATCATTGAAGAGACAGCCAGACTGCCTACAGAACATTTTTATATATTTTTAGTTTTCTTTTTTTTTTTTTTTTTTTTTTTGAGACAGGTTTCATTTCATATATGTTAGGCAGGTTCCAAGCTGAACTATATCCCAGCCATACACTGTCACTTTATTATAACTGTGCTGCTAGGTTGCAGTGATGTTTCTGTGATTAAATAGTGATGCTGAGTGTCTTTCATGTGTGAATTAGAAAAGATCTTGGTGGGGCTGGAGGGATGGCTCAGCAGGTAAGAGTACTGGCTGCTTTTCCAGAGATGCTAGTTTTAATTCTCAGCACCCACATGAGACTGGAGTCTGTAACTCCAGTTCCAGAGGATCTGGCTCGCATGCGCAGACATACATGCAGGCACAACATTAGTGCACATAAAAATAAATCTTAAAAGAATAAAACAAAACTTGAACCAGGCCTAATGGGACGCAGCTTAAATCTAACACTTGGGAGGCAGAGACAAGCATATTTGTGATTTCTAGGCCAGCCTGATACATAGAGTACCAGCCCAGCCAGTGCTACTTATGAGATTCTGTCTCAAAAAAACAAATACAAAACATGTGTTTTTTTTTTCCCGTGGGGTAGGGAGTGTTGGTTAAGAGACACAATTGCTCTTCAAGTTACTTCTACCGCCCACAACTGCACGCAAGTCCGGGGTGGGGGGAATCTCACACCCTCTTCTGGTCTCTCTGGGCACTGTACTCAGGTGCATCTCTCCTCCCCCATATACATAGAATTAATAAAACACGTCTTCCCTTTGTATAGTTATTATAAATTACTTAAGTTTATAAAGGCCTGTTTGGTAGGAGGGCATAGTACTTTTAAGTTGTTACATTAAGATATATGAACTGGGAATCAGAACTAAACCAAAGCAAAACCGAACACTTTTATCAGCCTTTTTCTACTGCACCAAATCACTAGGATTTAAAACTATTTTGTAATTTGTATGAACTGGGTGTTGTGGGCCACAGGTTTAATAACCTCAGCACCCAGGGGGTAGAAACAGGCAGATATTGTGGTCAGCCTGGTCTACAGAGTGAGATCTAGGACAGCCAGACTACACAGACAAACCTTGTCTTAAAAAATAAAACACAAAAAACTCGTTTGTTATAAAGTATTTATTGAATGTCACCTAGTAGCCTAATATAGAATTTAATTGAGTTTGCTTTGTACTTGCATCTCCCCTTTCTGTTCTAGTGCTTTTTTAGGACCAAAGGACATATTTCCTTACTCCGAAAATAAGGAAAAGTATGGCAAACCAAATAAACGAAAAGGTTTTAATGAAGGATTGTGGGAGATAGATAACAATCCAAAAGTGAAATTTTCAAGTCAACAGGTGAGTCCTTTTATAAAATTTATTATTAGTGTTAGAGTAAAAATATTGTCACTGGAAAATACATAACTAAATGAAGAACCTTACGACTTTCAGGTTGCTGTGCTCTTTTTAGGTTGTTCTTTGATGTTTGTGTCTAAGTGGTTAAATTAGAGAATGTCTAGAGAGATCTCAGAAACCAGACACACTTGGTTGTTCAGCTCTTCTTGATTAATATTTATTTAAACTATTATTGAATTTAAAGCCAAAACCAGTGTCTTGATAGATTCAGGGCCCTAAAATTTTATTTATCATTGTATGTTTGGTATGGGTGGGGACATGTCATTGTCCGTGTGTCAAGTACATCTTTGTGAAGTTAGTTCTTCATTCACCTTTACATGGTTCTGGGGATAAAACTCAGATCAGCAGGCTTGTATCATTGAGCTGAGCCATCTCAATGGCCTAATTGTTTTGTAAACTTAAAGCGTATGCCCTTTAGTTTTTTTTTTTTTAAAGATTTATTGAATGTTATTAGAATAGACCTCATTAATTAAATATATAACAGAAGTACTTACATACCCAATAGAAATTCCACGAATTCTAAACAGCCTCCTGCCCAGAGCCTTTAATTTATACATGGTACTACATTTTCATAGAGTGGTTTGTTTTTACCTGGCTTGTTACATTTTTCTTTTTTGTTTTATCTAAGGCAGAGTTTCTCTGTTGCCCTGGCTGCCCTAGAACTCCTCTGTAGATTAGGCTGTCTTCAAACGCAGATTCACGCATCCAGATGCTGGGATTAAAGGCATGCATGCACACATTCCCATGCTCAGCTTGTTTCATTTTCATTTTCTCTTGGTACTGCTAATAGTTTTTGTTCTATTTATTTTGCATTTATATGGGTGTGTGCATAATGTGTGCATGTGTATAGTACATGTATAGTGGTCAGACAGAGTACAACCTTGTGGAGTTGGTTCTCTAGCTACTTTTACCAGGTTGGTTGTTGAATGTGCTTTAGCAAGTGCTTTTACCTGTTAAACTATCTTGTGGTCCCCTGAAACTATTTTAATAATGTTTTTCTATATTGTGACTTACGTTTTTCTATATTGTGATTTGTACTCTTGAATGTATGAAAACTCTAGAACTTAGATAAAATAAACCATTATAGCAAGCCAGTGGTGGTGCATGCCTTTAATCCCAGCACTGGAGAGATGGAGGCCCATGGATCTGAATTTGAGGCCAGCCTGCTCTATAAAACAAGTTCTAGCACAGCCAAGGCTACAAGGGAAACCTTGCCTCAGTCTTCCTGAGAGGTACTTATATCTTGCCAAAACTCACTTTAAATTTACGGCTTTAAAATTCTTTAAGGCAAGGTGTTAACTACATATCCCAGCTTGGCTTATACCTAGCTCTTTAGTTTAGGATTGTCTCAAACTTGTAGGTATCTTACTACATAAAATGCTAGCTCCACTCCCTGCTTTAAAACTTTAAAAATTCTTTGTGTTAAATTTCCTTTGCAACAGAAATTGGGGTACTCCCATATCTATACATACAAGTTTTTGATTTTACATGTGTAGAAAAATTTCAAGTTAGATAAACCATCTTAAAAATGAATTGTTTATTCTTCATAGGTATCAACCAAACAGTCAAATGCATCATCTGATGTTGAAGTGGAAGAAAAAGAAACTAGTGTTTCAAAGGAAGATACTGATCAGGAAGAAAAAGCCAGCAATGAAGTATGTTTTGTATCTTTTCTGGTCTAAGAAGAAATGAAGAAAATGTATCTGTAGATACAACAGTTTATTGATTATACTACAAGGGAGGACTAGGCCTGGGGTTATCTTGAGTACTACCTGTGGATTTTTACAGTTACTGTAAAAAAGTATAAAACGGCAAAGTACTGGCAAAGTAGTAGGTAACCTTCAATATATTTGAAAAGTGAATGAAAATATGAAAAATTTTTCAAATATTAAATAGAGTTTTATAGTTTGTGCATTTTTAAGATGCATGGATTTAAAGTTTTTAATTTCCTATGTATGCTTGTATACTGAATGCATTCTTGATGCCTGTGGAGGGCATTGGATAGACACCCTGGAATGGAGTTAAAAACGGTTGTTAGCCATCATTTGGGTGCTGGGAACCAAACATGGATCCTCTATGCTCTTAACCCCTGAGCTTTCTCTTTAGCTCTTGGATGGATGTTTTTACTTGAAATTGTTTTTATAAGCAAAACAGGTATAAGTATAAAGTATGTTAGTATTTATTAAAAATACTTTTAAAAAAAGAGCATTATGGGCTGGAAGTGCTTAAAAAGTATTAAACTAAAAAATTTTAAACCTAGGTTTATTTCTACCTGTGTTATTATCTGAGTAGAGATATTTATCTATTATAGGCTGCTTGGACACTGATCTACTGATGTGAAGAGATACCATGACCAGGACAACTCTTAATTAAAAAAAAAAAATTTAATTGTCACTTGCTTACAGTTTCAAAGATTTAGCTCATTATCATTATGGGGGAAACATGGTGCTGGAGAATTAGCTGAGAGTTCTATGTCCAGATCTGCAGGCAGCAGGAATAGAGAGACACTGGACCTAGCTCTGGGCTTTTGAAATCCCAAAGTCCACCCTCAGTGATGCACTTCCCAACAAGGCCAAAACTTGTAGTCCTTCTGAGGAGTACCACTCCTTGATGACTAAGTATTCACAGATGGGAGCCTATGGAGGCCATTCTTACTGAAATCTGAATATAGCAGGTAGTTTTTTTCCTGAAGATACTAGTAGCCATCATTTGGTCAGAGTAAAAAGAGACCTCTCCCAGCACTTTCTGTGTAGCTGGTTTTATGAATTTTAGTTTAATAAAATCTGTTTCTTGTATAATTTATTCAATTTCATCTGTGGCTTTTTTCTTTTTTTTTTTGTTTTTTTTTTTGTTTGTTTGTTTACTGTTTTGCATTTTAGGATATGACTAAAGCTGTTGACATAACCACTCCAAAAGCTGCCAGGCGAGGAAGAAAGAGAAAGGTAATTTCTGAAATACACCGTACAAATTTCAAAGAAATTTTATTTAAATTGAAGAATAGAGATAAGGAAACCTTATTTGGATTTGACCTCTACTCTTTAATTATTAAAGGTTAAATTGATACCTAGTGAAACTTCTTGGTGATAAAGCTGTGGCACCCTCAAGTTAAACTAATGATAAATGGAAATAAAGTGAACCAGTTTTTACTTCTTTCAAACTGCCTCATCTTCTCTATAAAATGACTAGTATATAATCAAATTGTTGATGATTTGCTGCATGTGAAATCTTTATAGTAAATCCTGATTATTTGCTACTAGCACAGGCTCTCGTCCACTGTGCTAATTCAGTCTTGTGTGAGACAAGAGGGGCAATGACAGTTTAGGTCAGGTATTTTGTAGGCTTTTAATTAATGTGAGTTTAAGTTTTGTTCACACCTTTCTCTGGCCTAGTTATTACTTCCTAGACATTTGTATGCCAACGATAGAAATTAAGCCAATAGGTCTTAGGAAGTAAAAGGAAACAATTGCAGTTGCTTTTTGTCCCCTGGTGTAATTGAGGGAAATGACCGTATAACTTGACAGTGTTCAGCAGTGAGCACGTAAAGGAGCAGGCCATCTGAGGGCACACGCAGGCACTAACAGCAATGTGAGACATCAGGAGGCACATTTCACCACTGAGAGGCTTGAAAGAGGTTACAGGAAATCCACAATATTTTTCTCAAGAACTGCTGCTGTGCTGGGAAATCACTCATTGTAAGTGATCTGCAACTCACTTATTATGACGATGTGATGATAGGAAATTGTATTAGGACCATGAGAACAGATCAGGGATAAAGTCAGAACTTTAGAACTCACTGAACTGGCACAGGTAGAGTTGCACAGGAAATAAAGCAAACAGGTCTCTTGTTAATTTTTTTTTTAAATTACAATAGGAAAATACATAAATGTTTTTCCTTGAGCTTTGTGTGTTGTATTGGACTCTGCAATACAAACTGAGGTTTGTTTTTTTTCTTGGTTTATTTTTTTGAGACAGGTCTATTGATGTATACCAGGTTGTCCTTAAACCCACAGAAATCACCTGCCTCTGCTCCCTGAGAGGTATGGGATTAAAGGTGTATGCTCAGCCCACAAAGTTTTACAAACTGAAAATTTGTGGCTACCCTGCTGAGCTAGTATTTATAAGAGTATGTATTCACTTTCTGTCACATTTTGTTAATTTTATTATTTATAGATCTTGTTATATCCTTTATGATAGTCTAATGATCTTCTATAATTCTTGAGCCACCACAAACTGCTTACATAAGACAGCATCTTAATTGAAAAATGTTCTGACTGCTTCTCCCTTACAGGCCATTCTTAGAAGAATACTGGGATTAGTCAGTTTACAAAAGGCCTCTAGGTCTGCAGGTGGAAAAAGTCAGAGAGAACTCTTTAAACTAAAAGTTATAAATGATTAACCTTAGAGAAGGGTACGTTAAAAGCTGAAGTAGGCTGAAAACTGAGCTTCTTGGGCCAATAAGCTAAGGTGTAAATGCAAGTACAAAGGAAAAATTCTTGTACAGAATTCAGAGTGCTGTTCAAGTGAATTCTGGAATGATCAGGAAGTACAACAGGCCACTGCTGCTGAGGAAAAACTGCTAGTGGTCAGGACAGAAGATTAAAGCCAGTCAAATGCTGCTGTAAGCCAAATCCCAATCGAGGGCAAGGCCCTGACTTCAATTCTCTGAAGGCTGAGGGAGGTTGTTTTGGTTTTTAAAGTACAGACGGAGCTCTCCTGGGCCGGCTGGTGGCTGGTGGGTGCAGCAGGAAGCTGCCTCCACACCATGAAGCTGCCAGGAGTAGAATGTGCTGATGTGAGCAGCTCCAGTAAGTTATCCAGATCTAGAAAACTGAACAATGTGCTCACACTAAGTGAAATGTTCATTGAAGACAGCTTCACTTTGGAAGAAGTTGCAGCTAGGAATTCAATTTCTGTATTCAAAGCCTAGGGTCTGGAACTACTAATGACTTGAATGTGAACCCACTTTGGAGATCCTAGGACATTTAGCACTTACACTAAATGAACCATCATTATAAATTAAGGAAAAAACCTGTGGCAGCTGTTCACAACATGGCTAACGGGGTGTTCTATCCTCCTGTGGAGTCCCACTGTTCAGGAAAAGACTGCTTTCTGCAGATCTTCACTGACTCTCCACCTGGTTGCTGTGATGTGATGGAAATGTGCAAGTATACAGTGAGAATAACCATGCCTGTGAATAAACACTTGTGGATTAGCAGTCAGAGTGACTTGACAGTCTACTGGTGAAGGTTCTATAAATGTTGAAATGACATTAAAGGATTTCAGATATTATGTAAATGGCTGATAAAGCAGCATCAGACTTTGAGACATTGACCCCAATCTGAAAGAAGTCTGTAGGTTTAAAAAAAAAAAAAACCAAAAAAATCAATCATTGCTCATTGCGTTCTACAACGAAATTTTCTGTGTGTGGAATAAATCAGTTGATGGGATAGATTTCATTTTGTTTCCTTTTAAGAAACTGCCACAGGTACCCCCACGTTTAGTAACTACCATGCTGATAAGTTGTAGCCATCAACACCAAGGTAAGGCAACCATTATGGCTTACTGAAGGCATAGACAATTTGTTAGCATTTTGATGTATGTGGTTTTTTTATGTTGATCAAATCTAGAGCTTTCAACATGCTATAAGCACAAGCTCTGCCACAGAGTGAACACTCCAAGCTCTGTTTGCTAGCATTTTAAACCAATGGGTGTTTTTGTTCTGTGGTGCTGGGCCTTGCCTGCACATCCTAGGCAAGGTCCATTGCTGAATTACATGCCCATCAGGTATGTGCATTGTTCTTTTAAGATAATACTTTCACATATAATAGACAATAGCATAATATACATGTAACGTTGATATATACAGGGAAGCCAAAAGGCTTATTTGCTTAATTGCCTGTAACAGTTCAGATGAGGCTGTGAGAGTGACCTAGTAACTGAGTAGGCCATGAAAGGCCTTAGGAATTAGCATTAAATTCCTTACGTCAAGTTGTTTATTTTTGTTAGTTTGAGATGGAATTAATAACACTTGAGGAAGTTAAGTTGGTTAACTGATGGTAAAAGGAATGGAGCAGAATGTGGGAAGACTCCAAGGTGTTTACTTTAGTGACTGTATACTTGATTGGGGATATATGAGCATGTTGGTTTGTGTTCAGAGGAAAAAGTGTAAGTGCTCTTGGGAATTGTAGTGAAGTTAACCTATGATTACAGTATAAAAGAGGGAAGAGAGACAACCACTGCTATAAAGGTAAGATATTAGAGATCAAGAGAATATGTTGACCGCGATGGAGGCAGAAGCCAGAATTGAGACAGGATAGACTAGAGATGAGGGAACCATACCTCTATGAAATGTTGACTTGGAGAAACCATGAAGAGAAACGGGAAGTTATCTAGCTAAGAAAGAAAGGTAAAAATAACAAGGGAGTTAACAGTAGTGTCCTAGTACAAAGATTCCAGAAAGATATTTGGTAATTAGTCTATTCAAGAGATTTTAGTTTTGTTTAGGTGTTAAGGACAGAAATGAAATTAAGTAGATTGGAGAATAAATGTTTAATGGGAGCTGCAGGTATATTTTTAATCTCAAGAAATAGGGGAAGTAATGCAGTAATAAATCAGGGTTTTTTATAAGCCTGAGTAGTCATAGACCTTGTGAATAGGTAGCCTTGGGAGACAATACCAACTTAGATAAGGACAAGCGAGTCATAGGCAGAGTCCTAGTGACTTGTCCCCTGAACCTTCACCCAGCCGATATGCGGTTCTGAAGATATCTGTATTCCCCCTGAACACCCACACTCCAGTGTCATTCCCTTCCCCACATCCTGCCTTTCTGTGTTTATAACCCCTGTGTGAATGAATTGCAGTTTGAGAAAAAATAAAAAATAAAAACAAAAAACATACAAAAAAAATCAGGGTTTTGCATAACATATATACAGGGACACATTTAATATGAAATGGCATTAAAAACCTTTATTTTCTTACAAAACTAGGAAAAATGATAGTTATGTAAGTAAATGCATAAGGTGAACGCCCACTTTGAAGAGGTTGATTTAAAAGGAAGACGAGATGTGTGACTCAGGAAGGGACTTGGAAATCAAGGGAATTCTTTCTGGCTATATTTTCCTTTCCCATTCTGATTTTGGTTCAATCAATAAGTGGATACAAGTATGTTAACTACTCAGGACTTGCATTTCAGGACTTGCATTAGAAGGTCAAAGGACTAACCATAGATTTGAGATTCCAACTTGAAAGACAATGATTTTATATTTGTATCCTCTCCCTCCTGTCGTCCTAGTGTTTATTAGCTTAGTCTTTGTTGGGGATTTGTGAAGTATGGACAGCCAGGCAAGGATGAGGGCTTGGGAAAGGATATGAACAGTGGTTCTCTGATGGATGTGGAATGGCTTTAGGAAAGAGGAAAGACAGAGTTGGAAAGCAGGGTAACTATGAGAAAGAAATCCAGTGTTAAGAGGTTTCAGTTAAGTAAGTTAATTATATTAGCAATCTAGCTAGAATGTGAACATTAAAGATATTCATGCATGTATTTCAAATAACTAGTCTTTACTCTGGATAAAATATTTTCCTGAGTAGTAGCTTTTACTTACATGATTTTGCAGTAATAGTCATAAACAATCCATGGTAGGGCCAATCTTTGTTTAATATTAGAGTTGGGTTTTTTAACTGTATTAATTATTGATGAATGTTTCACTGTTTATTGGCATCTCCTCAAATGATCCACTGTACCTGTAATTCTTAACTTGCTTTCAACTTATTTCCAAATGCAGAAAGGGTAAGTGAATAAGTTCTTTTTGCCCTTGAGCCGATCTGTTTAAACCTAACTTTAAAGAACTTCTGACCTATTTATTAAGTCATCAGGAAAAGTTTAACCTTTGACATCTCTGGAGCTTTATGGAAATACAGATGTCTGGCTCTTTAATATGAGGTTGCAGGTTCAGATCTGGAATTAGGGTAGCATGATCTCATATATCCTTAACCTGAGATCTCATGAGAAAGTTTGCTTTGTTTCTAAAGAGAACAATCAAAGAGTAACCTTGGGTCAGTTTTAATAATGTGAGTATGTATTATGCATAAATTCTTAGAGGCAGATATCATTCTTTATCATCTTAGGCATCATTGATTAAAGGTAGATTGACCTGGGCCGGGTGGCATGCCTATAATCACAGTTGGCAGGAATCACCGAGGCAGGAAAAGATAGGTTTTTTGTTTGGTTGGTTTTTTTTTTGTTTGTTTTTTTTCGAGACAGGGTTTCTCTGTGTAGCCCTGGCTGTCCTGGAACTCACTCTGTAGACCAGGCTGGCCTCGACTTCAGAAATCCACCTGCCTTTGCCTCCCAAGTGCTGGTATTAAAGGTGTGCACCACCACCGCCTGGCGGAAAAGATAGTTTTAAGGCTAGTCTGGGCTGTCTACATGGTGATACAATACTTCTCTGCCCCTCAAATAAAAGTAAACAAAAGCAATGCAGTTTCTTGACTTCTCTGCCCCTCAAATAAAAGTAAACAAAAGCAATGCAGTTTCTTGTAAATATATTGACAATTTTCTTATTAACTGAATGCACTTCTGTGTGTTTTTGTAAACATTCTTGCTCTGGTTGGTACATTAATACTGAAGTTCAAGTGGCTGTTTAATGACCTTACATGCTTCAGTTGACTTTCTTCAATTTTGTTCATCCCTTTGCAATTATAACCATTACCATCGATATCCTTATGTTTTCATTTTATATCTAATTTTATTTTCCTGAAAGGCTTTAAGTCAGTAATAGCTGATTCTCATTTGAGGGCACTAACTTTTCAGCCTTGTAGTTTTCTACTAGAAAATAAAAGTAATAGCATCAGATGTCAGTCTCAGTTGAAACGTAAAGCAAAGTTAATTAGTTAGAAGTGGCAATGTGAATCTTTAGGTATAATCGCATTATACTTTGGTATTCATATTGTATCAAAAATGTTAGTCTTATTTTTTTCAAATGATTGTTTGAGGTTGGGAAATTTCTAAAAAGGTGATTGAAAACACTGAAATGATACGTTGATTGTTCAAAAGTAATAAAACTCATACAGAAATTATGCTTTTATGCTTATAATTTTGCTAAATTAATTATATTTTTGTAATTCAGGCTGAAAAACAAGTAGACATTGAAGAGGCGGGAATGGTGACTGCAGCAACTGCTTCTAATGTGAAAGCAAGTCCTAAGAGAGGAAGACCTGCAGGTAGGTTCGTTAATGCTTAAATACTTGCTGGGCTTGTGATTAATATTCCAGTCCATTAAAACATTGCAGGCTTCAGTGTTCTAGAATAATATTAACAGAAGTTGATTAAAGACAGTCACATTATCACTTTTAACACGGACATAGATGAGGCTGGAGAAATTAGTCATCAGGCAGTTTCACTGTATGACTATGTCTGTGGTGTCAGCAGGATATGGAGTTTTACAGAATTACCGCTGTGCTACATGTCTGAGAAAATGTCATGTAGATATCAGGTTATAAACAAGAATAATTTCAAAGCAGAAAAATGGTTTGTGCTTGTGATAGCTATTAAATTTGAAATAATTATGGTTTCTTTTGTCCAAATTAAATTAAAATCTCTCCCAATTCTGAAAAGTTTATCTAGTGAGCTTAAAAATACCACAAATAGTGGGCTTATTTTACTTTTTTCAATTTCAGATTATTGCATTCTGATAGGATTAATATTGATTAGATAATTTGGAAATAATCTTGAGTTGTTCTTCCTAATACCGAATACAATACTGAAAATCAACTAGATAAATTTTTTTCCCCTTACATCACAATAGTATCCTTACTGAAAACTGTTAAGGGAATAGTCAGATTGGAAAGAAATGTACATGTTTTATAGTATTATAATGCATCAAACTGGTAATGATAAAGATGTTTGTGAATTCTGATAAAGTTCCAAAGATGTATAGTACACATAACATATTGGTGATAGATATGCAAATTCTGAATGAGACTATACATACATTTTTCTCATACATTCCATCCCGACTGTAATTTCTCAGTTTTCAATCTCTGTCAAACATAAGGACAAATGAAAATTTATTGTAAATCATTAAATTGTCACTTTATCCCTGGGGTCACTAGTTTCTAGGGTGTGTGTGTGTGTGTGCATACATATATGTATATATATGGGTATATGTGTGTATATATATATGTAATATAAATATAAAATGTAACATTCGTATTCTACATAAGCCTTGTATTTAAGAATGAAAATTTTTTTTCCTGTATGAAAATTAGCTACTGAAGTCAAGATTCCAAAACCAAGAGGCAGACCTAAAGTGGTAAAACAGCCCTGTCCTTCAGAAAGTGACATGTGAGTTTGTTTTGAATACAAAATTATTGAGACATTTGTAAATAGTAGAAAAATAGTATTGTGTTTTTAAGTTTTTTTCCTTTTTGTCTTATATAGTACTTGTTTCTATCACTATTTTATCTCTAAAACTGATAACTGAGAGATTGGAGGAGTGTTTGTGTTAAAGGAATTGAAGTCTGCTGTGTTATTTTTTTTTGGGGGGGGTGTATAATAACAAATTTAGGTCATGTAGGCTAACAGGGAACTTGGGCAAGGTAAATTGCTGAGAAAAATTTCTGTGCAGATTATATTTGAATAGTGTCCAGATGTAACAGGTTCTTTAAAATAATATAAAAATTTAGTTACCACAGAAAGTATTGTTTTTCTTTTTATAAATCATTTTTTATTACATTGTATTTATTTAGTATATGTGTGGAAGCACCACAAGGTCTGTGGTCATTTTACCACATGGCTCCAGGGAATCAAAATCACATAAGGAGACCTTAATGGCAAGCATCTGTACCCTCTGAGCCATCTCCTGGGTTGGTGTTTTCTTTTTTTATCTAGTTATCCTTTCCCACTTAGAAAATCTGTTCACCTTGAATTTCTTTGAGGAACTTGAGAAGGGATATAATCAGGAAAAGGAGAGACTGTTGTGATGATTGTGTTTAAAGGTTTTGTAGGGATGACTTAGGGATGGACTTAACTGTGGTATATACATCACAAGTGCTCTTAGTCAGACTGAGGTATCAGATCTGAAACTCACAATGGTGAGCCACCAGGTTAGCCTGGGGAAGCAAACTCTAGTTTTCTGAAAGAACAAAAAACACTTTCTACCACTGAGCCATTTTTCTGCACCTGAATTGATTATTTTCAGAGTTGGTATTTTTCAACCAAAATAGAACTTTTCAAGAGCTTTCTTTCCAAGCTAGTTGTTACAGTACTGTTAAAGGGGGAAAACCACTACCACCACAAAAATAAGATTTTTTGTTTTTTGTTTTGCAAGACTGTATTATTCATGTGTCCCTTGGCATTTGCAGCCAGCATGGGTAGCATAGTAAAACTGTTGTCTTTTTGAAAATGTAGGTACAGTAACAGTTAATATACTTAAAAACTGCAGAGAAAATAGATTTGACGGTTCTTGTGTTAAATAGACTGATTGAACCATTCATGTCACTATTCAGTGCAGGACCTTCATGGTTTGTATGACGATTTGCTTAATAAAAATAACTGGTCATTTATTTAACATTATGCTTAATCCCTACAAATGACTGATTATTTCTAAAACAAATGTTTTTATAAACATGTGAAATGTAATTCTATTAAATGGGGTGTGTGTTACACCTCAGTGTTGGAACCTATGCTAAACAGGAGCAAGAAGCACCCAAAAGTTGTACATCATGGAAATCCCATTTTTATAGTAGTATGGTAAACCGTCTTGTTTTTTTTTAATTTTGCCAAGATTTTTCCCCTGAAATACTTGTTTGGTAAGGAGAGTGCAAATAAAGGCTGGGGAGCTGGCTTAGCTGTTGAAGAGTGCCCGCTGTTGTTGGCTGGAGCAGAGTTTGGTTCCCAGCACCCACATCCAGCACATACACATGTGTATTTATTATATAAATAATTCTTTCAAAAAAGAAAAAGTATAAATGAGTCTTCCACTGTTGTACTCTTAATATAGGGTTATTGATGAAGACAAAAGTAAGAAAAAGGGGCCAGAGGAAAAACAAGCTAAAAAGCAGCTCAAAAAGGAGGAGGAAGGCCAAAAGGAAGAAGAGAAGCCAAGAAAAGAACCAGATAAGAAAGAGGGAAAGAAAGAAGCTGAATCTAAACGGAAAAATGTAGCTAAACCAGGGGTTACATCAACCTCTGATTCGGAAGACGAAGATGATCAAGAAGGTGAAAAGGTAGCACATTCACATTCGACATTTCTTGCCTATTTGTCTCTTCATATATTTCTGTATGAGGTGTTTGTGCAGCGCGTAGTATGTAGAGGCCTAAGGTTGATACGGGTAATCTCTCTTCATTGTTCTTAATTCATTAAGAAGTGTCTCTCCAGCAAACTCTGGAGAACTACTCATGTGGCTAATCTTGGTGGCAACTGTGATACGGAGGTCATGTGTAACTGCCTACCATGGCTGTAATTATAGATGGGCCACCACAATTATGTGAAAATGTTGAGTTTGGGGGATACAGACTTTGGTCCTCTAGTGTCCCCAGCTCCCTCTTCCTCATGCTAATTATTTTCTTTTTCATGTCAGTGCTTTGCCTGCAGTATGTATTAATGTGTAGACAGATCTCCTGGAACGGGAGAGATGATAACCAACCCTCCCTCCAGTTGAACCTAAGTGGTATCATCTATTTGGCCCCACCCCTTTTACGTTTTCTGAGACAGGGTCTCAGTGAATCCGAAGCTAGACTGGTTAGTTAGTCTGCTTATCTACCATGTTCTTATTCTCCATCGCTGCCACCCGCAAGCACAGGTGGTAGAGTCGTACTCAGCTTCACAGGGAAGCTTGGGATCTGAAGGCAGGTCCTCATTCTTGGACAGGAAGCATTTAATCCACTGAGCCATTTCCCCAAATACATTCTTAAGTTTGTTTCCTAGATAGTGTTTAATATTTGTTAAAGGTTTTGGGGTTTCTTTATTTTTCCTAATAGAATTCCAGTAAGGCTTATTTGAAATGTTTTTATATTTTAAAATTATCCTGCCCCCATATAGTATAATTATAATATAGTATAGTGTAATTCTAGAAATTAGATATACTTCCAGTACTCCAGCTATATAAACAGGCTGTAGATAACCCAGATGACTGTGATCAAAGACACAAGAGGTGCATTTATACATTAAACTTTAATCTTTTCCTACTGTCATTTTGTTAGTGAAATGTAACATTAACTCTTGAGGTGTGTATATGGGCTTTTATATCTGATTTCTCTCAATATTTTTAGAAGGCTAGCTTTTAGAGAGACTGGCAGGTTTGAGACAGGGTCTAATTCTTCAACCTTGGTAAACTTGCCTTGCAGACCTGGCTGGCCTTGAACTCACAGGGATCTACCTGTCCTCTGCCTCCTAAATGCTGAGATTAAAAGTATGAGTCACCATGGCCTGCTCAAAGCTAAACATTTTAATTGGATAGCTTCTTAGCGCATTTCTGAAAGAAAGTCATAGACTCCTGTGCGGTCAGTAGCTCTGCTCTTGTTTATTTAAGCATGGCCTTAAGCTTAAACTTAGTTGCTTGTTTTCCTATCTACCACGATTGTAATTAGTCTCAAACCACTAACTTGAGAGTTAATAAAAACAACCTATTCTCAAACAGAAGAGAAAGGGTGGAAGAAACTTCCAGGCTGCTCACAGGAGGAACATGCTAAAAGGCCAACATGAGAAAGAAGCTGCAGATCGGAAACGAAAGCAAGAGGAACAAATGGAAACTGAGCAGTAAGTATTCTTTTTAGTTTTCAATCTTGCATTCTTTTTTAAAGAGTAGTGTTAAAGCTTTTAAGTAGCCTCTCATTTTCCAGAGTTGATGAAGCCTTTTAAAGTGACTTCCCATAGTAGAAAATCTTCCATATGTGTTATTCTTTTTTCAGAGGATGAGATTCACTGAGGTAATCCCTCTTGTGAACTGTTTTGTAATATTAAGTGAAAGTACAGTTAGGTTTTATATAACATGTTAAACATAGAATTATGAAAATATATTGGTGGTGAAAGAAGGCAATCCCAGTTGGAAACCTGGAAGCCAATAAAAGTAGGCCCAAAGACTTGCATTTGATAGATACTATATGAATGAAGCTTGGATATACATTTACCATGAGAACTTTCTTCCTCCTTTATTTTCTCAGTATTTTCTCAGTACAAGGACATCATTTCAATAATTAGACTTCATGTCTCTTGTACACTTGTTTTTGTTTTCCTAGTTTATCACAGTCCCTTTTTCTCATTTATAAAGTTTGATATTCTTAGTAAACTTACCTGGGCTTTTTATTGGTAGTGAGGAGATAATTTGAAAACATGTTATAGGTCACTTATACAGTGGCAGATAGTAAAAACATTTCATGGTTTTATGATGTATCTACAAAGTAACCATTTTTATAGGTACATTCATTGTCTCTGCTTCTGTAGCTATTTGGAGGATACAGAGCAGTTTAGCTGCTTGTGGGAGTTTTTAAAACTGATTAAAATGCCAGATCATGGCCACATCTGTAAATGCCATTATTCCTGTCCTTTCTCTCCACTGAATACTGTGACTATTGTTGCTTTTAACTTTGTGCTCCCAGAATTCAGGCATAAATTAGTTGTTGCTTAGTGAATCTAGCCCAATTCTTCTTCAGAATCTCAAGATATCTTTTTTGTATTTCAGTTTCTTTTGAATGTCCTCCAATGTAACTTTCTCAAATTCTAATATTTGTGTTTTCTTTCCTTCTCCTGTTATTACAAAACTTTGTACTTGGACAGTTTTGCTCTGTAAAGCATTTCAGATGCAACTTGTGTGAAATGCATTATGCAAAATAAAGTTTATTGTATTGTATTCCCAGCCAAACAACATGTAATCTACAGTAATAAAAATATATCTCATTTTGGGCTCAAAGCATTAATCCAGTAACTGAAAAGAGAATACAAGTGGAGCATACAAGCGATGAAGATCTTGAGACAGACTCATTGGACTGAATTTCCCCCTCCCCCCTTGATGGAAGAAATGTTCCAGATTCTAAATTGAGGACTTCACTATTAATGGCATTATTAACTGTGTTATGATTGTTAACAAAATATCCTGTAAGGTACACACTACATATTAAGGTTGGCCAACATTCCTGTTTTTTTGTTTTTGTTTTTTTTAGCCAAGCTTAAAATGAAGCTTTGCGTTTGAAGTTATAACAGACATAGATGAAGATGGTGGTTGTACATTATTTCATTTAGAAAATATGAAAACTCATTTTGTTTTGAAGCTAGGTGTTAAACTGGAATAGCTATTACGTTCTTGAAAACTGGGGCAGGTGTGCCCTTCCCTTGACATTCTTTTGTTGTTAAGTTCTTTAGAGTCTTGGTTTTTTTTTCTTTTTAATCCTGAGAGATTAAACAGTAGACTTGTTAAGTAAAAAAATTGAAATTGTAACCAAAATTTTAAAATAAAGTTTTTTTTAAAAAAAAACAACCTGATTTTTAGGTATTTTTTTGTTCTTGTCTATTTTAATTGGTTCATAATAGGGCCTGAATGCCAAGCCAAGGTACTAGAAAGTAAAATTTCTAATTCAAACGGTTCTTTTTTGTTAATCTTAGTAAAATGGTACTTTTTCACTTATGAAATGGTATGTAAACATTAGTGAATGTAATTTACCTTGAAACAGTGGCCTCCTCTACAACTTAAAAAAAAAAAACAGTAGTATTAGAAATTGGCTTCAATAGTGAATAGACCTGCTTTAAGCTAAGTCCCTTGAATTACCTGTCCTTTGGAGATGGTGGGATACAGTGTAACTGGTCTACTTTAATATGCTTTAAAAAAATGAACTGAAGGAAGTTGATTTAAAATTCATTATGAATTTGTAGATCCTCTTTTGCCATTGTGTACTGTTTGTCCAGTGATCCTGAAATTGGATTTTTAGTATTATATTCTTCTGTGACTGCTTCAAAGTCATATTGTGATGTCACTGAAAGGTTAATTTAGCATGTTTGAGTTTTGTTTTTATTTATGTTAATGCTGTAGAACTACATAGTTCTAGAAACTAGTCAGTGTCCTGTTTTGTAGGCTGATGTATTATTTTTAAGGACCATTTTTTTTTAAACTTTCACACAGGGGAATATGGGCATCTGCTAACCTCAGTCACCAAGTTACAGTGTTTTGAAATATTTGTGTTAACATTTGATAGGCAGAATAAAGATGAAGGAAAGAAGCCAGAAGTTAAGAAAGTGGAGAAGAAGCGAGGTTAGTTATTTTACTTTCTAAGACCTACAAAATTATATAGAAAAAGTTAACGGAAGCTAGATGTGATGGCACATGCCTGGAATCCTAGCATTTATGGAGGCACAGCCAGGAGAACCTCAAGTTCCAAGCCAACCAGGGATACAGAGTGGGATCCTGACTTTAAAGAAACAGTAAATAGGCACAAAATTTACAATTTAAAAATGACTTTTGGAATCCCATTTCATGTTTAGATCAAAACATGCTTTCAAGTCTAATAAGTTCTATATTAAATTGCATTTTAATTTAAGCAATTAAAGTAAACCTGCTAATATCTTAATGCTTATTTGTCAGTTGTGCAGCCCAGCTAAGAGCTGGAAGCTTTGATAAATACCTTGCAGTTAACTGTGCGAGGTGAAGCAGGGATGTAAGAGCTGAGACATAGGAGTAGGAGCTTGTTATCCGAGACAGAACGAATGCGGTGTGGTGTAATTTTGTACTTTTATGCCGCATGTTTCTTCTCGGGACCATATATGAAAATTAGCAGGTAACTTTTTACAGTATTCAACTATATGGGGTTCTTAAAGATTATGAAAATTTTTATAAACCACCATTACTTTTATATGTTAGACTGTACGGAGATATGGTGTGGAGAAAAACTATTTACTGTTTTTCACATATTTCAATTTATAGAAACATCAATGGATTCTCGACTTCAAAGGATACATGCTGAAATTAAAAATTCACTCAAAATTGATAACCTAGTAAGTGTTTAACCTCATTTAAAATGCACTGCTTTAATAGCTTCATATTTCCCCACGTGACTTGAGTGTGTAAGTTTAAGATACAAGGAACAATACCTGGCCATTTTTGTACCACCTTAAGAGCTTTTAAGATCTTCAGAAGTAGATGACATAGATGCTTTGGTAATTAACAGTTATGAAATTGCTGTTTTGTCATGAAGGATGTGAACAGATGCATTGAGGCACTGGATGAACTTGCTTCACTTCAGGTAACAATGCAACAAGCTCAGAAACACACAGAGATGATCACAACCCTGAAGAAAGTAAGTGCCTTCAACACCTGGAACTCCTTAACATCTTTTCTCAGTTCATCACTTTTAAAGGAAGTTTAAATAAATTAGGGAAAATAACTATGACTACTACTGTTTTCTCAGATACGGCGGTTCAAAGTCAGTCAAGTTATCATGGAAAAGTCTACAATGTTATATAACAAGTTTAAGAATATGTTTTTGGTTGGTGAAGGAGATTCTGTCATCACTCAAGTGCTGAACAAATCTCTTGCTGAACAAAGACAGCATGAGGAAGCAAATAAAACCAAAGATCAGGGGAAGAAAGGGCCAAACAAAAAGCTAGAAAAGGAACAAACAGGTATGTGATACGGTCAGCTGCTTCTCTCCCTGCTTCTCAATTGTTTGCCAGGGTTGCTTTTGCAAATGGTTTTGTTAATGTTAGAAATGTAGGGTCCTCTCAGTAGTGAGGCTACACTGTACATTCACTGACCTTGAAAAAGCTGAAATATTATAGTAACAATGGGGATGCCATTAACACAGTACTTGTATACGACCTGCAAGAATGTTATCATGGGCATTATGAAGGAAACGTCTAACAAAAACATTGTTAATGACTTTTGAGGAAAATCAGAATGTTTTCTAGAGAACCAGCCAATTCCCTCCCTCCCTTATTTGCTTTAGCTAAAAAATAAAATGTATAGTTAGCATACGAGTAGAATTGCTGCATCCTAGGCAGAGCTGAAAGTGCTGCTTATTCCTTTCTGATCATAGCCAACATGTATTTTGGCCAATGTTTTCAGTGTCATTTAGTTACCCCAAGTATGTTATATACTGTATTAACAGTATATGACTTTTAATTAAATGGTAATGTGTTTGTTGATATAAGCTATATTCTACTGTGCTATAACAGTTGGCTGGTAATAGGTAGCATCTAAATGGAGTCAGGAGGAACAGTGATGACAGTCACTAGCAGACTATCCAAATAGATGGCTGATACACATCTGTGCTTTGTGATATGTCAATGAATAAAACTGTTACGAAGGCAGTGCATTTTAGATGCATATTGAGTCCTATACTCAAGATACAACACTGCAGGTTCCAAATGTATTAGATAAAGAGCTGCTTAATATGTACATGTTGTGGTCTTGTACAGCCTTTGTGTCAACCCAAGTATATTTAAAATAAACTCTAGACATTGTGGTTCAGAATTTACCTAAGGATAGAATAGCATTATCAGCCTCCCCAATTCAATGTTAAAAGCACTTTAGCAAGCATATGCTTATCTTTCAAGACAAAACAATAACAAAAAAAAAATCTCTCACTTATTTGATAGAAATTTATTAGTGGGTTTTTACAGGAAAATGCCCAGGCTTGTCATTTGGATACTTTAAGCACATTATTCTCTAAAGTACTATAAAAACAAAATTTGGTTCTCCAAAAATAGAATAAAAAACAAAAGTACATGCTAGTATACTACAGAGTTCTGCCATTTAACATTTTTCCTAAATGTAATGAGATTAGTAAATCCTCTGTCCATTGGGGGAAAAAAATCTTATTGTCCTGTTCTAGACTTTGAATGGTACAAATCAGTAGTACATCTTTTCATTGTTGTTTGAAATGTCAACCTAGTCATTTATTGAAAGGCTGAAGAGCCAGCACCTTGAGGGCCATGCTTTGACTTTTTGAGATAATTTGGTGTATCACTGCATAGTGCTAACAGTTTTTCCATTCTAAAGGAACAAAGAGCCTAAATGGAGGATCTGATGCTCAAGAGAGTAATCATCCACAACATAATGGTGATAGCAACGAAGAAAGCAAAGACAGCCGTGAGGCCAGCAGTAAGACAAAGTAAGGCATGTTATAACAGGTCCATTGAGTTAAGATCACAGTCAGGCTGGAGAGATGGCTCACATGTTAAGAGTGCTAGCTCTTCAGAGGATTTGGGGTTGATTTCCAGCAACCATATAGCAGCTCACAGCTGTCTGTAATGTACACTCAGGAAGAAGATTCATACACAATAGGAAAACATAAAGGTTCTTGCTTTGATGCTGAGTCTGGCTTCAAACTCTAGAGATAATTCTCCACCCTTGGCTTACCCAATTGCCGTAACTACAGAGGTGTACTATTGAGCTTTGCTTATCATATTTTTCTTATTCATGATTTTAGCACAATAAAGCCCTGAAGTTATTAGTATTAATAACATATCATATCATAGTGTGTATTTTGTATTTCTCCCTGAGACTCAACCATGGTAGGGACACACTATCACTGACCTCTATACCCAGTGACAGTTATATTTCTCAGACTCCTTTTACAAGCTCTCACTTGTATATTTCCCTGGCTGTCATGGAAATTGCAATGTAAAACTAGGCTAGTCTTGAACCCACAGAAATGTCTGCCTCTGGAGTGCTTGAATTGGAGCTGTGTGCTACATCAGCCTTACTAATTTTTAAAAAAGTTTTGAATCGAAAAGGCAGGAGGAAGACCTGGCTGTGTTCAGTGGTTAAGGCTCTGTGTTCAATCTCTATCCATCAGAAAATTGTAGCTTTCTACGAGTGAGAACCCCTCTCGTCTCCAACACCCTAAAAAGGTTTATTGAGACAAGGTCTCCTCCTTATATTATTGTACAGGTTGGCCTTGAACTTGTAGCAGTCCTCTAGCCACAGCTGGCTTGTGATTATAGATTAGACAATAAAATTGTCCCTATATTTACTCAGGAAAATGGATCTAGGTTGGGAACTCAATGAAGGAAAACAATTTTAATGTTGGCATAACAAAAGTTAGCGCCAGATCTTGAATGCGTCTTAGGATTATCTCACCAGATCTGTGTATTACTTTGGTAGCAATGTTTTGTGGGTCTTTTCCTTTTTTAAAATTAAATAGGACACAGATTTAATGTCCTTCTTGCTCAAGAGAAAACCCCCAACCCTAGTTGTAATGATTTTCTTTTTTCTCACTTTATTTTAGGCCACCTGGAGAAGAGAGAGAAGCTGAGATATCTCTGAAGGAGTCTACAGTAGAGAACTAGGCTGGCAGACTTGAGGTGTAGACAGTATGTGAGAAGTCTGTCATGAGTGACTTCATTTGAAATACTTAGGCTGCTGAAAGGTTTAAAGTTTTATAAGCATAGATTTTGATGTTTAAGTAGTTGGGGGGGAAGAAAAACCCTTTATATTTGTGTAAAAGTCAATTATTGCTACTTTTCCGTGTGCAGTATTAACAGCTCTGTCATCTAGTTTAAGAGTAAGGGAAACCTACTTAGAAAGGTTAACCTGCTTTGTAGACATGACTGTAGTGTATTTTCAGTTAGTGTGTATGTTAATGTGTAATTGGTAGTAGGGCAGTTACATTTTAAAACTGCTACTTGTATAAAACTTTCCTCTTTCCCAGATACCGTGGGTTTTGTGCATAGTTTTTACAGATATTGGATTTACCAGACTGTCTTTTCACTGTTTGTGGGTTTTTTAGAAGTTGAACATTTTTATGGATGATAAAATGAATGTTACTTCTAAGTACTCACTCCTTTTATCAGAAGTTACCCTCAGTCCATGTGCTGCATTATCTTGCCTCTTTATAATAATGTGTAGTTTGTATGACAACTAGATACCCACCAGGTTGTTATAGAAGGTACAAATTTGTTTACTTTTGAAAGTAATTTAGTTTTAGGACTGGGATTTCAGTGGCGTTAGAACTAAAGAGAACAGACTGGTTATATATACATATAAGAAGTCCATCTACAATCCTGTATAGCTACTAATCACAAAAACCTAAAACTAGTTTGTTTTTAATTTTACACTCATTAAGGTGTGTTTTTTTTTAAATTAGAATCAATCCATGATGCTTATACGTGATAAATAAGGAAACTAACCTAATTGAAAACATAGCCATATTGAAATGGGATTTTTAGTTTCTCTATCAGACATATCAGAGGATACAGAAAAATCAAACACCAGCTGCTCGAAGGTAGTAATCAGATAGTCCATACACACAAACGTGGACTATCACGCTGTTAAATTAAGGGATAACATTTCAAAGGTATTCTGAGTAATCAAGTCAGTTGTTGGTTTTTATTAGGTAGAAAAGTTCATCCTTATGCTTTGAAATTCCATAGGAAAGTGACTTAATACCAGTGTTTGTGTGTGATGCAATTAAATATGTTCTTGATTTCTCAGATAATTATTTTTTTCATCTATGTAAAACTTTTTTAATTACTTCAATAATTGGACTTTTGCTTTGATAGCTCTTACAATTTAACTACTGTCGTGAGCAAACGCTGTACATTATATATACATCAGTCTTCTGTTTTGTCCTTAGTACATTTTTAACTTGGACAAAAATTATTCTAGTTAAGCCATAAGTGTCAATGTGTAAATTGTTTTAATTAAAGTTTTTTCTACCAAACTCTATTAGTAGATTATTATTACTAAAGGAATTCTGGATTTCCTGGTAAGGAAGTAGTAGTGTTCTCCCTAGCTGTCACTAAGACCCTGCTAGGGGATACAGGAGCTATGCAGTAGTAAGCTCAGGAGAGAACTGTCACTTGCCTTGTGTCCCCTTTTCTTCCCTAACCACAGGTGTTAGTTTCAACAATAAGCTACAGACCATCCACCTTCAGAACATTTGACGGCACTCCTAGGTTATGTACCTACTTGGGAGGCTGCCTTGCTCTGACCATGTATGTTTATTTTCAAGCACAGCTGCCTTTTTAATGTGGAATAGTCAGTCTGTCAGGTTAATTCACAGACAAGCTATCATTCTCAAAACTGATAACAAAACATTTTTAGAATGTATTTGGTTAAAACAATGGCTGAACTAAGAGATCTAGCCAATGAGATAGCCACCTCTCCCACTGTGTACAGTAAGCATGTATAATGTGCATGTATGGACACCTATTTTGATTTCTCAGCTGCTTGGATCAATTTCAGATATCCCTCTTAATGAGAGAACCTGGTTGCAAGCCTGTATGTATAAAGAATTTGACCAGAGCTCATCTGACCACATTTGCTATTCTAGTTAGGAATTCAATAGAATAATAGATGTTACCAAGACCATGATGTGATACTCTAAAAATCTTCCTATTCATATCAACTTACCTCAGTAAAGATGCCAGGTGAAGACAAGTCTGCCATCCTGTATGCACAGCAAGGGCTTCAACGAACGAGTTTTATTCCTCTGGTCAGAGAATATGCAAATAGCAAAATTATAGCTTGAGACCCTTAAGAAATGAGAGTTACTAAAAATGTGCTTAAATTTGTGTCATGTAATTCTCCAACAGATATTAGAGATGACTGCCCCCTGCTGTAAAACTGCAAAGTATAATCACCCTTAAAGAATTGTGAAGGATAAGCAAGATGCTTGAGGAAACCTATTTTCCATGCAGGTGTATCCATAGGAATGTTCACTGACAAAGTTGTTCCATTCATATTTACCTATGTCCTTAAAGTGACTCATGAGATTTGATGTTATATTTAAGAGATTGATATTGGCATAAAGAAAATTGGGGGCTTTATAGCTTGTAAGTATAAAGTTGAAATTCTTTTGATGTGAACTAGTTGAGAAATCTATATAAGTGATAACTGCAGTAACATGGCTAGCCTTTCTTCATTTTTACCATCAAAGAAATGGAAGGTATGTGAACTTTCAGTGAAAAAGTAGAATAGCATTCTCAATAAATACATAAGGATTCCATAGAGTAATGTTTATCTGTCATCTTTGTCTAGTAAAATGGGGTAAATGGCATTATATATATATTAGGGATAACTTGCTGGAATTTACTTTGAGAGTACAAATATTAGTATAAGACCCACATGAACTGTAATAATCTAAGGACTGAGTAAAACCATTCATCACGAATATGTGATTATGCAGCAGAATTCTCAGGGTACTTAACACTGTTCAAAAACAAAGTAAAAACTTAGACGCAATGTAAGTTAGCCTTGGCAAGGAAATGGTACCTTATTGCCTACAGCACTAAATGAGAATACTTGTAGACGTACCACAAGCAGGCCCTTTGTCAGCTCCATGTCAGTCGCCATAATTGGATTTGTAACATTTACGTCCATGAGACGTGCTTCACCTTCTTTTAAACGTCAAGATCTTTTAAAATAGATGTTTAGGCTTCATTGGTTTATTTATATGATAATTGTTTGTTCTTAGCCATCCAGAGAAATGTGGGATTCGGCTGAATTTAATTTAAACCTACGACAGAGAAAGTAATAGTTCAAAGTCTGTTTTATATTACTATTATACATGTTAATTTTCTACCCCAAAAGTTTGCACAAAATCTTTTGATAGATTTGTTTAGAAAGGTTCTTTTTCTATAACTCAGAAGGACAACCCTTTGCTATCATGAAGGGACAGAAGACTGCACGAGCTGAGCCAGGACAAAGCTCTTCTCCTTAAGCAATTCTTACATGACGAAAGTATAAGTGAGCCAAGCTTCATGGTATGTCCATGCTAATGTAAAGTCTGCCAGTGTTTTCTCCAGCCATGGCTTTAAATAATATTCTAAACTCAGTGTATCGATCTCTGTGACTGTCAGGAAACGAGACCTCACTAACACTGTGTGACTTAGATTCATTGTCATCTCATGTGCCTAATGTCTGCTTTAAAGATATAAGAGCCCAATGTTAAATTGTAACTACTCGTGATTTTGTGTTGTTTATCAAATAATTTGTTTTTAATTTCTCCTTACTACAGATATTTGAAGGGTCTTTACCTTGGAAGCTTCACAGTAGAAGGTGTAGCTCTCACATCCTTCAAAGATTTCTTTAAAAAGACTATCATACGTGATGCATTATTAACTGCATTCCATCATTAGCAAAATCCATTCAGGGTACAGAATGCATAAGACTCGGAGAAAAGAATCAGAAGTTGTGTTTCTGACAACATTTATATATTCGAAATACAAAAAAGCATTTCTACATCTCAGTAACACCAACAACTTAAGTAAATTGTAATAAATAATGTAATATTAACTATGGTAGGAAAAAGAATTATATATATATATATATATATGTATATGTATGTATGTATGTATGTATACATATATGCACACACACTCTCTAATTAAAGGTTCCTGGGTCAACATAAGGATAAGCAAGGAATTCCCCTAGTTTGTTGCCTTCGGAATCATAGTGGAGCATTCTGAAGCAAACATCACAAAAGAAACATGGATCCTCTGGTGCAAAGGTGTCATTGTTCGTCACCCATCTGTAGTGAAAGAAAAAAATATAGTAGCAATTTAAAAAAAAAAATGCTTCAACATTCAACATTTGTGTTCTCTAATAGTGGTTGTCAACCTGTGGGTCGTGACCCCTTGGGGGAAAGGTTTGAAGGACTCTTTCATAGGGGTCACATAGCAGTTAGCTTGCAGATGAGATATTTATATTCCGACACATAATCAGTGGCCAAATGCAGTTATGAGTTAGCAACAAAAATAATTTTATAGTTGGGGGTCACCACCACATGAAGAACTGTATTAAAGGTTCACAGTGCAAGAGAGGTTGAGAACCACTGTCCTATAACAACACATAAAGAAAATTCTCACTACTGCGTCAACATACTATACCAACACAGTAGGGACACCAACAGAAAAAAATAAAACAATGCTGCAGAACTATTCCCTGAGATTCCTTCTTAAGGTAAGGAAATGGTCTATTAGAAAGCACCACACACTTGCCCAAATCACTGTCCTTTTAAGTTCTCCCTCACTCAGCTCCTATTAGTCCACTCTGTATGCTAAATACCCCAGCGGGCTGCCTTAATTTAGTAATGTAATCCAGGGTTGCCTTAAAACATGATCCCCTTGCCCTAGTTGTTGGGATTAGAAGGATGTGTCCAGATACCCAGATACTTAAAATGAGGCAAACTTACACATATTTATTAGTATAGAATAGAGAGAGAGAATATAGTATATAGAATTCTCTTTTTTGTTTTGTTTTTCGAGACAGGGTTTCTCTGTGTAGCCCTGGCTGTCCTGGAACTCACTCTGTAGACCAGGCTGGCCTCGAACTCAGAAATCCATCTGCCTTTGCCTCCCAAGTGCCGGAATTAAAGGTGTGTGCCACCACTGCCCGGCCAGAATTCTTTATATAGTGACCATGTCCATGCTATTCCAGTTATTTTACAATGTAGCAGATGATTCGAGACAACATCTTACCCTACTGTGCCATTAAAATATAGACATTTCTGCACAGGGGCCATGATACTGTGTATCATTCTTAGCAAGACCAGTGCAGTTTGGGGATGCAAGTGAGATTTGAGGATCTGAGATTGATTCATGCACTGGGATGTCACTGGTCACATGAAATCATAATCTGAATTAAGTTTCTCTTATTTTAGTCTTTTCTGAAAATCTGAACCAATTTCTGAATTTTCATTTTGGTAAATCATTTCTATTTTCCTAATCCTTTAGATAAATACTATGATAAGGAACTCAAAGGTGACTGAAAATACTAAATTCTCAACTATTTTCCTCAGTAGTTTCCAAACTTTTGGGGTCCAATTAATAGTAAGAATCAGCTGGGGGAAGGTGATGCACTCAAGAGGTGAAGGCAGAAATATCAGAAATTCAAAGTTCGAGTCTGTTTCCACAGATGGTTGAGGAGGACAGTCAGCTCAGGCTACATGAAGTTAAGAAAACATTGTCAGTGTAAAGGTACTGACTAAAGAGCCTGCACATGGTAATGTGCTAGACTCCCACCTTTTCACTTTTTATCCAGAAGGGAAGGGCTTGCTAAATTGCCCAGGCCAGCATTAAATTCAAACTCTTCTTGCCTCATCCTCATGAGTAATTACAGGTCCATATCACAATGACTGGTCAAAACAGAAAACCTAACTGGCTTTTTGTGCTAGTTATTTCTGTACTGAAAAAGATGAAACTGATTTTGTAATGACAAGCAAGAAGCTCCTTACAACCTTCATGTATGTTTCCTTGTCTTACAATGTTACAGGGTTATGACCTAGTGTCCACATGCTTAGTAGCAGGCAGCTGGCTCTGGGCTCAAGTCTTTGTACAAAACAATATGCTAACTTGAAGCAAACTGCACTGATAAAACCCTGAAACCTAAAACTGAAAGGTCTCCAGAGTACGAAATTACTATGAAAAGGAAAAAAATATACCTTATATAAAAAAAACATACCTTATATAAAGGAAAAAAAGTGTCACTCACCTAGCTGTATACATCTTACAGACAAAACATTTTCTGGTCCATAGCCAATGCTTCTTGGTAAGAAGGGGATAAAGTGTTCTATCCAAGCAATCGTCATGATGCACAAGCCTTTTATGAGGAAAACACATGAAGATAGTGAAATGCAACTCTACCTGTTCTCCAGCAACATAAAGAACATAGTTGACCTGTCATTATGCAGGCAGTATTTTACAGAATACCTACTGCTGGTATGTAACTTAGTAGTAGAGGTTTTGTCTAGCTTGCTTACTAACAGGCAATCATCTGCATCACTGAACACTTTCCCGAGAGAACTTTTCAGAATGAATATGGAATTGACTTCTCAATTCCCTTTATGTTAACATACTGCAGATAATGTTTTATTAAATGTATTCCTCTATCAGAGTTCTATTAGGGTTTTTTTTTTTTTTTTTGGTTTTTTGAGACAGGGTTTCTTTCTCTGTGTAGTCCTGACTGTCTTGCTGTCCTGGAACTCACTCTGTAGACCAGGCTGGCCTCGAACTCAGAAATCCGCCTGCCTCTGCCTCCCAAGTGCTGGGATTAAAGGTGTGCGCCACCACCACCTGGCGAATTCTATCAGTTTTAACATAGCAGTGTTATTTGTGGACTACTGTCTGGGTTTTCTGTGTCTGAGGTAGGTGTACAAGGTACTTTACATGCCTGTGTGTTCTCCATTTCCTCAGCCCATCAATTCTAAACTAAGCTATAAAAGTTTTTGAAAATTAGTTATTCAACTTCCTGCTATATAGAATGATTTTGATTAAATTGAGAAACTTAAAATGTTTCAATCCTCTAGTAAGTATTTCCATATACATCTATTAGGTAAGAGTCTCTTATTATGTAGTTCTGCCTGACTTAGAACTTGATACATAGACCAGGCTGGCCTACAACACACAGAAATCAGCCTGCCTCTGCCTCCCAAGTGCTGGGATTGATTATAGGCCCACATTACCATGTTTAGTCTAGGTTTTCCTAAAAAATTTTGTCTCCCATTTCCAACTGCATTAAAGTATACATTTGGTGCATCCAAGCTAAGCCACATTGGTAAATTACTTACACTTTTGTACTGTTAAAGAGAAAAGTAGTTAGATGTTGCCAAGCGTACTTCAATCAGTTCAATCCTCAGGACCCACATGGTGCAAGGACAGGCTTCTGCAATAGTCCT
The DNA here is from genome assembly GCF_004785775.1 of Grammomys surdaster. Lineage (NCBI taxonomy): Eukaryota > Metazoa > Chordata > Mammalia > Rodentia > Muridae > Grammomys > Grammomys surdaster. The sequence goes on along the minus strand of NW_021620772.1, from coordinate 3,476,048 downwards.
CTGACCTCTACGCTCCAGTTGGAACATATATCCTCTCCCCACTTCCAACTAATTTTTTTAAAAAGACATCTTTAAGGTAAAATATTCTGAATTATGTCACATACCTTATGTCTGTGATGACAACAACATGCTCACAGTCTCCCTGGTGACAGTATAAGTAAGGAAAGCCAAGTTTAATATGCAAGTCATTAAATGTGAAGTCTTCCATTCTGGCAGTCTGAAATTTTCCATATCCTCGATCATGGGACTCTGACCACTCTATAATAGTTCTGTTTGGGGGAAGGGCAAGGATAGAACATTATTATTAGAACTTGAACAGGAAAGAAAAGATTGTATGCAATCTGGCCTACTAAGTAAACGGTTGCCATCTAGAAGGGTTCTAGTGAATCTGACCAGTAGGCATCAGACCTGATGAGCTGGGTTCACACTGTTAGACTCCCATCAGCTTCCTTATCTCACATGCCATAGCACGCGGAAAAAAAGGTTCCTCCCTCAGGGTGGGGTTTGCAGGGAGATTAGACACCAAACTTTCATCTGTGTAGTAGTTCTTTTTTATTCTTGGGATATTGAATGTTTGTGTTTTAAAACATTGTCTCACATATATATAACACTGACTGCCATGAAACTCACTCTGTAGGACAGGCTGGCTTTGAACTTAAAAGAGATTTGCCTGCCTCTGCTTCCCTAGTTCCTTTTAAAGTCTTGTCACTAAGCAAAAATCTGTCTGCCCCCACTGATCCAGTATCCTCTAAGGGCGGGCCAGGTTTTTGGAAGGCTGTAAGATGTGTGTCACTTGAGTGAGAACACCAAGTGTAACAATGCCACATTTCATTCTCATTTTTTTGACAACAGGTCAACAGGTTTTTAAACAAAAACTTTAACATGTACTGAGATTCGAGTGTTCATACTTCTTAGCTTCAAATTCTAATTATGGTGCTGGGTGGTGGTGGCAGTCGTGCATGGATCTCTGTTAGATGCCAGGCTAGTTTGACAAGTTCCAGGACAGCCAGTGCTACAGAGAAACCTTGTCTTGAACTAAAGAGGAGGAGAGACAGGACAGACTAATTATGGCAAGTTCTGATAGCTATGACCCACAGAAGCTAAAACACTTTGGAACAAGTGTGAAAACTGGCTGGAAAATGGCTAGAGCCAGTACATGGGAGGATACGGCACTGTAGAGATGAACTTTCATATTCATATACGTAAACATCACACACATATCCGTATATATGAGACATGCAGAAAAAAAACACTGAGAAGAGGGTGGGAAGGTGGCCAGTGAGTAAAACTGCTCTTCCACAGGCCCTGCCATACTCCAGCTCCAAGGGATCCAGATTCCTTCTCTGGCTCTGCCACCACCTGTACTCACAAGCACACAGTGTCGCACACCACCAATATACACGTAATAATCTTTAAAACTAAAGAAAACTATTGAGCTATTATCATCTGAGATCAGTACCTTAGTGGGCCTAATCTTCGTTTAGAGGTATGAGCCATTCAAACTTAATTCCTCGAAGGAAGGGGATGGAATCCTTAAATATACAGTAGTAAGATTGATGGAAATGTCACTAATTTAAGAGAAATAGGCTGGGTGTTGCAGCACAGGTCTTTAATCCCAGCACTCAAGAGGCAGGAGGAAAAAAAGGGTGGGAGTTGACTAGAAACATTTGTGTAGTAGCTAGTTTTTAATTTGGGAGGTAGAGGCAGGAGGATGAACCAAGGTCTAGGCCATCAAAGGATACATAGTGAATCCCTTCCTCAAAACAAAAAAACAAGAAAACAAAACCAAAGACTTTGGGAATATTTTTGGGAGTAGTACCTGCTCAAGTCTCTGCATTCTGGGTATCTTTTGTCATTGTAAAATGTTCCTTCAAAATAAAAAAAAGCAGACTTGTATAGGTCCTACAAGAAAGCAGATAGTAGTTAATGAAAGTCCATTCATATAATTCAAATATTCACAATATACTATAAAACCACAAGAATACCAGACAACTCCTGTTGGGTCCTCTCTGCTACCACTCAATAAAACCTTGCTTCTTGGGTGGACACACACACAGGAGGGAGAGTTATGGCTCTTTTTCAACTTTATCCTATTTTAATCATTTAGGCTATTTTAATCATTAGGCTTGATTTAAACCTGTGTTCTGAGACTTGAGAGAGAAACCCAACTCGAATCTGGTCAGCTTCATTGTTCACTTACTCTGTGCAGCCTGCATGAACAGTTATTTTTCTATCAGAACTAGAAACAGCAGCAGTAGCTTTGATGCTTTCCTAATAATAACAAAGATTTCTAGTTATATATTTTCCTGGCATTTCTTTTATTTTCAGCTTTCTTACAAAAACTTTTCTATTTTCAGTAAATCTTAAGAGTGTGGATTGGTGGTGGTGGTGGTGGGGCAGGATTTCTTTGTGTAGCTTTTGCTGTCCTAGAACCCTGATCTGCCTCCTGAGTGATGGGATTAAAGACCTAAATCACCAGGATTTCTGTTCTTGGGCCATGTTATGTAATAGTAGGCACAAGTGGTCTCAGTCCTGTATCACACCACCAGGCTTCAAGGGGATGGCCAGGATCCTCACTATACAAGTCACTGAGTCCTCACGGCTTGCTGCATAGTTAAGATACAATACTTAAGTACTTAATGTCCTATCTGGCTGCTAGAACACACACCTGTCTTTTTAGTGTGCAGCATTCAGAACAGTAAGCTATGATCTAAGGGTCCAAGGGCTAGTGAGATGGCCCAAGAGGTAAAGTGACTGCTGACAAGCTTGGGGGACTTAAGTTTGACCATTGGGCATTCAAAGTAGAAGGGATGATGAATCCACTCTCACAAGTGGTCCTTGGACCTCCATACATGGGCATGGCACACACTTGTATGCAAGCAGATACAAATAAAATGTAAGAAAACATTGCAAAGGTAGGTAGGCATAGTGATGAATAAGAATAATCCCATTGTTAAGAATGCTGAGGCAAGAAGACTGCTATGAGTTTGATGTTAGTCTTGGCTACACAGTGAGTTCTGGGCAAGCCTAGGTTACACAGAAAGTTTTTTTTTTTTTTTTTTAAAGGTTTTTATTTATTTATTACATGCACGTACACTGTAGCTGTCTTCAAACACCCTGTAAGAGGGCATCAGATCTTATTGTGGATGGTTGTGAGCCACCATGTGGTTGCTGGGATTTGAACTCATGACCTCTGGAAGAGCAGTCAGTGCTCTTAACCACTGAGCCATCTCACCAGCCCCTACACAGAAAGTTTTAACATGGATGGATGGATAGACACATGCATGCCCTAACAATAACTATTGCCTCATTTTGGAAACAAAGTTTGGTATACATACAATTTTGTTGATCATACAACACTTGTATAAACCTCCGTTAGAAGTAACTTGAGCACCTTAATTCCTTCTCAGATAATTGCTTATTTATAAAGAAAATTCTAGAACAAAAGTAGTTTTTACCAATAACCTCTCCTCACTGTACAAAGAAGTAGATGGGCAGGTTTAGTAGTACCCATGTGCAATCCCAGCACTTGTGAAACTGAGGCAGAAGAATTGCAAATTCCAGGGTAGCATAGCATGGGCTACACTGGAAGACAATGTATTTGATACTTGATCAGAAAATACTTATACTGTTTACATGTTTGTTTTAAAAATACAGGTCCATTCCCAAAGCAAATCCTTTTCTACTTTAAAGCTAGAGACTTAAATGCATTGGAGTTATCCAAGTTCTGGCACTTCAACAATGGCTGGCATTTCAACAATGGCTGTTAACAGTCTAGCTCACTGTAAGAGCTTCAACTCACTGTACAACCAGCCTACAACCACTAGTGGGACACATGCCATGGAACCAACAAATTATCAGAACACGGGGCCTTATTTTCACTTTTCTTTGGGGTGCAATGGTGTTAACACACAAAATAGTTTTGGAAAAAGCAAAAAATATTAAACGTAAGTAATGAAGACATGAGGCTCATTATACTATTCCCCATATTGGTTATATATTTGAAATTTTCCCAACAGAAACCTTATTAATGAGAAAAAATAAACCCAACAGCCAACAATACTGTAAAATATAAATGTCAATGAAATAGTCTTTCTAAGGCTCATAAAGATGTTAACCTCAGCTGGGTATACACCTTTAATCCCAACATTTAGGAGGCAAAGGCAGGTGGATCTCTTAGTTCAAGGCCAGTTAGTTGGTCTACAAACCAAGTCCAGGACAGAGAAAACCTGTCTTGAAAAAAACAAAACAAAAAAGGCTCAAGCCAGTCTGTGGTGGTATACACCTTTAATTCCAGCATTTGAGAGGGTGAGGCACATAGATTTCTGTGAATTCAAGAAGAGTCTGGTCTACATAGTTTCAGGACAGCCAAGATTATAAAGAGAGACCCTGTTTCAAAAACGAAACAAAAACAAAAAACCCAGTAACAACAAAAAGATAAGTTCAGCCAATACTTCACTCATAGGAATCTGTCCTTCTAAATGCTTTTAACATCATAAACATACATTTCTAAGATATTGCTCAAGAACAAAAAGCAAAACAGATTTCTGAACAGATAATTTTCCCACGAGGCCCTGTGCTAGAAGCCTGCTGGTGATTAATCACATGGTGATTCATCAAATAAAGTCATCCACAGCCAGCAGTAAAGCAAAGAAACTGTGGGCTTTGAAACAAGAATGTGACTCTAGCCTCCACCACTGACTGCTGAACTTGAGCAGCTCAGGACTATACTCTTTTTCTTATTAAAATGGTGACAATTCTTTTTAAGGCCAGCATATACTAGGCACATGACATGTGCTCAATGATCAGCCTATTATTTTAGTAGACAAACAGAATGAATGTAGCCACAAATGTGTAAATATTAAGACAGTAGGGGTTAGATAGATTAGTTAGTGGTTACAAGTATTTGCTGCTTTTCCAAAGGAACTGAGTTTCATTCCCAGCACCTCCATAACTGCTCTGACCAATGCTGATAGGTACTACTACAAAAAGTGATTCTTCATGTTAATCTTTCTTTATCTTTTTCAAAAGAAAAGATCTCTGTATCTCTAGCTGTCCTGGAATTTGCTATGTAGGCCAGTGTTACAAAATATTTGATCACACCGTGATCCCCGAGATTAGTGTTATTTACTGGAAATTACTGGCTGCGGCATGGCTCAGCCCTTAGCACACACCTTTAATCCCAAAGGATGAAGGTAACGTTTGTAGAAGGAAGCACCCATGTTTGAAAGTGAGTGGCAGACAAAGTGACAAAGAGAAAGATTTGATAGACTAGGACATGCCTGCCCATTATGAGGAGAAAGGAGAGGGAAGCTACTTAAGGGACAGTGCAGAAAAGGAAAAAAGGCAGTTTTCCTGGGAGAGTCTTACAGAGACAGGTTGAAGAGAACAAGTTAGACATAGGTGAAGGCAGAAAGAGCCATAGAATGACAAGGGACAGAAGATTAGAACACATTGCTATGAGGCCAGGCAGAGCCATTCAGCAGAGGCAGAGAAGCCAGACTGAAGCAGTCAGCTTGGAGATAAATCCGAGCCACAAGAGCTGAGTTGAATCGGCGAGCCAGACATCAGAAAGAACAAGAAAGGGTGAGCTCATTCAGCAGAAAGTTTCAGAGGCTGAAAACATTCTAGGCCTAAATTAGATTGACTGCACAGAGGCTAGAAGCTTCCAGGACTAGGTTGCCTAGGTTAGCAGGTTGCGTCTGAGATGACAATTACATCAGGAGGAAAAAAAATACTTTTATTGACCAGGCTGGTCTTGAAATCACAGATCCACCTGCCTCTACCTTGTGAGTGCTAGGATTAAAGACATAAACCACTATACCCAGCTCACATTAATTTATTTATAGCCATATCTTCTTTTTTGGTAGGCTTATGAAAGCTTTCAAAAGATCAATGCTTTCTTCTGTGAAGAAAAGAGAAACCTATTTCCTTAAAATTCCATTTGTTTCTCTTTATCATTGCAGTTATCTCCACAAGCACTGACATGGCAGTTCAGTAGAATTTAAGGATCTTAAAACCATTTTCAACATAACCACAAACATAATCTTAGTGTAATCTTTTCATGAGCCATGATGCTCATCTCCATGTCAGTCACTGAAAAGACCAGAACATGGTGGGTCTGTAGGTCAGAGAGACAAAAACTGCTCCAGGACATTATAGTACACACTATGATGGACATGAAAAGCGGGCAGCCAAGTTTGGAAAGGTGACCATGACTCCTCCCCTGCCTCCAGAGACATGGTGATATGCTTCTTACCACACTGAAATGCTCAAAACAGGTGCATGGAGAAGACGCACAAATTCACTGCGTGAAACCTAATGGAGTGTTAGTTAATGGGACTCAAGAATCAAAGAACTACATGTACATAGCTGACGGAGGCAGGAGACTGACTTGATCCTTTTCCAAGTTCTACCTTCATCCTACTTGTTTCAGATGTCCTTTGATGGGCCTGCAGAGATGGCCTCTCCTTAGTGGGCAAAGAAATCCGGGGTCCTCTGCCAAGACTGCACCATGAAAAAGAACCAGAGCAATCCTTCTCTATCTTGAGATTCAGCAGTATCAGGCTGTTCTGTTTGCTTAGGTAAACTCTCACTTCTGAGGGTTTTGGGGAGCCTGCCTAATACTTAGCTCCTTTTCAAGAGGTACTGAGGTATTTTTGTCTCACAAGGAGTACCATTACCAGGAAACAACTGGAAAGATCAACTCCGTGTCATCTCCTGTCTGATATCACCCCGTGTGCTTTTCAGCCCTACAAGCAGTGAATAACAGGTGCAAATCTTGGTCAACTCCAAACTTTTCCTGGAGGTAGTAAAGGTGGACTGAAAATCTTACAGCATTTTAAACAGGAAAGAATGAAGACAACGCCAAAGCAACAATAAAGTTGAGGCTATAACTCAGTTCTAAGTGCTTACTTGGTTTAATTCCTAGGACCAACAAATGAAGGAAGGAAGCTACAGTGGTACTTCACTGTGACTATGAGAAAAGGAGAAAGAGAGCTAGATGATCAGCAGTAGCTCAGAAGGGTTGTGTTGTAGAACAGCTGTCAATGGTGAGAGGTAAGAAAATGAACACAGAACACTGCCTCTGAAAGGCTCTAGGGATGGCAGATGGGGAGACAAGACACATGCCTTGTCACATGGATAGTGAGAACACTCATTCAACACTTATGACCCTGGTGGAGCCATCACTATTTCCTTTGCTAGTACTTCTTTTTTTAAGGGGGAAAGGGAAGGTCATCTTACTTTGCTGATGTGCTCAGGGGCTTGGTCTGGAGCGTTGCTGAATTCTCCACCGATCTGGAGGTCACTGACACAGCAAATTGAATCTCTCAGTTCCGTGAGCTTCTGACTGCCCAATACCAACATTGTCTGGTATGGTTTGTGTTCTTTGTGCTAAAGTCAAACAGTAAATTAGTGCCCATTTTAAAAACCAGTTAACCAAGAATCCTACCAAGACATGTTAAAAGAAGTCTGGGCTTTGAAAGCTTAAAGACTTGCGCTGTTGGAGTCTGCTCTCTCTGCTTCCTGTTTGTTGTTTGATATGTGAGCCCTTAGCTCCCGAGCTTCCAGCCTCAGGGGCTTCCTGTTGCCTCTGCTTCTCTAGTACAGATGCTAACCTAGCCCTTCCATGAACTGCCTCCATCCTGGTGGTTGTCTCATAGCAATACAAAAGAAACACTGGTATCCTTGTTAAGTATCTTGTCAAAAGGGAACTTCCTTAGCATCTCAATAAAGTTCATTCGATTCCTCTACCAGCAAACAATTTAACAAAAACAACCAAATAAACAATAATTCATAGAATTAGAATCACTATGGAGGTGTATATATACTTTCAGCTTTTATTGCAACATCAGCTACACATTCCAATGTTACAAATGTAATCATTGGTTAAGAGATGTAAAATTTAACTTTTGAAATTGTTGGAACATTTATTAAAACAAAGAACTCACAAATACATCTTGTCTTAAAAAATAGGATGTCAGACATTTATTTTGAAACCTGAGATAGGACTTCAAATATTAAATGCTTTGTCAAAGGTCCTTTTAATGGACTTGTGGCCTCATAGTGATAAAGTGCCCCCCTAGGAGGCCATGGGGTCTAGGTTCTACCCCAATATTCAAAACTACTTAGCCATGAAAACCAGAAGGTTTCACCACTGACCTTATTAAATATAACAGGATATAAGATGTTCACAGATAGGATAAACTCTCCTTCTTCAATCATGTCTGCTGGATTTTCAGGTTTTTTTCCTAGTGCATGAGATTCCTGAAGATAGAAAACAAGACCTTGAAATCAGCCACTGTAACTCAGTTAAAAGGCAACATAGCACAGAGCCATCAGAGAAGGCTCTAGTCAACCTTGGGTCTGATGTCTAATTTAAAGTGAGGAATGGCCGGTATGACCCCCACCCTTCCTTCCTCCCTCCTACCCCTCCTCTCCTTTCTTTTTTTAGTTTTTTGAGACAGAGTTACTTTGTGTATCCTTGACTGTTCTAGAAGTAGTTCTGTAGATCAGGCTAGCCTCAAACTCACAGAGATCCACCTGCCTTTGCTTCCTGACTGCTGAGATTAAAGGCGTGAGCCACCACTGCCCAGTGAACGGTTACTCTCTTTATGTTCAGTTTTATCTACTATAATAACAGAAAATATTTTACAAAATTGTTTCTGGGAATATGTACATAAAAAGTAATCCCAGCATTTGGGAGGTTTGGTCAGGCTGATCTCTGTGAGCGCTCTCCTGCCAGCCTTGTTTACATAGTGACTTCCAGGACAGCCAGAACTAAATAGTGTCTCTAAGGAACAAAGAGTTAATTAGAGCTGGCAGATGGCTTAGTGGGTAAAGAGCTTGCTGTCAAGCCTGGCAGCCGAGTTTTTGATCCCAGAAACCCATACAGGGAAGAAGAGAACTACAAGTTGTGGCAGGTGTATATGTATATGTACACCCTCTCCAACAGTCTAACTCATTCTTAAGAAAAAGATGTAAATAAGTCTATTGAATAAAAGTGGTGGTTTGTAAATGCTGGCCCACAGGAAGTGGCACTATTAGGAGGTGTGGCCTTATTGGAAGAGGGGTAACCTTGTTAGAGGACATGTGTCACTGTGGAGGCAGGGCTTTGAGGTCTCAAAATATGCTTAAGTTTGACCAGTGTGATCCAGACTCTCATTCCTGGTTGCCTGCAGATCAAGATGTAGAACTCTTCGCTCCTCTAGCACCAAGTCTGCTCACTTACTGCCATGCTTCCCACCACAATGAATATGGACTGAACCCCTGAAACTGTAAGCCAGCCCCAATTAAATGTTGTCCTTTATAAGAGTTGCCTTTGCCTTGGTCATGGTGTCTCTTCACAGCAATAAAACCGTAACTAAGACAAAAAACAAATAAAATAAGATGCTAAGCCAGCTACTCTAAACATGGCCAATGAACTAACAGAAACCAGTTACTTTAATTATAGAAAATCAGCTTCCTCAACTGATTTAACAGCAGAGTTTCTCATCAGAAAAAAAGACAAGAAACAAGTCAAATGATATACTTCAAACCACAAAAGAAAACAGTTATCGAGAATTCTGTATCTGGCAAAACTGTGTATCCACTAGGAATGCCAAGGAGATGAAGACCCGTGCAGGCACACAGAGGTAAGGAGGCACTGCAGCAGCAGACCTTCAGACTAAAGGGAAGCCGCACAAACAGATAAGCACTGAGAAGATACTTTCAGTGCTGAAAAGGAAGGAGGTGGGAATCAAACATACATGACAAAATCAGTATTAAACAAGGAAATAATGGGAGAGCAGAGAACAGAGACAGTCGAAGAGCTGAATACACAAGTAAACCCTTCCTTCCCAGAAACTAGTGCAGCTGGTGAACAGAGGACACTCCCCTATTGAAAGGCCGACAGACTGGATTACAAAACTTTATTCAGCTATGCTATCTACAGGAGGCTCATTTTAGATATAAAGACACAAACAGGGTGAAAGTGAAAGGGGAGAGGATTTTGTAACAGGAGAAAATCGCTGTAGGCTGTTCTACTCTTAGACACAACAGGCCTTCAATTAAGATGAATCAAAGAAGGGTATTTATATTTTAATAAATGTTGCCATACAGCAGTGAAACATAAGATTACAGATCCTAAACTATACACAACAAAAGCTGAGAGAGTTTAAAAAACCAAAGCAATTCTGAACTTCGATATTTTACTTACAATACTAACAAGACTGCCTAGGCAGTGGGAGAAGCAAACACTACAAAGATTAGCACATAAATAAGCAAAACTCTCCACCCGACAGTAGCCTTCAAGTGCACACGAACCACTCTATAGGACAGATCACCAACTTCAAGGAAATTCATACAAAATATCCCCAATCACCAATAATACTAGGTATCAGTAACAAGGCAAGCTTAAAATCCCAAATGCTTGGGAGTCTTAGAAATACAATAGTACAGCCATGCATGGTGGTATGTGTCTGCTACCCCATCAAAGTGGGGACAGGAAGACTGGGGCAGGAAGACTTCAAAGTTTAAAGCCAGCCTAGGCTATCCAGAAAGACCCTTCTCAAAAACAAAACAAGGGGCTGGAGAGATGGCTCAGAGGCTAAGAGTATGCACTGCTCCTGCAGAGGACCTGAGTTGGGCTGGACCACTCACATAGGAAGCTTACAAGTGCCTATAAATCTAGCTCCCTCTAATCTCATGCCCTCTTCTGGCCTCCAGGGGTATGGAGGCATGGCTTTATGAACAACTCAAACAAAATTAGATCACAACACAAAACAAAAAACCCATTTGTAAAACAACCAATGAGTTATGGAGAAAATATACAGGGAAGTTAGGAAACACTGTGAGGCCTAGACATACTTAAGACAGAAGAGCTATGGTAAAAAAGCAATTTATATCTGGAAACATCTACACACAGAATAACTGTGTTAAGAAACTAACAAAAAGGACAACAAACTAATTCCAAAGTTAGCAGAAAAGAAGAAATAATATAAGGTAGAAAAAACACAGAATAGAAAAGTTAACAAAAGCAATATTCTGAGTGAGTGTATCTGTGGTAGTGTCAGATCCCTTGGAGGTTGTGATCTTCCCAACATGGGTGCTGGAAACCAAACTCAGATCCCTGGGAAGAGTAAAGGAGGGCTTTTAACACTAAACCATGGCTCCAGAACAAACATTAGTTCTTTTTTCCCTTCCCTCTCCCTCTCACTCCAGCCCAGCCCTGCTCACTCCAGCCCAGCCCTGCTCACTCTGGCCCAAAGGTTTTTATTTATTATATTTAAGTTCACTGTAGCTGAATTCAGACACCCCATAAGAGGGCATTAGATCTTATTATGGATGATAGTGAGCCGCCATGAAGTTGCCGGGATTTGAGCTCATAACCTCCAGAAGAGCAGTCAGTGCTCTTAATCGCTGAGCCATCTTACCAGCCCCACATTAATTCTTTAAAAACACTGAATTACTAAAATCAGAAGTAAAAGGAGAGGCTGTCCAGATGGCTCAGTAGGGGAAGGCACTGTCTTTGATGGCTGACAACCTCACTGTTGCAAACACCAGCTAAAGAGAAAGGGGAATTCTAGAAGATGCTGAAAAGAAGGCCAATTCTGTGCTAAAGTCTTTGGCTTTAGGTAATTGGGCAACTATGTCTTAATTATTTCACCATATGTGATGAGATCAAGATGGTAATTCTAGTGAAACACCCTATACACCGTGGAGATGGACATCTAAAACACACCCTTGGGCACGGTATGCAAGCACTCAGCCCAGACCAAATTTGTCTCTCTGTTCCTTTCCTGACTGCTCACAAAAGGGATCATGTGGACCTCAATGCTGAGAGACCTCTTAGTTTCTCCTGCTTCCTAGGAAGAAACATAGGCAGCAGTGAGGGAAACAGGGAAGAGAGGGATGAATGGAATCTTTAGACCACTGATTTAGCCACATAAAACAACTCTTGTCACCCTTTTCTGAAATTGCTGTTTCTAAAGTATCTTATTATCTTTGTATCAGCCTGTGCTAGAGAAATACTGAATAGCTTCCGTGTATTATTATTCTGTATCATTTTGAGTATCGGTGAGGTGATACAGGCCTTTAATCTGGGCACTGAGGAGATGGAGGTGGGCTGATCTCTCAATTCAAGATCAGTCTGCTCTACATAACAAGTTCCAGGCTAGCCAGAGCTACACAGTGAGACCCCTGAGGTCTTAATAAAACAAAAACAAAAAAGTACACACACACACACACACACACACACACACGAAACCATGCTTTTGGATGCCTTGCACTCCACCTGGTTGCTGTGTACAAAGGAATAAAGGCTAACCTTCGTTTTACACCACATATTAAAGTTGACTCAAACTGGGGCTAGAAAGGTGGTTCAACACTTAAGAACATTTACTGCTTTTGTAGAGGCCCATGGTTTGGTTCCCAGTAACTACATAGGGTTCACAAACATCTTTAAAACTCCAGTTCCAGAGATCCAACACCCTTTTCTGGCCTCTGTGGGCAACAAGGCATACAGGTAAAGACCTACATTCAGGCAAATACCCAAACATAAAACAAAATTTAAATAACAAAATAAAAATAAATCAAAATGAATCAAAGACCTAACCTACAAACTAAAACTCTAACACTCTACAGAGAAATCAAAGAACAATCTTTACAGTACTGGGTTAGGTGGTATTTCTTAAATATTCCAAAAGTCAATAAACAAAAAAATTCATATTCTTGACACCTGGCAACATGAAAAGAGTGAAAAAGACAATCTGCAGAAGGAGAGAAGATACTTTCAAGTTGTAAATATGGCATAGTCTAGCATCCAGAAACCTAATAATAATGAGACAAGGTACTTTAACTGTAAAGAATTAGAATAGATGTTTTTCAAAAAAAAAAAAAACATACAAACCACCAATAATTAAATAAAAGATGCTTGGCATCATTAGTCACTAGGGAGTATAAATCAAAATTACAAAATAAGAAAAATATCTACTGGGATTATGACACACTTGGGGCGAGGTGGAAAGCTGAGACTTACCATTTCATAAGCAAATGTTTCTTGTCTACAAGCACGGTCTATTGTGATGTTTTCTTCCCGATAGTCCAAGAGCCCCTTCCTCACACTGACGGAGACATGGAAGTAAAATGGTCAGCATACTCTCTACAATATTTATTTAAAATAGCCTTAAAAAATTATCTTATATGTGTGAATGCCTGCATATATGTCTGTGCACCACGTGTACTTGGTGCCTACAGGGCAGAAGACATCGGATCACTCCGAACCCGAGTTACAGAGCTATGAGCCTCTGTGCAGGTACCAGGAACTGAGTGTAGAGCAGCAAGTGTGTCTAACCACTGTGCCATCTCTAAGCCTTAGCATATAATATTTAACATCTGTTGTTTTAGCAGGGCTAGGAATCAAACCCAAAATTTCACATACACTAGGTAAGCAGTCTATTACTACACTATCCAGCCCCAGTCTTTTAACTTCTCATTTTAAACTTCTTTTAGACTTAAATTACAAAAATAACACCAAGAGTAATATAATACTCATCTCTCCCCCAAGCTTCCTCCTACAAATGTCTTCTATGATCACAAATCATGAACAGAAATTAACAGCAGAACAATGATTATTAGCTACAGATATTTTCCAGACCACACACAACTTTTAATTTAGGGTTTTCTTTTTTTTTCCTGTTCCAGATTTCTCTCTAGGATTTTACACGGCACTATTTTCCCTTTGTCTCTTTAAGCCTATTAGATTCCTTCATGATCCTGACACTGTTGAAGAGTGCAACTGATTCAGTTTACCGAATACCCTTTAAATTAAGGTGACTTCAGTTTAAATGTGACTGGAGAAGACAGCATCTTGAGAAGACCACTTACAAGACTGATGCACCTTCAGAGTGCAGCCCATCTCAAGAATCTGGTGTTAATAAGTCATGTTATTAAGGATGTTTGTACCAGCTAAGCTCTGTCTGCCAAATGCCTCATTTAGAACAATACTTTATTTACTCTGAAATAGATAAAGATTTGGAGGGAGGAAGATTTTGAGACAATACAAATACTGCGTCTTCATGCAGGAATTTTAGCACCCATTTGACAACCCCGACACCATTTACTATGGTACATGCCTAATGGTGTTCCTCCCCACATACTGGAATTCTACTGTAAAATAACCTGTCCCTACTCCTTTGCTCATTTCTGTTCACGTAAATTCCACTCACACTTATTTTATTGTATGGGTTAAAATCTATTATTTTGTTGCTCAAATAGTCATAAGTTGCTCCAAACATGCAACAGGTTCTGATCTTTTGTTTTTGATAGGAGAGGAGGGCATGCATTACTTGGTTTGTGGAACCACAGGCATTCAAACTCATTCTCTACTTTTTCTAGCTAAATCATGGCATTAAACTTTCAGGAACCTGAGTTCCTTTACTGGAGTGGGCGTTTTGTTTATTTTAAACCAAGGTCTCATGTAGCCCAATTTGGGCTTGAACCCACAATGAACTCTTGCTCTTCTAACCTCTATGTCCCATGTGATGAATTACAGATTACACTATCATGCCCAGTATCTAGGCACTGTGTGTTATGATTAGCAGAGTTACTGCTCCTAAGCTGTCTCAGCTGAGACAGGCAGGATGTATGTTAAACCACGCATGTACAAACACTTGTTATTTTTGGTGTTATGTATCTAAGATATGGATACTTTTATGTGCATGTGGTACGGGCATGTATGTGTGTGGATACATGTGAGTGTATGGAGGCCAAAAGTTGACAATGAGTGTCTTTATTATGCTTCATTCTTTTAATTAATCAATCATGACAGGGTTTTATTATTTAGCTCTGGAACCTGTAGACCATGCTGACCTTGAACTTGGAGATCGACATGCTACCATCCCTCAAGGCATACAACAGCACACCTGGTTGCACCTTGTTATTATTTTAAAATCATTATTTTGTGTTTAAGGGTGTTTTGCCTATACACATGTCTGTATACCACATGAGTGCCCAGTGATCATGGAAGCCAGAAGTATTAGCTCTGAGAAACGGGATTACAGATGAGAAGCACCATGTAGGTGCTGGGAATTGAACCGAGGTCCTCTGGAAGAGCAGCCCTGAGCTATCCCTGTATTGTACTGCTCTCAAGATCCCCATGTCTCTGCTTCACACACACTAGGCTGTGCATCACTGTCTCTTTTAGTGTGGGTGCTAGAGTAAGTTCAGTCTTCATGCAAGCACTTTCCTGACTAAGCCATCTCGGAAGCCTTCTATTTGGATACTTCAAATCCCAAAACCAAACCACCAGACTCATCATAGTGTTCAACTTACTTCTCTCCACAAGTGAGAAAGATGGCTCCAAGGACTGGCACCTATCTGTTCAGCTCCAGTAATCGTGAAAAGCAACTTCCCAGGTGCCACCTACGGTCTGGTAAATACTGAGGTGAGAAGGCCCTTCCCCTTCAGCCTTACTTCACCACCACTCAGACTCAGAGGAGCTCTCTGCATCCTCCTCACCACTGTGTACATTTGTAAGACACATGGATGGGCTCACTTGCTGGGTGTTTGTGCCCTGTTTTAGGTTTATGTACTCGAATGCAGGCATACATTTTCTTTGTTGACCATCAAGTAGTACATGTGAATGTGAGTGTGAGTGAGTGTGTGTGTGTGTGTGTAAGCCAAAGGCCAGTTTCTGGTGGTGTTCTTCAAGAGCTATCCATTTTTAAGTTTTATTTTATTCTTTTGGTTTTCTGAGACATGGTTTCTCTGTGTAGCCTTGGTCTTCTTGGAGCTCACTATATAGAGCAGGCTGGCCTCAAACTTACAAAGATCTCCCTGCCTCTGCCTCAAAAGTGCTGAGATTAAAGGCATGCGCCACCCCCACCCTGCTTAGTTTATTTTTATTTTTGATGAGGTCTCACTAGTCCAGGGTGGCCTAACACTCATGCTCTCTCTGTCTTAGCCTCCCAAGTGCAGGATTGCAGATGTGACCTATCACATTCAGCTTGCAAAATATTTGTATTATCTTAAACGCATCCATATAGGCGGGTATTCAATATACTATGGGAGATCCACACAGTAGAATAAACAGTGAAGCTACGATGATGGATGAGTCAGTGATTCCCAAGACATAGTTGTGAAGAAATCAAAGCCACACTATAGTAACTTTGGAAGGAAGGTAAACTGGGTACAGTTCACCAACTCTTATCTACAAATACACTTTCTGTAAAAACCTGTTCTGTAAAAATGAACCTTCACAGTTTAAGTATTTTTCTTTTGCCAACTAGCACTTGTTAAGTGTATAAATGCAGGAGAGAACGTGTATGTAGAACTTGAGGAAAGGTTTTGGCTCCTGGTGACATGCTAGCTCAGCACAGTCCTAAGGGCACACAGCTTCTCCACGTCAATACCCAGCTACTGCGCTGCACCTAGTGTACATAGGCTCTCCTTCCCACCGCTTCCCTGATTAGCTTTGCCTGGCACACAGATTTCTACCAAAGTGTCATCACTGCCTCTCAGTGAAACGTGGGCAGGCCCTCTCTCAATGGCTCTGGTCTAGGGGAAGAAAGGACCTGGTCCAGCACTCTCAGCCCTAGGGTAGGACGCGCCTTACATCTCTCTGCTCTACCCCTTACTCCTATTCCCTTTGTTGCTTCTGTCAGTGCCTCACTATTCGGAGCCTTCCTGAAAGTTTGCTCTGTTTTTGAAACTGGCAAGTTTTCCGAATAATCCAGGCTGGACAGGACTATTGTTTAGTCCCCCTGGTCTCAAACCTACAGGCAGGAACCACTAAGTCCAGCCATAAAGTTAATAGTCCTTTAGATTAAGCTTCCTCCACTAAAGTGACTGCTCTGTCTTTCCTCTTAATTGAACTGCCTGCTATAGGAGATAAAATGTACAAGCATCCACTGATTTGGACAAACAGTAAACCAAAGCTAGAGAGGTTGGCTATCTGCAGGGTCAGTGGGTAGGAAGTGAGGGAATGGGAACAGACTTGCAGGGACAAAGTGTGGCACTCTCGACCCCTCACTGCTGTGGCTACACTTCTTGTTTCATGTCCTAAGGTAGTCAGAGCAAATCAGTGGTTTCAGTTTTGTTCCTGGCTCTGGAAGGGGGTCAGAGCCAATGCTGCGTGCACGATCAGCAAGTGTTGTGCCACCAACTGCATCTTTATTTGGGGGTCTTTTGAGACAGGGTCTAATCATAGTCCAGGCAGTGACCCTTCCGCCTCAGCCTCTCAGAACAAGAAGGGGCTGTAATTGTGGTTCACATACAATATTTTTAAAAAACTTTTTAAATGTAAATCACCGGTTCACATACCTTCCCCACATTTTCCCATGGGGTGTTTTTGTCTCCATCTGCCACATAAACATTCTATCAGTTTCTTTTCACTTTCTATGAGTTTGGGTTCCTATTTTACTGCACTCAGATCTATCTCACAAGCCGATCTCAGTCTCTTCCTGCAGTAAGTTCTCTTTGGAGTCTCATTTTCTCCTGCGTCTTTGTGATATTTGGATTGGTTTACAAGATTCCTATTTTAATGGTGCTTTTTCTCTGTCATTCTAACAGGTTTTACTTTTCCACAAAATCCAAGGTTAGTTTTTATAGTTCTTTGTTTACTGTATGGACTGGAGTATATGGCCTCACGCTATGGTGGACGAAGGGAGGTCAGAGGATTTATGAGGAGCTGATTCTCTTCCCTTTACAATATGGACTCCAGGAACTGAACAAGGTTGTGAGGTCTGATGGCATATGCCTTCTTGGTGGATCAAAATCTACTTTTAAGACATTCCTAGTTTGGGTGACAGTTATGAATCTTACAATTTTGTAGTTCTTTCTTTCTTCCAGAACTCTTTTAGTTTGTTTTATCCTTTAAATGGTAATATTAGAGCAGTAAACAGTTTAAGCCACATCAGTGCAGAGGATGGGCACAGGTTTGAGGGAACAGATTTTACCATTAGCATAGACTGTCTTAACAATTCTCTCTCTGTCTGCAGAAATGAAAACCTGGTTTAAATAGTAAATACTAGGAGCTGGAGAGATGGATGTAGAGGCACATGAATCTTGGGAGTTCAAGTCAGCCTGGTCTATAGAGTGAGTTCCAAAAAAGAAAAGAAAGAGCAAAAGCAATCTTTAACCAAAAAAACCCAAAAAACAAAACAAAAAACCCTTAAATACCAAAGTTATTTAGCTTGTTATGATAAAAAGGATGGCACACAACAAAAAAACAATTTCTAACATTTTTCTTCTTTCCCTCTCAATGCCGACAAGAAGTTTCTTCATTAGAAAAAGAAAAAAAAAAAGCCGGGCGGTGGTGGCGCATGCCTTTAATCCCAGCACTTGGGAGGTAGAGGCAGGCGGATTTCTCAGTTCGAGGCCAGCCTGGTCTACAGAGTGAGTTCCAGGACAGCCAGGGCTACACAGAGAAACCCTGTCTCGAAAAACCAAAAAAAAAAAAGAAAAAAAAAAAAAAACCAGAGTGGCAAAACGTGTATTATACTTAAGGGATCTTATGTTTCTTTTTATAAATAGAGAGCCTGGAACTCATGCATGTAAACCAGGTTGGCCTTGACTTTCGGGCAATCCTCATTCCTATGTCTCTCAAATACTGGGATTACAAACATGAACCATCAATGGCTAGATTTTTATTTTTATTTTAAATTACTGACAGGAGTTTTAGGGAAAGACAAGCATAGGGCTAGATTTAGGCTTTTGAAAAAATTCCAACATTTTACAAGGTTATTAGGATTAATTTGTTAAGTTTTAAATACAATAGCTTCCCCACACCAGCTGAGGAATAGACTCTTTTGTCAACACACACACAAATATACACAAAACATGAACACATGCACACACAAACACACATATACAAATGAAACATGAATACACAAACACACACATAAACACACAATCAAAACATGAATACACAACTACATAGAAACATACAAACACCACCACCACTACCACCCCCATACCCCGACAAATACTTGACGGGAGTAACAGAAGAACTCAGGAATGACAAATACAGCTGAGGCTGTTTAAATTAGTGGGCTACAAACCACAAGTTATAAATTTCTAATATTATCTATCATTGAGTAATGGTGCTCAAAATGTGTTAAGCAGGCTAAAATGGATCTCTAATAAGTGATAAGCAATCTGCAAAATCAAAGTAGGCACTTAGAAACTTTTACAAGTTGACAGCATTTTTATATCTGAATTTTGCAATAATAAAAATTGGACTTTTATGTTAGCAGTTTGGTTTAATTTTCTCCATTTAGTAATTTATTGTTATAATTATATTTAAGAAGGGATTATTATTATTGTATTATATTTGAGACAGGATCTCACATTTAATTCAAGCTGGCCTGGAACTTAGTCTGGCCTTGACTTCATTGTGATTTGTTTAGCTCAGCCTTTCTGAGTGCTTGGCCACTGTCCCAGGATTAGGAATTCATTTTTACAGTATTTTACAAATAAAATGACTCCACTGAAGATTAAAAATTAAGAAACAAAATAATGGTGCTTGTTTATATTTTTGAGACATCAAGTAGGCCTGGCTGGCCTGGAACTCAGTATGTAGCCCAGGCTGGCCTCAAGTTTACAGAGATATGCCTGTTTCTGCCTCCCTAGGATTAAAGGTGTATTGTCATCCCTAGCCACAACTGGTTCTTTACCACGGTATTTTGAGAAACACTATGAGTATCTAGCTTGCATTCCAAGTCTAAGTAGATAAAGTCTACATTAAAAAATAAATGCAAGCCAGGCAGTGGTGGCACACGCCTTTAATCCCAGCACTTGGGAGGCAGATGAAGACAGACTACAGAGGTCAAGGCCAGCCTGGTCTACAGAGTGAATTCCAGGACAGCCAGGGCTACACAGAGAAACCATCTCGAAAAACCAATAAATAAATAAATAAATAAATAAATAAATAAATAAATAAATGTGAAAGTACTAGATATTAGGGATTTTGTGTTCTTAATGTTTTTCTTTAGATGTAAGAATATCACCCTGGTTATGCAGAATGATACTTTGGGTTTTTTTTTTTTTTGGAGCTATACGCTGATGGATAAATTATCACGGTATCTGAATGGAAGAGCTAGGGAGAAGAACACACAATTGTATCCCATCCTCACAGAGCTAAAGAAAGGATGTCCAAATGTTTAAAACAACAACAATCAGTCATCAATCATCAGTGAACTCACTAGGTAGCTAAGGCTAAGCTCTAATTTACATCAATTTTTCTGACTCAGCCTCCTGAATGCTAGGTTGAATTTAAGTGGCAGAGAGGTGGAGAACTATACGATACTTTCCAAAGTAAAATATTCAGAGTGTTCAGATAAACAGCAGAAGGGCTAACTGTAGTTCAGTAGTAGGTCGTGCTTCAGCTCTGTGCTTCATCTCCCGCACCAAAACAAACAGCATATAACAAAACAAAACCATACCTTAAAGTCACTAGGTCAGTGTTTTCTGGGATGACTTCTGGGTCTTCATCTTCACCGAGGCATCTCAGTTTATCAAGGCTTAGAAAGAGGGAGGGGTTGGGAAAGGGAGAAAGGAAAAGCAACGTTTTATGATCAGCGATGCATTTTTCAACAGCGGGTCAGAGCTTGTCCTAAACACATCATTGAATAATTAAGTCTTAGGAAATACAGCAGGCAGCTCAAAGGAGGCCAGAATTCAAGACAATGGTTTCTGTGACAATGTTATACTGAACAGGATATATGTTCATTTGAGGACAGCCAGGACTGTCAAAAAGAGAAGGACCATTACAAGTCAGTTTTTGTATTTCTACCCCCAGGTAAGAAACTTTTGGGGAGATTTTAGTTAATAACATATTCATGAGAACCGCTAGAGACCATGATTAATCAAGGTTTTAACCCTGCTCTGTTTAAGACTCCTCCATCCTCACTTACTCCCATTGTCCAAATATCAGTGACAGATATACACCGCTGTTACTTCAACAAGCACCTTAAAGATCAGAGAATAGAAGTCTGTTGTGCAGTTGTAGTGTCCCGTTACTAGATCCACCCTCAGAAAAGTGCTTTTGGACCCTAGGACCTCTTCTAGCCTTCCGGAAAGGATTTAGTGGGACGATGGTTAAGGGTCCCCGGGAAGCGCAGGGACGAGGCTGAGCCCTGTGAGATCCACGCAGAGCCCTGAGACCGCACACTCACCCGCACACGACCCTCAGCTCTGCCGCCGCGTCCAGACTGCAGCCCAGATCCGCAGCTACCGCAGCATCCTCAAAGGCATCGTTGGATGCTCCTCCGTCCGTCGGCTGCGCGGCTGCTTGCGGTTCGCTCAGCGACAAATCCTGGGGCCCTAGTCGGCCGCGCCACAGCTCCCCAAAGGCGCCCACGTGGAACACGCGCGTGTGCAACTCAGGAAGCTCGTACTCTGGAAAGCTGCTGAGGTTCGCACTGGGGACTGGGTGCTGTGGGACACCCGCACAGCCGCCCTGCGGGTCCTCCGCCATGTCAACCACGATCCCTTCCGGCAAAAGCTGGCGTGCAGGCGTCGCGGGGCGTGACGGGATTTGTAGTTTCGCAGGGCTCCGGGGCGGCGGGAAGTTGCGTGAGCTGTGCTTCAGAAACTACATTTCCCGGCAGGCTGACTACCGCCTGGGCGCGGCTGGGTCGCTGTGGGCAGGGCTGGGTGCATTGTTCTCTGGGCTTGTCGGAGGGCGGTGCCGCTTGCTGTGTTCGGGGCTGACCTGGTACTGGGACCCATTATTATCTAAAGACTCAATCACTGGGCCCCCTCTCATAGTTTCCTCAAATCTGGTTCGTAGGGACGGGACTCATATACATAAAATAAATAAATAAGTAAATAAATATTTTTTTAAAAGTAAAACTTAAAAAAAAAAAAGTAAAACTAAATTTATAAAAATGGATGTAAAGCTTGCTTGCTACAGCTTTATGACATTTATTTAAAACGCTGTAGCAGGTAGCTCAGAGGTCTGCATTTACTTAGGGTTAATTGATTTTGGTCTTTTGTTTGGGTCATGTGCTTCTTTGTATGTTTTATACTGTAGGTAGAGGGACTGAGATGTGATCATTTAAAAAAAAAAAAAAACAAACAGCCACCTCTTTAGGGCTTTGCATCCTGGTTTCATGAGTAAGTCCCCCACCAGTCAGCCCTGTTGTAGGTTCTACATAAAATGGTTCTCAGCCTGTGGGTCATGACATTTTTGGAGGGCAGTGTCACATGACCCTTTCACAGGGTTGCATATCAGATATCCTGCATATTATGATTCATAACAGTAGCAAAATTACAGTTAAGTGCAACAAAAATAATTTTATGCTTTGGGATCACCACAACATGAGGAACTGTATTAGAGGGTCACAGCATCAGGAAGGTTGGGAACCACTGCTCTAGGATCTTTCAGATCTCTGATTTCTTGCTTCCGTGCTATCTGCCTATAAAGCTATTCCATTGTCAGCCATTCCAAAGTCAGCTAATGGTCTCACCAGTGCTTAAAATCAGACGAAAGAGAAACTTGACTCAAGGAAAGTGCTCAGCTAATCTGAACTTTATTTTAGAGGCGAAAGTGTGTCTGCAGAAGGAGACCGTTGAGATAGCAGAGTGTAGCATGGGTGTTAGTAATCTGTCTAAACTCCACCTCCACAGTCACCTGACAACAGCCAGGTATGCTCCTCCCCACAGTTACCTGGCAACAGCCAGGTAGGCCTGCCCACTATAAAAGGGGCTACTTGCCCCCTCCTCTCTCTCTTTGTTCTCATGGTCCCTTGACCCTGCGCCTGCAGGTTCTCCATCCCCTCTCCCCTCCCCCGTCCCTTCCCCCTCTCTCCACGTGGTCATGGCCGGCCTCTACTCCTCTCTCTCCTCTCGCTTACTCTCTCTCTTAATAAACCTCCCCTCGTGGAACAGTCTGGTCTGCTGTGATCTGTTACAAGCTGCTCCTGAAAACCTTTCAATGGGTCTCAAAGGCTCCCATTTTAGGTGTTTTGATGGAGACAGACAGAGAAGCCAGTGGGCTAAGATGTAGAAGAACTCCTTCACAAGGCCATTGCACTAATCTGAGTTATAATTGCCTGAATCTGAGTTTTATAAATTTGGTGGAGGATTCTGACTTTCTTCCTTCCTTCCTTCCTTCCTTCCTTCCTTCCTTCCTTCCTTTCTTTCTTTCTTTCTTTTTTTAAAGATTCACTTTTTTTTTTTTAATGAGTACACAGCAGCTATCTTTTAGACACACACCAGAAGAGTGTGTTGGATCCTGTTACAGATAGTTGTGAGCCACCATGTGGTTGCTGGGAATTGAACTCAGAACCTCAGAAAGAGCAATTAGTGCTCTTAGCCTTTGAGCCATCTCTCCAGCTCCCGGATTCTGACTTTCTTAATCATTGTATGTAGAAGCTTTAAAAAAAATGGAAAGATGCCATACACAGAACATACTTCAATGCTGAAAAGCAAATAATGAAAGCGATCAAGAGAAGTACCCAGTTCCCCACAGAGAAGTGTCTGTCTACAAGGCACAACCTGTTGGGGTTTAGCTAAGACTTAGGATTTTTTCTTGTTATATTTGCTTCTATTGCTCTGTTTCTGTAGTATATCCATACATTAATAGAAAAATTTCGCCGGGCAGTGATTGCGCACGCCTTTAATCCCAGCACTTGGGAGGCAGAGACAGGCAGATTTCTGAGTTCAGGGCCAGCCTGGTCTACAGAGTGAGTTCCAGGACAGCCAGGGCTACACAGAGAAACCCTATCTCGAAAGAAAAAAAATAGCAAAATTTCATAGATTATGAGGGCTTTCAGGCTGCATTCACTGAGTGGCTGCCAGTGTCTTCCTCAGCAGCAGTGGTACATGGGACATGATCTTGAATAGATACGAAGGATAACTTTTCTCATTCTTTTTCTACTTAGCTCACATCCAAAATTCTATGTGATAAGAGACGCTGGTGAGGATGTACTAGTGTATGCACAAGCTCCCTGATTGGTTATCTAATACCAAACGGTCAGTCCTAAAAACTACACACGTACAAGTAACACTAAATTGTGGATTGCTGTCTGTATGCAGGTGAGGGCAGGCACAAGATAAGGTGAGAGCCTGTGAATGGGCAGTGGACAGAGAAGGAGGGTTGAGAGCTTTAGAGATGAGTACAGACAGACAGAGAGGAGAAAGGGAGATGGAGACGAGGAGACAAGATGGAATCTTAGGGGAGGAAGAGGAACCAGAACCACGCAGTCCTGGGAGCCATAGGTATTGGGGATTTCTTAGGTGATTAAATAATAAGTAGGATACGTTTGCCCATCTAGCTGTGTAGCTTGTGTTTATATCAACTGAGTTTTAGTTCTTTATGTGGGCGTTTTGTGGGTTGAGAAATTACTGATGTAAATCTTACTGATAAATTACAAGCCTCTAGAGTTTTGATTTTATAAGGTTTGATTTTATAAGTTTTGGTTTTATAAGGTGGGTTTGTGACAGCTAACCAGAGGGGGCGGATGGTTGAGAATGCAAGCAGGATCAGCAGCAAGAGAACAGAGTTGGGTGGCTGCTGCATGGGGACCATAGGACCTTGGGGGCAGGGAAACATAGCCAGTACTAGGATGTGTACATTTTTTTATTTCATGCAACACTAAATGGTTTCAACAGGATTTATTTATATCTTTATATGTATGTATATGTAGAACATATAATAATAACTAAAGAGAAAGGGGAAAATAATCATTTTAAACTTTTTAAAGTGGGATATGCAAGAATCACTAGAAATACAAATTTTTATTAGTTATAAGGGAGTGCACTCCAACAGTGGCACGTATATGGAGGCTGGAAGGCTGAGTTTATGAAGTACACTCTCTCCTATCTTTTCAGGGGTTCCAGGGATTGAACTCAGGTGGCCAGGCTTATGTAGCAAGCTTCTGTATCCACAGATCCATCTCACCAATCCATGACCTAGTTTTGCTATTAAAAGTTAGGCACGGGGCTGGGGATATGGCTCAGCTGGTAACTGCTAACTCCATAACCATGAGGACCAGAGTCTGAGTCCTAGCTCCCATGGGAAAGGCGGCTGCAGCAGTGCACACCTGCACTTCCGGGACTCGGGAGGCAGAGTAGGAGGAGCCTGAGGGCTTCCTGGCTAGCCAGGCTAGCTGATTCAGTAAGCTCTAGGTTCAATGAGAGCTCCTGCCTCAAAAACTAAGGTGGAGAGCAATTGGGGAAAATACCCCATGTCAACCACTGGTCTCCACATTCGTGTGTGTGTGTGTGTGTGTGTGTGTGTGTGTGTATGCATATGCACACCTCCTGAATGCAAACACACACATACATACAGAGGGATATATGTACATAGACATATACAATCCACAAACAAAACAGAAGTACAAAATATTTTCTCTTTATGAGAACTTCCCTTAGCTGCTTTGAATAACTCCATTGCTGAGGAACGTTCTTCGATGCCTGACTTTGCCTGTTGCCTCCTCCCATGAGCTCAGCCCAGTTTCTCAGGGTATGGGACCCAGCTCCACGATGCGCCTGTGGGCCTTTGATAATTATGTCTCCACAGCACAGCCAGCAAGGCGCTTCCTGTAATGTTTCCGTGTTGTGTTGTTGACATTCTGCGCATGCGTTTGTGGTCCACACACAGGCTCCCCTTCCAGCTGGAAGGACTCTCCTTTTATCTAGAAGTTGCTTAAAGGAAATGCTCCACTTCTCTCCAAGTCAGGGAGGGTAGGAAGGAGGGAGGAGTCTGTTTGCTCACATCTTCAAACACACTGTGTTTTGGGGATGCCAGCAGGACTGTTTTAATTTGCTCCCCACAAAGGCAGACTCCTGTTGCTTTTCCTGAGATCCTGAGGGAAGAGTGTTTGTCTTTAATGTCAGGCAGGGAGATAGTGCAGCTGTGTTTATGGTGGGAGGCACCTGTAATTTATCCTCTAACACAATGGTAAGAAAGATTAGCTGCATCCCTGATCCTCCCCTCCCCCAACTCTGTACAGATCTGTATTGGTTCTCTTTTTTTCCCTTTGTTTAAAGATCCAACTCCTCCAAACATCAGGAAGGTGGTTGGAAAAACAGTATATATACTTGGAATCCCTGAAAATGCTACGTCAGAATGTGAACATATACTAAATTCAATGTAAAAAACTTGGACAAGTAAGGAAGACTGGAGCTACCCTGTTGTCTAAACGCTGGCAGGGTGGGTGTGTCGTAGGCTTGTGGGATCTGAGCTGATCCTGGCCTGCACATTCCTGCTCCCTTATTCTTTCATGGTCTTGCTGTTTTTCTACAGTGAATCATCCTAAAGGTTATTATCATGGGGAAAAAAAGGGCTTCCAAGGATGTTAAGGTATGAGTTCAGTTAAACCCACTTGGGCTTGGGGTTGAAGTAGGAGCATAGTGTGCGGACCGGCTAGGACAGTTTTTCTCCTCTCTGGTGTTTAGAATGCGGAGACGGCCTGGTGGAAGAAAGATTTCCTGGCATGGTGGAAGTCCTGAGTTTAATTCCTAGTGCTTAGAAAACAAAGAGGAAAAAACAAAACAACAACAATACACACCTAAGCACAAGAACAAACAACAATAACTACAAAACTAACTTTTACTATTAAACCTAAATATGAATTACTTTCTCTTTATTCCATGGAATCTAACAGAATGCTAAGTGTTTCCTTATAATTACCAGCAGATGGATCCCTTCTCTGTCTCTGAAGAGGAAACAGCACTTGCCTGTCCTTGGCTATGAGAAATCAGGGAACTTTGTTATCTGTAGGAACCTGTCTCTAGAAGCTAACATTACATCAAAAAGTTTTCTAACATCTCAAAAAAAAAAAAATCAAGGTATAGCATTATTTATCCATCAATTAAAGGAGATTTATTGAATTCTTACTATGTGGGGACCTTGTACAAAAGAACTGAAGATTGTCGGGCAGTGGCGGCACCCACCTTTAATCTCAGCACTTGGGAGGCAGAAGCAGGCGGATTTCTGAGTTCGAGGCCAGCCTGGTCTACATAGTGAGTTCCAGGACAGCCAGGGCTACACAGGGAAACCCTGTCTCGAAAAACAAACAAACAAACAAACAAACAAACAAACAAAAAAGAGCTGAAGATGAGAGAGGCCTGACAGCGCGGGGCTCTGGTCGGCCACGGCCTGGCTTTGTTTTTAGGCCAGGTCTCTAGGACCGGCCGGGGAAGATGGTGTTGGGCGGCCGTCCTGTGAGTTACCTATTGCGGCCAGGCGGCCTTGCTGTTGGGGAACCTGTTGCTGCTGTACTGTGTCTCTCTCGTTTAAAGCGATGGCGGAGGAACTGGATCTCACACCCTCAGGCGCCGCTCAGCTGGAGGGTCCTGCAGCCCCGACCTGGGAATACAGCGACCCCCCCACTCCCCAGTCATCCTTTGCTCTTACCTACCCGACGAGTTTGTAGATTGTGATGCTCCAGTGGATTACGTTGGAAATGCAACTGCATCCCAAGAGCTTGGTTATGGTTGTCTCAAGTTTGGGGGTCAGGCCTACAGTGATGTGGAGCACACTGAGGTCCAGTGCCGAGCCCTGGACGGGATTGAATGTGCCAGCCCCAGGACCTTCCTACGAAAAAATAAGCCTTGTATAAAGTACACTGGTCACTACTTCATAGCCACACTTCTCTACTCCTTCTTTCTGGGATGCTTTGGAGTCGACCGCTTCTGTCTGGGACACACTGGAGTATCAGTTGTGAAGCTGCTAACACTTAGAGGACTGGGGATCTGGTGGTTCGTCGATCTTATTTTGCTCATCACTGGGGGGCTGATGCCTAGTGACGGCCGCAACTGGTGCACTGTCTACTAAACCCTGCTGCTGTCTATGCTGGCAAGGAAAGCGACTGCTTGGCTGCCAAGATAATTACTACAAGCTCTGAACTCTCTGAACATCACTGTCCTCTCTAGGAGGAAAGACCGACCCGACCAAGTTTTTCACCCCCAAATCTTAACCTTGCAAACCAGAATGAGAAGCAGAATTGTGGGAGTCCAGTGGTCCCTTCCACACATACAAAATCTCAAAGATCAAAGATAGTGACTTCTGTCCAGAGATCATTATCAGTGATGTTTCCGTGTGGCTGGATCTTAAGTAGTTTGGAGCAGGGGAACCAAACAGGATAAACCAAGTGAGTGTTTATCCATTTACAGCCTTTTGTGACCCTCAATTTCCATGCACAGATCAGAAGCTGCGCCAATGAGAAGTCTCCAAGTAATGTAGAAATGACTGTGGATTTTAATACACACCAAAATTCTGACTGAGAATTTAAATTGCAGAATAAAGTTTTAAAACCTAAAAAAAAGAAAAAAAAGAAAAAAAGGAGCTGAAGATGGCAGTAAGAGCTACATGGATACACATATATTTAATAAAAATGTAGTGTTTTCATGGGTACAAGGACAGAACTGACCACAGATACCGAGGACTGCACAACATTCCTTGGTGAGATTTGGATTTAGCCTGTCTGTGACATTTCTTCTGTAGGTCTGGAGACTTTTTAGTAAAAGCTAAAGAAATCTGTTCTTACTCACCTACTTTTTCAGGTTTTAACTCACATATGTTAATTATGTATAATAATGGGTTTCACTGTAGCATTTTATACATGTATATAACTGAGTTTTCTCATATTTACCTCTATTATCCTCTCATCCCCTTCTGGCCCCCACTGGTCCCCTTGTTCCTCCTCCTTCTCTTCTTCCTCCTCTTCTTCCTCCTCTTCTTCTTCTTTCATTTATTTACATTTCAAATGTTTTTTTTAATCCCCTTTTTCTTCTAAGCTAGGCTCTTCTCTATTTTCTCCCTTTCTTCCTGCCTGCCTGCCAGTTTAATTAGTTTTCTTATAAGGTCTTGGGTGAGGGAGTATTTTTAGGACATGGGCTTCCTACCAGTGATGCTAGAAAATGTGTCTGCTTTCCCCAGTGACCTATTACCTGCCTGTGGATGATACTGTGAGCCCTTCCTTTCTCCTTCCCATCCCATGGCAACATGTTGACCAGCCCTTTCTCCTGCAGTAAGCCCCATGCCAGCAAGCAAATCCACTGTGAGGTCAAGACTGCAAGGGCATTGCTGTACTTTAAAGAAAGACAGCGGTCCTCCTCACTAAATCCCTTCCTCCATTCTCTGCCACCTTCTCCTCCTCCTCCTCCTCCTCCTCCTCCTCTTCCTCCTCTTCCTCCTCCTCCATGATGCTCTCTGAGCCTTGGCAGAGATGATATTGATATCTCACTTCTGGTTGAGTAGTCCGTTATTCCCACCCCTTGGACAGTGAGTCTCTGCAGTTGGCATTACCTGTTTTGAGGGAGCCTCTCTGAGCCATATCAGCACAATCTGTGTACATGAAGAAGATAGTTCAGGAGACAATATGATGGACCCACTATGTCCATTTAATGAAGCACCGGCATTAGCATCTTCACTATGGACTCGAACTTGTCAGCTATTGACTTTTGATCAGGTCAGATCCAACCAGAAAGTGATTGGTTACATCATTGGGCACTTCTTGCCTGGCTGGTTGGTAGTTTAGCATGTAGGGTTCACAGCCTTAAGACTTGTTTGATGACAGTTCTTACCGGCAGCCTGCATGGCACACTCCTGCAGTATGCAAGCTGGCCAGCAAGGAAGAGTTTCCATCCTCGTTCCTGCTTGCTCCCCCTGCTTCTGACCCCCAAGCTCTTCTAAGTTTTGAGTAGTGGTCAGTTTGAGAATTTTCCTATTCATTGGTTGGGAAATTGGCAGATTCACTTTCAGATCTCTTTGTGAACAATAGTTGATCATTTATATTTCTCTAGTTTTCTAGGTTCTATAAGTTCTGTCTGTATGTGTTCCAAACTTATTACACAGTACTTTTTTTTTTTTTTTTTTGGTTTTTCGAGACAGGGTTTCTCTGTGTAGCCCTGGCTATCCTGGAACTCACTCTGTAGATCAGGCCAGCTTCGAACTCAGAAATCCGCTTGCCTCTGCCTCCCAAGTGCTGGGATTAAAGGTGTGCGCCACCACTGCCTGGCTACACAGTACATTTGCTAGTGATAAAACAATATCACCCCCTTTTCATTTTTTTCTAGGACAGGAATTCCAAGATTTCTCACAGAAAAACACAGGATTCTCTTAAGTTTTTGTTGGTATATGGTTCATGTCTGGATTTCAGGGAGTGTTTCTTTTGTCTATCCCTCTATTTCATGTTGAAGTTTTGCCATGCTCTTAGGAGGGCTGTGCACAATGCTTGCTTTAGAATAATCTTCAGGGGCTGGAGAGATGTCTTGGAGAGGCGTACTGCGTCTGCACAGGATCTGAGTTTGGTTCCCAGCACCCATGTTGGGCTGTTCACAATCGTCTCTCCTCCATGCTCCAGGGGGATCTGAAGCCTGCAGCTTCCTCAGGCATCAGCACTCTTGTGTTCCTATCCATACACACATACACACACACATACACATGCACATACATAGACAAAGACACACACATGCGCACACACATACACAAATAAAAGGATATTAAGAAAAAGTGACAGTTTCAAAAGGTGGAGAATATGTGTTTGATGGAAAAATTTAGGATGAATTTTTGTTTTTTACTTTTTAATCAAATGTGAATAATAATCTTTCTTCTTTTATCCTTTCAATTACTTATTTTTATTGTGTGTGCATATGGTGTGTGTACATGTGAGTGTGGTATGCGCATGACAGAGCACGTGTGGAAGTCAGAAGGACAGCTTTCAAGAGGCATGGCCCACTTTCCACTGTGGGATATTAGGACTGAACTCATGTTGTCAGGTTTGCACGGTGAGCACTTCCGCCCACTTCTTGCTGGTCCAGAGCTTCATACCTTCCTAATGATTTTTCAATGTGATTTTTAAACATGTTCTGATTAGATTGAAGTAAACCACATGTTTATTGGCTCAGAAAAGCATCCAAAAATTGCAAAGTAGGCTCCATTTCATGGAACATCTTAAAATAATCAAAAGTTATTAAAAAGTGAACGAGGCAATGGAGTGACACATTGACACTTAACAGATGTGGAACAGCTACCAGAAAGAGGAACTCGAGGATCAACTGGAATGCATCTGTCCACTCTCCTGGGAGCTCCACTCCAGGAAGACAGGCTTCCCTTTATCTTCAGGCCTCATAGATTGTGCAGGAAAGTTCATTTCCCAGGGGTCTGTGCAGGAAAGGAAAAGGGAGGCATTTTGTTCTGTTAGGGGTCCCTTAAGAAAACACCACAAACCTATAGCCAGAGGGCAATTTCTCACAGTTTTAGCATCTGGAAAGCTTGAGACCAAGGTGTTGGAAGATTGTGTATCTGGTGAGGGCCCATTTTCTGGCTTTCTGGTTTGTAGATGGTGTCTTCTTGTCATATATTCTTTGGTTTGAAGGTCTAGGGAGTCTCTGGGGTTTAATTATAAAGACTGTAATACCATTCAGAAGCTCTGCTTTTCAATATCAGGTCATTAGTGACTGAACTTCAAGGCTTGGAGTGATACAAGTGGTCAGACCAGAGCAAGGACTGACTAAACAGTGGGAAGATTCAGGGCTGGGAATTAAAGCCAAACAAGATGTTACAACTGGGTTGATTGTTTTCATGATGCTGTGATTTCATTAGGTGAAAGACACAGTCTAATAAGGGAGTGGTTTATTTTGCCTTATTGTTTCTGAGGGTTTCAGTCTGTCATGGTGGGGACGGCATGGTGGAGGTCATGTCAGAGCGAGCCTGTGGCACAGATCCTCCACACATTAGGAAGCAGAGTGTTTACAACAGGATTGTGGGCTGGGTATAACCTTCAAATGCCCATCCTTGGTGACCCACTTCTGCCAGCTATGCCCCACTTCCAAAGGACTCCACATCCTCCCAAGGACAGCACTTCTATCTGGGGGCAAGCAATGAGAACATGAGCCTGTGTAGTTTCCTTGTTATGGTTTGATACAGAAATCAAACCACAACAAGGAAAGTTCTATTGCATGTTGGTGTTGGAGAATCCTGGGGGCCTTTGGCAATGTCTCTTGAGAATGTTTGTTGTGTTTTCACCTTGCACCAGTAACCACACTTCTAAGAAAATATCCCTAGAGGCTGACAGGATGGCTCAGTAGTAAGGGCACTTGATAGCTGAGTCTGAAAGCCAGACACCTGACTTGACTTCTCAGAACATGTAAAGGTAGAAGAACAGAACCAACTCAACAAAGCCACACATGCAGAACAACAACAATAAAGATAAAAGGAAACATAAATGTGTATAAGAATGTTTATATGTTAATATAAAATGCTATCATATCACTAAAAAGTTTATACATAATGTGATTGATCATTCAACAGCAAAGGAGGAGTAGAATAAATAGTTCATGGCCTTTTAATATAACATTATAACAAAAAAATCATGGTTTTGGAAGAAAACATTGTTCCATATTCAATGAAAATGTGCCAGCCATGTTCAATCTTCTGTATTGTAATGTTTCATAACTTGGTTTTAAAATTTGTAAACGTCTGCCTATGAATATTCATCTACAAAATTGTTGTGGCTGCATAATTTCCTCTTAGAGGGATACATTACAGATTATTTCTGTTGCAATGCAGAGTGCTTCGGTCATGGCAGGCAGTGGAAATTTACCATTTACTTAAAGTCTTTCTCCATGATCAAGCAACTTTATTCCTGGGTATTTGGAAAATTAATGGAAACTTAAGTCTACAAAAAGTACTAATGATTTTGGTACTTTTATTTCTATTTCATAAAACCTATAGTAAACCCAGATGCCCTTCAACAGAACACTACTGGCAGGCTGTACAACAGAATACCACTCAGAAATAAAAAAGGAACTAATGATTCACAAGATGAATGAATCATAGATGCATTCTTCTAATTGAAAACAAGCCAGTTCCCAAAGGCTACACATTACGTGACTCCATTCCCATGATAGTCTGAAAATAGCAATACTGTAAAGGGGAAAAATGAAAGTGATTGCTATGAGAAGCCAATGGGTGCGAGCTGTCAAACGGGGCAGCAGGAGGGAAGTTTCACAGTTACTGACAGGCTGCTCTGTAGCAAAACTCTAGTGACTGATTCATAATTGCACATCTGTCAAATCCACAGGCTTGCACCCCCCTAAGGATGAAGCTTTTTATGTGTATGTTAGTAATAAAACATCCAACCCTACATGATGAAAAGGTTATGTCTTGAATCTGAAATATCCATCATGACTTCATATGAGTTTTCAATATTTGGCCCACAGATGTTGTTGACATTTTGAGAAACTATATATAGTTCTTGTATGGTGGGATCTAGCTGGTGAAACTGAGTTGGTAAGAGCATGTTTTGAAGGTTAAATCTAGGATCCTGGACACTCTAAATCTAGGATTTCTGGACACTCTCTCTACTTTCTGATCCACTGTGCTGTGGAGAACCTCTACCGCACACTCCTTCTGCTATGAACTCTCTGGGGATTTTTCCTCCATGATGGACTGAGACTCTCTGATACCATAAGCCAAAATAAATCTTATAAGTTGGTCAGCAATTCTATCATAGCAGTGCAAAAGTAATCAATACAGACTACGAACAGTAACAGTTCAGCTCTATTAAAGAAGAGTAAGAACATAACAGCACTGGGAAGAGCTACACTGGTTATTTAACAGCATTCTTACTCAGTGCTGTGAGGTTGATAACAAAAGAATGAATACTGCACTTCAGTTAGTAAGCTCGCTTCTTACAGAGGTATTAGCTAGAAATTCTGTGTGGTAGGAAAATGCTCGTCGAAAATGTCTCCCCTCCCCTCCCCTCCCCTCCCCCCCCTCCACCTGAGCTCTAAAAACAAACCATGTACAATACCTGCTCAGCTCTCTTTGCTAATTCACTCTGTATTCTCCTCTTTTCTAACAGATCCTGCTCAATTCTGCATTTTCTTTCTTCTTCTATTCTCTTCCTTTGTTCTTCTTGTCTGTGTTTCTCCATTTCATCGAATTTACCTTTAACTGTCCCTAAAAACACACACAAAAACAAAACAAAAAGCCCTTGGATATCTTGCCATGTTTCTTTTGCAATCCTGTTTATATTTAGCCCTCAAGGCTCTTGCCTGTTAGCTTTGGGACATAAGCTTTTTCTACTTTAGAACTCTCTTCCTCATCACCAGAAGCAAGCATTTCTTTAATCTAGGTGGTTGAATAAATAAGGACACATGCTTCAAAATTAGACTAGATTATATTAGAATAGCCCCTCTGCCTCACACTACAGAATATCCCTCTAGGATATCCAATGGATTCCAGAAACCACAAATAATTCTGAGCCCTGTGCATGCTGCTTTTTCTTGTATGAAAGTTATATTCAGGGCTGGAGAGATGGCTCAGCGGTTAAGAGCACTGACTGCTCTTCCAGAGGTTCTGAGTTCAATTCCCAGCAACCACATGGTGGCTCACAACCGTCTGTAATGGGATCCAATGCCCTCTTCTGGTGTCTGAAGACAGTGACAGTGTACTCACATACATAAAATAAATAAGTCTTAAAAAAAAGTTATATTCATACAAGAAATATATTAGGTACAGTAAGAGACTAAAAACAAGTAATCATAAAAGGAGATTATAAAAATACACTGTAATGGAATTTATTTAAAGCTTCAGTTTGTTTCTGGGATGGATGTTTTGGACCATGGTTGACTGCAGGCAGTGTAAGCAGTAGGAGACTACTGCTATCATAGGGATAGATGAGTACACAGAAGTCAACTCACAGACACAAGAAGCAGTGTTAACCATAGTCTATGAAATGTTGGATTAATACAGTAAAACGAAGAACATGAAAATTTTCACAAGAATAAAATAAAATAAAATAAAATAAAATAAAATAAAATAAAATAAAATGACCTCCTGCTTTCTCCTTTTTCATTCTCTCTCTAATCTATTGTCCTTTTCTTCTTTGCTTTTCATTTCTAGACCACCTTTGATTTCTTTTTTCCCTGGGCCTCTGCATGGCTTCAAATGTATCCTTTGTGTCTCCCTTGCCAAGTTTTGGCACATAGGATTTGGGGATAGGTTTAGATGAAGAAAGCAGAATCTTTGTTAGAAGAAAATGAAGAGAAGAAAGTTTAGAATGAAGAAAGTAGGCAAAGATAACAAGATACAATATTGATCAAAACAGATAGAAATGAGTTTCAAACCTTTATTTGAATCATCACAGCCTGATTAGATGTTCTCTAAAACTTTGTTAAATTGACTTTACAGAAAATATGAGAGCAGAAGTTTTATAAAATCAATTTTTTTTTCAGAAATGAAGCCCCAATTAGTGGTAGCCTTTTACTGAGGCTGAAGGCCAGTAAAATATAAAAATCAAGTAGTGAACTCTAATAAAAAAGAGTCTATTTTATTCTCCCATCCTATTATTAAAGATTCAAATTAACATCACTCCCTTAAAATTAAAAAGGTCAATCTCAGTAGAGTATATGAATTTAGAAACAAGGCATAAGATTAGGCTTTTGAGGTAAAGTACATATCACAGACAGCATTACTGCTGTTCTATTATACAGTATAGGCAAAGCTGAAGGCCAGTTACACTCCACAAGATGTGATTCGTGTCTCCTGTCACACTGCCCACGTGTAACTTCCAAAAGCCCCATTAAGATGTGCAGGGTGGCTACACCAACTGCATAGAGTGGACTCTAAAAGGAAAACCCTAAAGAGAGAAAGTCTGATAGGAGACTAGAGGAATGGTTTCCCTATTCTAAAACTGAGAATGCAGAGTCTTCTCATTTTTTAAAAGAAGTTTGCTGCTGAAAGAAGTTTCTGTAAATAAACTTGAGTGTCAGAATTCCAAACTCTCTCCTGATGATCTGCCACACATCATGTGGCAGATCTGGCCCCTCATGGTTTCTTTGTCGCTTTTGAGTGTCAGTATCTGAGACCTCTCAATTCTCAATAACTACAGCCAAGAAACTGAAAGGGGAAAGTTTTTAAGAGGACTTTTACTCCAGTTTTTAGAAGATGCTGGGAGTCCTCCTACTAAAACTGATTTATCACCTCCAGAGGTCCAAGCCTCGCTAAAGCAACACCGAAGGAATCATTTCTAAGACCACTGTACTTAAAATCCACTGCCTTGCAGAGATTCAGTATGCTTGTTTCCCAGAACCCAGATAAAGTAGTGGCCCACAACAGTGTACAAATTCAACCTTCTTTCTTTGTCCATTCTGATACTAGCAGTTACAAACACCTGTTACCTTTCCCACAATCCTTCAGTCAACCGTGTATTATTGCTCAGCTCTTTCTCTCTTTCTCTTTCCCTTTCCAAGTCTCTTTCTGCCTCTCTCCAACCCGCCTACCACCCCTTCACCCCCCTACATACACAGATTTTGAGATTTACTTACCTCTGCCTTTTGTGAAATGTTTATGTTTGCTGTGTGTGGTTTGAGGCCGAAGCCTTGTATATATTTTGTAAGTGCAGATAATAATAATAAATAAATCAATCATCATCATGTTGCTAGGTATGGTGACACACACACCTTTGATCCTAGTACTTGGGAGGCAGAAACAGGTAGGTCTCTTTGAATTTAGTGCCAAGCTGGTCTACGTGGAAAACTCCAGGCCAGCCAGAGTAACACAGTGAAACTTGTCTCAAACAAATAAATGACAATATTGTATATGAATTTTAATGACCTTCCCTTTGATATATTTTATCAATATAACCTTTTAAATATACAATTTGTATACTGATATAGAAATATATAATTTATATTTTAAATTTTAATATATTTATATGGACATATAAATTCTATATTCACTTCAGAAATTCAAATAAGTAGTTGTGATAATATTTAGCTCCTTTAAGACTCAAGATACAGAAAATAAAAGGTGCATAATTTTAAAACCCCAAGAAAGTGTATAGTCCTGAAGAGGTTGAGGAGCCCTCAAAAGCACCTGACAAGTGTGTACTGTGTACTTACTCAGGAGACTATACTATAAGCACCAGATAGCTTGAGATAGTTTGGTCATACTTCCTTTAAATTCACCCCTTTGAACATACTTTAATCATAATAGAGCCTTTAAAAATGTCCCTTTCAAGCCAATGGTAGTGATGGTGTGGTGGTGCACATCTTTAATCTCACTGACTAATAGCTCATTGTATGTAGATCCATTCACCCAATGAAAATATTTTGGTTACGTCTCTTTTGGCAATTTTAAGTAAAACTGATGTTAATCAACAACATGCAGGCCTTTAAATAGCAAAACTTTTCAAATCCCTCAGAATAAATACCAAGTCATGATTGCTGGATCCCATTGTAAGAATGTGTTTAGCAGCTGGGTGGTGGCAAACATCTTTAATCCTAGCACTTGGGAGGCAGAAACAGGCAGATCTCCGAGTCTGAGGCCAGCCTGATGCACAGAGTGAGTTCCAGGACAGCCAAGGATACATAAAGAAACCCTGTCTCAAAAAAACAAAAATATAGCAATAACCAGAAGAATGTGCTTAGTATAGTCAAAGAACAAACTGACTCTCAAAGTGGCGCAAGTTGTTGCATCCCCATAGCAACGGAGGAGGATGTGGGTTGTTCTGTCCCTGCCCCTCACTTCATGCCACCATTCTGGGTTATGGTTACTGTGGTGCTGGATGCTCTGTCATCTTAACTGGCAGTTCTCTGATGACATATGATACCTTCTCCCACATGCTCACTTCCCATGTGCATATCTTCTTTAGTGAGGTGTCTGTAGTCTTTGTTGCTTTGGAGAAGAGTTTTTTTGTTTTATGTTGGAGATAAGGTCTCACTATGTAGCAAAGACTGGCCTGGAACTTTCGATCCCCTCCAGTCTACCTCTTGAATGCTGGGATTACAGGTGTGGCCACCATACCCATAACATAATGATCATTCACCGATAGCATAGAAACAAAGGATTGCACCCATTCCACAGGTGCTTGTCAAGCATCTACTGTGTGTGAGGCTCTCTCTGGTTGATGCTAAAGAATGGAACCACCAGTAGACAGGCACTCTCCCTATCTCCTGTTCTTAGTAAATGCCTTGAAACCAGGTTTTTAAGTAGTCTACTTTCTTTCTGAACAGTTTCATAAGATTTGAACCAGCCCTCTGACAGAACTGGAAAGCAGCATATTTAGCTAGTGGCTTCATTCTGCATTCATGTTCTGTACTCCTCTTCCTTCTAGATCTGGCACATCCAGAGAATCAGGTGTTTTCTGGAGCTTCCTTCCCATTATAATGAAAGTAAATTTCATCATAGAAAGCTTTACAGCATTCATGCAAAAACTGACAAGCCTGAAAGATCTTCTGTTCTTGATTCAATTTCTGGAGTCTTCGTGGGATTTAGGGGGCACGTGTAAGCATGTGTGCTTGTGTGTGCATGCACCTATGTACTCACATGCTTGCATGTCTGTGTTTAGAGCTAGAGACAGTCTTTTATTGAACTCAGAGCTCACTGACTCTGCAAGGCTGGCCAGCCAGTGAACTCTAGGGATCCAACTGCTTCTCTCCCCAGTACTGGGATTGCAGAAGTCTGTGCACTCAGCTTTTTATGCGGGTGCTAGGGATCTAGACTCAAGCCTTGGCATTTGTTCAGCAAACACTTCACTGCCTAAGCCCTCTGTTTCCATCCTCACCATACACTACCTGGATAGGGCTTTTAAATCAGCCTTCCTGAGACCTCAAATTCCAAAGTTCATGCATCAGTCATGTACAATTTTGATATTCACATGTCAACAGTGAGGTAATTGTGGCAGTCTTCGGCTCATTTGTACTATCTTCTGCTTTGAGCTTCTGTATATTACCAGCCAACAGTTAAGTCCACAGGCAGGAGCTTCTTGTTTTCTCTTGCAGAGGAGCTTATTTTAACACAACCCTGCTTACCAGTTCACATGCTTTCTAGCTCACAGTATTCATATTACAGACTATAACATTGATAGTATCCGTTCAACAGTTCACTTTTCTCCAGAATCTTGGCAACTATTTTCAAATTATCAACTCCTTTTCAATAGGTGTCAAGGTTCGATGAAAACATAGTTACTGTCACTGCTATAGGGCAAATATTCTAAATCTGTGAAATGTTTAACTAAGGATTACCAGAATAATAACTTTAAGTATACTTCTTGGTAAAGGTAGAGTTTTAAAATTCTGTAGTAATGCTCAGCGACGATTCTTTAGATCTGAGTCCCTAGAGTCAAGGGTCTGTCTGTTCTGCTCTCATCCAGGTTCTACCGCAGCCCCTTCCTCTCTGTACGTTTTTCCCTTGGATCTGTCCCTGAGAGTATTGGCAGCATAGTGCTCCATGGGAACGAGACCCAACACCAGAAAGTCATCTTCTGAACTTCACATACATCCTAGAGCACACCCTTCTCCCACTGATAATGATTTTGACAAGTAAGATAAGATAGGTAGACATGGATCCTGGAGACTAGCTCAGCACTTACACCGTCTGCAGCTGCAGGGGGCCTGGGTTCCCTTCCAGCACCACATGGCTGACTGCAAACCATCGGTTAACTCTAGTTTCAGAGGCTCCAACACCCTTTTCTGATTTCATACCAAGCATGCACATGGAGCACAGACATACGTGTATAGGCAAAATGCCCATATACATGAAAGAAATCTTTAAAAATCTAATATATATATATATATAGATTCAGAAATGTTTGCTGAACATCTTTCTATAGTCTGTTAGGGTATTTCAATGGTCCTATTATACAATGACAAACAGGATAAGTCTCAAAGAACTGCAAGTCTAGATAGGATACAACAGAACTATAAGAATATAAGGCTCTCATTAAAAGTGTTTATTCACTTATTTGTGTATGAGTGTGGGCATGCTTGCATCACAGCACACATATGGAGGTTAAAGAGCAACTTTTGGTGTTTGGTTCAATCCTTCTACCATGTGGAGCTCAGGGATGGATCCTAGGAACCCAGGTGTGGCAGTGAATACCATTATGTGCGGGGCCATCTCTCTAGCCAAAGCTGTTGTCAGAATGGAAAATGCATGAATAATATAAGGACGTAAAAAACAGAGCTCTGCATGAACAGAGACAAAGTGTTCTGTTTTGAATACTTGGGCTTCAGGGCTCAGTACAGGCCTATTCTTGAAGACACTGATAACTTTTATTTATATAAATTTATCTACAGATATGATGATTAAGTGAGTACTTACTAGTTCACCTAAATAAAATTGAAAACATTATTATCATCTGAAAACAACTATTTCCCAAAATAAAGAAAACATGGAGTGCAGTATTGTTTTATAGGTTTGAAAATCTCTTTTTTATCTGGCCTAGCAAGAGAAACACATTCCTATATCTGCTTTTACACTCAAATTACTATGACATGTTGTCTTAATTGAGACTTATAGAGAAAACATGACCTCACACAGGCTGCATAACTGCAGAAGGGTGATGGATGTCCTTATCCTTAGAGGACAGGTTCTGAGACCACCTTTGGAGAGTCACTGAACTTACAGAAAAAAGAGCATGCTACCAAATCAAGTCAATTCCCACTCTAGGAAATAAAAATTTAGGCTGAGATCTCACTATACTTAGAATGCTAAATGAAAATTTGTTTAAACTCATTTTTATACCCAGTAACTGAAAACCAAAGGCTTTTCTATCTGGGAGCATATAAGTTTTTCTGACTCTAGTGTTAAAGTGATTTCTGCTGTCTGAACAGGAAGATGCAATATCTTTAGCTGCCATATGGGGCCAGCAGCATAACAGCGCCTTCCTGTGTCCTTCTAAATGTAATCCCAGGCAAACCTCTTGAACTATCAAGAACATGAGCTGTAGAAATGACTCAGCTGGTCTTCCAGAGGACCCAGGTTCATGCGGGTATGTGGCAAGTCACAACTGTCTCTATAATTCAGTTCCCAGTTATTGGACATGCTCTTTTAGTCTTTGCTGGCACTGGCACTCACACATATACATTCATACACACAAACAATAAAATAGATCTTCAAAAAAGAACTGGTCGGTACACTAGGTGTAACACTCTTTATATATCCTATTCTGTGTATGTATATATTTGTGTCTTTGAATTCAATCTTATGCGTGCCACACATATGTGTGTCAGAGGACAGGTCCAGGGGCAGCCCTCACCTTCTACTTTCAGATGGGTTTTCTTGTTGGCTGCTGCATGTGCCATACTACCTGGCCCATGAGCTTCAAGGATGGGCTTGCCTCATCTGCTTCCCATCTCCCTTTAGGAATGTTGGGAGTGCTGATGTGAAGATCCCATAGCTTTATCTGGGTTCTGAGGATTTGAAAACGGGTCTTCATGCTTGTACAGCAAGTACTTCACTCACTGAACCCTCTTCCCAGCTCACTGTTTCCTAGGCTGTGTGACCTCAGGGCTTCACATGTATACGCAAGAACCAAGCTTCCCTCTTCCCCTCCCTGGAACAACTTGTCCTCAGACCTGTGCTTAACCTCTCCTCTTCCCCAAAGCATTTATTTATTTATTTATTTATTTAGCACCAAATAATGTGCAAAACGAACTTGAAATCATAGCTGTCCTTCAAATATAGTGATCATATTGCCATATAATCTCAGGAGAGCAAGACTCTCCAGACAGCAGCAACCTTGCAGTTTCCCTTCGCTGCATTCAAGCAAATTCTTTGTCTTAGGCCCCTGTCTCCCTGACTCCCTCTGATGCACAGATGCAGGGGTTCACTATGTAACCCAGGCTGGCCTCTGACTTTTCCCTTCACCCTCATGCCCATCCCACTTTTTTTTTTTTTTAACTCTCACTTTGTACGGAGCACTGGCTGGCCTGGAACTCTCTTTGTAAGTTAGGCCTGGCCTGGTTTGTAATTTACAGTCCTCCTGCTTTATCCTCCCCAGTGTTGAGATCACACGTGTCTACTGCTATGAATGGTTTTGTTGGAACTTTTAAAGGAAAACTTTATGTAAATAAATGTTAAGATAAATAAGTATTAAATAAATGTTAAAACCTAAGTCTTCAAAAGGAACAACCAATTTGTTTTGAACTACCTAAAGTTTAAGGCTAAAGTGTTTATCATTTTTCACTTGTATAAAACACAGTCAGCTCTAGGAGGTGCAAATCTGTCACTGTAGCACTTGGGAGGCTGAGGCAGAAGACTGCTGTGAGCTCCAGGCTAGCATTGGCTACACAACAAGACCCTAAATCAAAAGGAATAAAAAAAAAAAAAAGAAACTTACATGTAACCGTCTCAAATTTAATTCATGAAAATTACTAACAGGTAAGACAGTGCCTAGCTCAGCACTCAGAAGCATGAGGCAGGAACCATAGGTTCAAGGCCAATTAGGACTATACAGCTAAGGCAGTAGTTTGGTAAAAGAAAAAGTAAAGCAAAGCTACCCTATAAAACTTGTCAGATACTTCACCACAGCTCAAAGGCAGGAAACTGGAGCTTACTTCTGGTGTCCTTCTGCTGCGGCAATAAAACACTGACCAAAACCAATGAGGGCTGGGAAAGATTTGATTTGGCTTACGTCTCCTTTATGGTCACTAAAGGAAATTAGAGTAGAACACAAGCAGGCAGGAGGTGAGAACTGTAAAGAAATGCTGCGGCCACGGCAGTGGTGGTGCACGCCTTTAATCCCAGCTCTTGGGAGGCAGAGGCAGGTGGATTTCTGAGTTCGAGGCCAGCCTGGTCTACAGAGTGAGTTCCAGGACAGCCAGGGCTACACAGAGAAACCCTGTCTCAACAAAACCTAAAAAAAAACAAAAACAAAAACAAAAAAAAAGAAAAGAAAGAAAGAAAATATTATACTGCGGGCTGCCCCATCTCTGGCAATCACTTGCTCATAGCTAGCTTCCTTATACAGCCCAGGACCACCTGGGTCCTCCTAGGTCAATTAAGATAATCTCACACAGACATAGCCACAGACCAACCTGATAAAGACTCAACTGAAACTCTTTCCAGGCAATTCCAGGCCATTGAGTTTACAACTAATGCAAACTAGATCATACTGTGAAATAGATGTCCAAACCCCAAACAAACTTAAGGTGCAGCCTACTTTGACATTCTTCTGAAATAACTGTTATAACATCTTTACATGGCTGTAATACTTTTTAAAAAATGTTAATCAAAGGCTTTATAAGTTTGGTAATGCTCAATAACAAGATGCCCATACAAACAGAAGTGTAACCCAATACCCAACCTAGATATACCAACTATCTTTGACTGGTGGAGACCTGTGAACATCCGCCTCCATGTTCCCCTCCCACCCCTCTCTTCCTAGCTCCTCCTCCTCTCCTTACTCCTCTTCTTCCTCTCCTTAGTCCTCCCACCATAGCTCTTCCTACATATCACCCTTCCTGTTAAGATAAAATTTTTCTCTCAAAATACAATTAGAGCATAACTATACCAATTTGTATCAGTAAAGTACAAGATAGACCTAATACCCAGTCCATCATTTTGTTGACTAACCAGAACCTCTGTCATCTCTCCTAACTAAAAGACTTAGTTCTGAACCTGGCTTTTTTCTTGGCTTTAGAATGAATGTCAGCTGAAAACCATCCTCTCAAGTCTTTTTCTCTCAAAGTAAATAGCCAGGATCGTCTATGAGACTGTAAGTTTTCAACCCCATCAGAAATCCAGAATGACTGAATTAACTGAAATTATGGGAATCACAAAGCATAGCTTCTAAAACTTAACCAATTTATAGAGACCACTGAACACCTGGACAGTCCCTATACTACAAAATGTTGGAGCATCCAATCTTCAGCCTTCTGGCCCGCGATCATCTGACAGACCTAGTGATGCAGAATTATTAAGGGCTGATTACTCTATCTTGGCAGATATAATCAGTCGACTATTCTGCAAATGTATCCTTTTCAGAACATTAATTTGTCTGTAGATGAAAAGAGGCAATTCTTGCCTAGTGGCAGTCTCACCACAACTGGAGTAACTCCAAAGATGCTCAATTTCTTCTTAGAATCCAAGACAGGAAGCTGTCAGGAGCAGATAGGTCTCTAATCAAAATGAACCTTAATGCAGAAATGTTTGTAACCTCAATTCTGTGGACTTCTAACATTTTGAAAACCAACTATCCATGTAAGGCAATCTGGACTGTTGTCTGTTAACT
This sequence comes from Grammomys surdaster, assembly GCF_004785775.1. NCBI lineage: Eukaryota > Metazoa > Chordata > Mammalia > Rodentia > Muridae > Grammomys > Grammomys surdaster. Next base: position 3,432,090 of record NW_021620772.1, on the reverse strand, counting down.
CCTCTCAGCTATTTCTAAATAAAATATAGAAAACACCCTAACAATACACTCAGAGACATGAATTTGCTATAGGCCCTTAACTCACAGGCTAACCATCTCAAATCAGTTTAAAAAGTTAAAGAAGGACTGGGCCTAAGCCTTATATTCCTAAATGTGTTATATAGGCACAATGCCTATGAGAGTAATAATATTAATCTCACTTCTATATCAATAAGAAATTCATACCAATGAAGACCTTAAATTTGAAATAAAAGTAAATTTTGTACCTTTTAAGAAATTATAGCTTCGGGGGCTAGAGAGATGGCTCAGCTGTAGGAGCACCGGCTACTTTTCCAGAGGTCCTGAGTTGAATTCCCAGCAACCACATGGTGGCTCACAACCGTCTGTAATGGGATCTGATGCCCTCTTCTGGTGTATCTGAAGATACAGTGTACTCATTATAAATAAATAAATAAATAAATAAATAAATAAATAAATAAATCTGTTCTTAAAAAAAGAAATTATAACTTCAGCTTAATAATTATACAGATTTCTACCAATACATTATGGCTATGCAATAAATCCTAGCTATTCCTCCCTGTTCCAACAAAACCACTACTTTTCCCTAGAAACACAGCCCAATATTAACCACCTCAGTCCCCAATCCCAGGGAATAGGGGCACTGACTCTTCATTAACTTCTTCAAGCTGATTACAGGCATTGAGATATTAGAAGAGGGGCGGGGGAAGAGTAAATTGATAAGCCTCTGATGTCTGTGTCTTTACTGCATCCAGCTGAGATTCCAGGATATCAGAGGTTTGAGCAGGTCTGCTCAGCTTGCTTGATGAATAGATACACCAAGGCTGGGTATTCTGCAATATACAATTCTCAAAACAAATTTTAGTATCAAGATATTTTTTGTTTGAATTCTGGAATCTAGTCTTCTGGTGGCCTGTCTCTATCATATCCAATCCATATAATTCTGGGAGTTTCTATGAGGGTGTGCTCCCACCATCCTCCCATTCCTGCCTCCCTGCTCTCAAATTCCCCAACACTAGGAAATCCAAACTATTGGGTACCAAGGCCCTCCACTTCCACTGATGCCTGACAAGGCCACCCTCAACTACCTATACAGGTGGAGCCATGAGTCCCTCCCTTTGTGTTCTTGGGCTGGAAGTTTTAGAATGGCTACTCCAGTTTGTTTCTTAGGACCATTTGCTTGAAAAATTGTTTTCCAGCCTTTTACTCTAAGGTAGTGTCTGTCTTTGTCACTGAGGTGGGTTTCCTGTATGCAGCAAAATGCTGGGTCCTGTTTACATATCCAGTCTGTAAGCCTATGTCTTTTTATTGGGGAATTGAGTCCACTGGTGTTAAGAGATATTGAGGAACAGTGATTGTTGCTTCCTGTTATTTTTGTTATTAGAGGTGGAATTATCCTTGTGTGGCTATCTTCTTTTGGATTTGTTGGAAGAGGATTACTTTCTTGCTCTGTCTAGGGTATAATTTCCCTCCTTGTAATGGAGCTTTCCTGCTAATATCCTTTGTAATGCCAGGTTTATGGAAAGATATTGTGTAAATTTGGTTTTGTCATGGAATATCTTGGTATCTCCATCTATGGTAATTGAGAGTTTTGTTGGGTATAGTAGCCTGGGCTGACATTTGTGTTCTCTTAGGGTCTGTATGATGTCAGTCCAGGATCTTCTGGCTTTTATAGTCTCTGGTGAGAAGTCTAGTGTAATTCTGATAGGTCTGCCTTTATATGTTACTTGACCTTTTTCCCTTACTGCTTTTAATATTCTTTGTTTTGTACATTTGGTGTTTTGATTATTATGTGATGGAAGGTATTTCTTTTCTGGTGTAGTCTATTTGGCGTTCTGTAGGCTTCTTGTATGTTTATGGGCTTCTTGTTCTTTAGGTTAGGGAAGTTTTCTTCTATAATTTTGTTGAAGATATTTATTGGCCCTTTAAGTTGGGAATCTTCACTCTCCTCTATACCTATTATCCTTAGGTTTGGTCTTCTCATTGTGTCCTGGATTTCCTGGATGTTTTGTGTTAAGAACTTTTTGCATTTTGCATTTTCTTTGACAGTTGTGTCAATATTTTCTGTGGTATCTTCTGCACCTGAGATTCTCTCTTCTATCTCTTGTATTCTGTTGGTGATGCTTGCATCTCTGACTCCTGATTTTTTTCCTAGGTTTTCTATCTCCAGGGTAGTCTCCCTTTGTGATTTCTTTATTGTTTCTACTTCCATTTTTATGTCCTGTATGGATTTGTTCAATTCCTTCACCTGTTTGGTTGTGTTCTCTTACAATTCTTTAAGGGATTTTTGTGTTTCCTCTTTAAGGGCTTCTACCTGTTTACCTGTGTTCTCCTCAAATTCTTTGAGAGTTTTATGTCCTTCTTAAAGTCCTCTATCATCATCATTAGAAGTGATTTTAAATCTGAATCTTGCTTTCCTGGTGATATGTGGAATTCAGGACTTTCTAGTGTGGGAAAACAATGTTCTAATGATGTCAAGTACCCTTGGTTGCTGATGCTTATGTTCTTGTGCTTGCCTTTTGCCATCTGGATCACCTTAGGGCTACCTGCCCTGTCTCTTACTGGAGCCTGTCTTTCCTATTATCTTGGTTGTTTCAAAACTGTGTGGGGTGGGTGTTACTACTAGGGTTAGAGCTGGGGCCCAAGATCTGCTCAGTGCTCAGGCCCAGACCAGAAGGAACCAGTGCTCCGGGCCACGCCACGAGTGAATTCCTGGGCCCTAGTAGGTCCCAGTTACTCCCTGTTTGGGGCAGGTGTTGCTGTCTCCTTACTTAAGATGCTGCCCTGGTTAGAGCTCCTGGGAGGCCCGTTTCCTCTGGGTTTTGTGAGATTGGGTGCAGAGCAGCTGCCTGGGATCTGCTCAGTGCTCCGGCCCAGACCTGGCTGTAATACTTTTCAAAGCATATTTATCACCCTGGAGCTTTGGTAAGTAAACTTGCTGTGATCATCAGTGCTGTTAGGGTTTCACACACCAGCCAGGACACAGGGCAAGCTCATGGCATACCTGAGCACAGGGGCAGAGGTAACAAACAGCACAACTGTGGGATCTGCTATCAGCTTAAATGAAAAATGGGAACTATTCTGAGAGCAGCCTTGTGATAACTACTCACCTGACATAGAAAATAAAGTGGGGAGGGCTATACTCCACAAGCCACCACAAAAGAAAGCCAGGACTTGGGGAAAGTTGGGAGCGGTGGTAACTGCGGGAGAGGTCTGGGCTTCCGTGCCTATCTAAACTGGAAGACAGTCTTCACTGAAGACCACAGTTGGGATGGGGAAACCTGAAATTCTGGCTAACAAGCCAGTGGGGGTGTAGGGAGGTAGGATAAGGACTGATTCCTTTTCATGGGTATTCTAGTTTCATTCTGTTGCTGTGATGAAACAGTCTGACTGAGAGCAATTTGGGAATGAAGGGGTTAATTTGACCTACCCATCCAGGTCACAGACCCTCAGTGAGGGCTTATGGTCTGCTAGCTTATACAGCCCAGGTCCACCCGCCTAGGATGCTGCTGCATCAATCATAAGATAATTACCCATAGACATTGCCACAGGCCAAGCTAATCTAGGCTTTCCTCTCAGATGACTCTAGACTATGTCAAGTTGGCAAAGCTGAGACAATGGGCAAGCTCTAGAGGCCACAAGACTCACTCCTAAAAATAAAATGGAACAAGGACAAGAGATTCTAGAAGTGCTTTCTTAAAAAAACAAAACAAAACAAAACAAAACAAAAAAAAACCCAAAAACCTCTCTTCCCATGCTTTCTAAGTTTCACAGTTAAAATCACTTTACGTAGTTCACATGATACCCTGTGATGAAGATGGTCTAAAAACTTTGTTTCACAGTACCGGGAGCATACTTCTCCTGGGACTCGGAGCAATGGGCTGCTGGTCCTTAACAAAATGTGCTGATGTACGAAGGACGCTCGGCTCGCTTTGGTCAGAAAGGTGAGTTCTTCGTGGGGCTGCTTTTCTCTGCCTGTCTGTCTTTTTCCAAGGGCAGTCACTTTATGAGGGCATACCAACCATATACTATTTTTACCATGTTATCTACACTCAACTCCTTGTCCACATTGTGGCCTTAAAAATAAAATGCTTATCTCAAGCCGCTGAGCAATCACATAATCTCTCAATTTGCTCCTTCTTCATTCAGACACACACACACACACACACACACACACACA
>NW_021620772.1:3419501-3427882 GCF_004785775.1 Grammomys surdaster | reverse complement strand
ACACACACACACACAGAGAGAGAGAGAGAGAGAGAGAGAGAGAGAGAAACGTGCGAGTACGTATGTATATATGTATGTGTATATAAACATATACATATGTTGCATTTGAACACCTCACAATTTATTCATACAATGCCTTTACTCCAACTTTAAGATCAAGCTGCTCAACCTCCAAACATATCCCCTTCTTAGTGTTGGGGAGCAACTTGGAGGCCGGGCATGCAGGCTAATAAATCCCAGCTTCCACGGGCACCCATTCTCAATTTCTTTAAAATCGCAGCAGCTGCTGGCGGAGCCCGCGGTGGACACGTGTTGAGTGCCACAGTGAAGTCGCCCGCTGGGACCCTCGGGTCCCTGGCGGAGGGTGTACACACACTCGGCTCCCTGGAACCACTCTCTCCCCAAACGCAGCCGCCCAGACGCAGGTGGAGCAGAATCACCCGGGCCTGGCCCGCCACCCCGCCGCAGCCCAGGCTGGCCCTGCAGAGTGCAGGCTACCCCACGGGCCCGGAGCCCCGCCGTGTCCGCCCTGCCCAGCCCTCCTACCCGCCTGCCGCCGCCGGGGCGCCCTCGCCGTCCCCGCCGCCCGCCAGCAGAGTTTAATAAGTCCTGGTGCGCAGCGCTCCCGCATTCCGCTCAAGCTGTTCCCGGGCCAGCGCCACCACGCGCAGCTCCAGAGGGTGGGGGTGGGGGGGTCACCCCGAAAGAAGAGGGACGCTGGCTGCCACCGCAGGCTGCCTCCCTCAGATGCTCTACCTGGCCTAGGAGTCCACAAAACTCACTTATGGACAGCGTCCCCTTTCCTACAGAATGAATGTGGCGACAGTAGGAAAATTGAGTCTGTCTGTTGCTCCTCAGAGTCAGAACAGAATGCAGTCCACCTGAAGGTGCTTCTCACCACCTAAAGTAACCCAATTAAGAAACAGCTGGACTGTATCTACACAGTCACTCATTGAGTCTCTCCCCAGGTGATTCTAGAGCCAGTGGTTCTCAATGGTCTTCATGCTGTGACGCACGTGGAAGCTAGCGATAAGAGTCTGTACTCAACTGTTCACCTTTCCTTAGCTGAAAGCAATACAGCTCTGCTCTTCCACGTCGTCTAAAAGCATCCTGAGTGTTAGGCAACAAGCCTGCCACGAAACTACACTTGAGTGTGACACACAAGCCCAGCCGAGGCCTGTTTGGATAAGGAGAGGCCCAATTCTTCATCAAAAACAACAAATCAAACTGAGGAGCTTGTAGCTCTATGAGTAATATGTCATAAAACAAGGCCCCAGGGGCGCCTCCCAGTACCACACAACAAAAGCAGCATTAGTGAAACAAGTTAGCCAGTGCGGGTACCATCACAGCACTAGGAGTCGAAGGCAAAAGCAGAGTTCCAAAGCTAGCCTTCACTATAGAGAGTTTGTGGACAGCCTGGGCTTCAACAGGCCATCTTTCAGAAATCCCTAAGGAAGTGAAAAATCAGAGGCATCGAGGTAGGTGACCCAGAGACAAAGGTAGCCACTTCTGATTTTCAGCAGCAACAGACAGACCAAAGCTCAGGGATGTAGGATTTCTGCTTCTGAATATAGTGCTTTGCCATCCTGTCCCTCACTATCACCAGGAGAAAAAACTCAATAGGAGGTCTGGAGGCCGGCTCGACCCTTCCACCCTTCAATACCTTCACCTGTTCAGTTCATGGGATGTCCACAGCCTCATGCAAGCTCCCTATAGACCCTTTCCTGTCTCACGGCCTAACAAGCCCACCCTTTGGCCATCCGTTTTAATGTTGCCTCTCCTGGAAGCTCCTTCAGTGTTCTCCATGGCTACTGCAATGATAGTGGTGTCTTTTCCACAATGTGCACTTATAATTGTATCTTTATTCTGATGTCTTAAAACTAACCAGAGCCAGGCGGTGGTGGCCCACGCCTTTAATCCCAGCACTTGGGAGGCAAAGACAGGTGGATTTCTGAGTTCGAGAGTTCGAGGCTAGCCTGGTCTACAGAGTGAGTTCCAGGACAGCCAGAACTACACAGAGAAACCCTGTCTCGAAAAACCTAAAACAAAAAAACAAAAACAAAAAACTAACTAGAGACCTATGAGAGCTAAATAAATCCTTTAAAAATAAAAGATGTATTTATTTATTTTATGTACATGAGTACACTGTAGCTGTCTTCAGACACACCAGAAGAGGGCATCAGATCCCATTACAGACGGTTGTGAGTCACCCTGTGGTTCCTGGGAATTCAACTCAGGACCTCTGGAAGAATAGTCAGTGCTCTTAACTGCTGAGCCATCTCTCCAGCGCTTTATTCAGATTTTTAAAGGACAAGATTTTGTATTTCTACCCAGTGGCCTCACCAGATTATGTAAAGCTGTCCATTCTCTTCATAAACATGGAGAGTATCCTGCTGTGTCATGGCCAGTGTAATTGTCAGCGGAACACGTTAGAACGGTCTCAATCTGTGGGTCATGACCCCTTTGGGGGTCACATAAGACCATCAGAAAACATAGACATTTACATTATAATTCATGACAGTAGCAAAATTACAGTTATGAAATAGTAACGAAAAGTTTTATATTCGGGCGTCACAGCATGAGGAAGATTGAGAACCGCTGACTCTAGAATCACCTGAGGAGAGGCTCAGTGAGTGACTGTGTAGATACAGTCCAGCTGTTTCCTAATTGGGTTACTTTAGGTGGCGAGATGCACCTTCAGGGCTACGTTCTGTCCTGGCTCTGAGTCCTGGAGTGTGTGGATGAGGAGGAGGCCATGAATGACACATGTGTGTGCATTCACTCACTCTGTCTTTTCTTTAAAGACAGGGTCTCGCTCTGGTACCTTAGCTGGCCTGGAACTGGGTATGTAGTCCAGGCTGGCCGTTGGTGTGATTAAAGCTGAGTCACCACACCTGGTCCCACATCTTTCTCTGCTTTTGACCATGAATGTGACTATGGACTAACCCAAAATGGACTGTGACCTGGAACTGAGCTCAGTAAAGCTGTTGTCCCTTCCATTGTGAGAGTATCACAGCAGTAGAAAGACCTGGAGCATGGAAAGGCTGCCTGTCCCCAGCATCCCGTCATCCACTCAACACCACCATTTGTAGACACCCAACAGCAGTGACAACCCTCCTGCTCTCAAGGAACACAGGCTCCCGCGGAAGGAGGACAGAAGTACACATGCACGGGAATCATGGCTGTGCTTTGTGATACCCAGCATGGACAGTCTCCTGAGAAATAGGAAGCAGCGTGTTAGTGTTACTCTTACTCTTGCTGTAACAAATCATCCCAGGCCGTATAACTTCATAGCTATTTGTGGTTTATTTTGCTCCTAATTCTAGAACACGGCGATGGGATTGGCTTGGGTCTGACGTGGACATCGGTTCAGGTGGCACACGTTGGCACAGAATTTGTGAGAGAGAGGACATATAGAGACAGGAAAGCATAGTGTAGGAGGGGCCAGTAATGACCACAGTAGATGCCGGCTCTTCTTTGTTTTGCACGTGTGGTGTGCATGCATGTATGTGTTGATATGTGTGCGAATACACATGTATGCATGTGGGGGTCAGAAAACACTTCAGGTGTTGTTTGCTTAGGAAGATCATCCACCTTCTTGAGGCTCTGATTGGCCTGGAGCTCACCAATTATGTTAGACTGGCTGAGTAGCCAAGGTGTTCTGTTTCCTCCTCCCCAAGTGAACACTGCCATGGCTGACACTTGTATACATAGATAATGAGGGCTGATCTTGGGTCCTCACGATTGCAAGGCAGTTGCTTTTCTGACTGAACTCTCTCCTCAGCCCTAGCAGCGTCTCCCTGAAAGGCCTTAAAGGTTCTACTATGGTTTATTACCACAGAGGACTCAGCGCCCACACACAGTTTAGATGAATGAAAAGAACCACATCTCCACCACAGGAGGCAGAGAGCTATGTAAAGAGTTTAAGACGTGAGTATCTGGGAAAGACTCGGTGCACACAAGGAGCCTATCTAACAAGTGCTAGGAAAGATAAGGAGGCTTGTGTGGATGAAGTGTAAGACAGGGCCGGTGAAATGAAAGCAGCCAAGGTGGGCAGGGCCGACATACAGAGGCTTTGTGGGCGCTGTATGGATTCTGATTTCAGTCTAAGATAGGGAGTCATCCGGGGATCTTGGACAGAGTAGCGACGTGCTATGTCCTGTCTGCAGCATGTTTTATTTAGCTTAAGTGTTGCACATAGACAAACGGGGTGAGGGAGGAGGCAGGGGACAGAGTGAGAGGGGTCCAAAGAACCAAGATGAAAGGCAATGAATGGCGTTTGGTAGACGGAAAGGGAAGGGGAATGCTTGGCTTGATCCCAGACAGAACTAGTAGGCTTTAGTGAACAGACTGCCTGCCAGCTACGGAGACAGGCTTCTGGCCTTCAAACAGTGGAAAACTGTTCTGGTGGAAAATACTTGTGGCAGCAACAGTTGGTGGAGGTCAAGATGGGCTAAGTTTTGACATCTAAATCTGAGGTTACTAGAAACTCAAGATTTGGAAATAAGGATATGAATTACTGTTGTATTTATCCTGAATCAACTGGGCCTGCTCCCAACCTGTTAGAGTTGTGTTTTATGGTCCTGGGATTCAAACCCTGGACCTCACATGTACTGAGTGCTCTACCCACTGAGCAGCACCTTCAGCCTTCTTTCAGATTAGACAAACATCACAACAATTAACACAGAAGCAATGTTAAGGCTTTGAAATGAACCGATAAAGGCAAATGACTTAACCATCAAGCCTGAAGAGTACAATTGTAAAAGACTGGGTACAAACACGAAGCTAGTGAAGAGTCTCCAGTCATTGCTCTTTGTATTTCTAGGCATTTTTCACCTTTAAAAGTAGGAGTTGCAGGGGATGGAGAGATGGCTCAGTGGTTAAGAGCTCTCTTTCCATAGGTCTTGAGTTCAATTCCCAGCAACCACATGGTGGCTTACAACCATCTGTAAAGGGATCTGATGCCCTCTTTTGGTGTGTCTGAAGAAAGCAACGGTGTACTCATATACATAAAATAAATAATAACTCTTTAAAAAATAAATAAATTTCTAGAAGTAATAGATGCAACTGGTTGTCTAGTGCCAAACGGTTAACCCTGAAAGCATACATAAAAGTAGCAAATGAACTCAACAGGCTATATTTAGGAGTATATATGTAAATATACAAGCACATATATGCTGCAATAGCAATTAATGAAATAAGAGGCCACAAATTTGAAGAAGTGGAGAAGGACATTGGGAGGGTTTGCTGGTGAGAAGGGAGAATGTTACAACTTAAATATAATCTCAAAACAAACAACATCAAACAAACACCAAAGGATGCTGGGTATGGGGAACATGAACTGGAGAGACAGAGGTAGCCAGAGAGCTAAATCTTTGTCTACATAATGAGTTCCAGGCCAGGCTGGGCTTCATAGTGAGGCCAATCATAAAAGCAAAAATCTAGAGACTCTCAGGGTGCACACTGGCATAGCACATGCTCAGCATGTGTGAGTCCCTGGCCATGACTTTTTTTTTTAAAGTTCTGAAACTCCACATGACAACCAGAAGGAAGTGTGGATTGTGTAGCGAATGTACCTGGAACAGTGTGGACCAATGGTCCAACTAACAGCTTCAAGCTCTAACGAAAGACTGGCCAAAGAATGGGCATCTACTCATTTAAAATGTAAGTAGTTCAGGTGTGGTTGGTGCACCACATTAAGCCCAACAGCTAGGAGGCAGACACAGTTGAATCGCTCTGAGTTTGACGCTAGACAAATCTGCATAGTGAGCTCTGGCCGACACATTGTATAATTTAATTTGGAAGATTATTTATCATTAGTAAGCAGTTTGTCAGACTTGCGTGGCAAGTGCTTTTACTAGACAAGCCATTTCTCAGGCTCAACATAGGGCTTTGAACTGTGGCACTCAGCAGCAGAAGACCCTGAATGATCTTCTCTCCTGCAATTAGACTCTACAGAGTTCTCCCACCCCGTGTCGTGGTTGGTGTCCATCCAACCAGCACAGCATGGCAGCATGGCAGAAGCAGCAGCAGTCCAAATCCAGGCATCACCAAGTCTGGGAAAGTGCTCTTCTGCTAAAGACTTTCCTGCTGGCCTGACCACCTGACTTCCAATCCCCAGAACTCATGGGAAAGTCAAAGTCAGTAGGTTATGGATCTGGTATGCCTCCAGTGCACTCCCACTGGAAGGTAAAAAATTTGCCAGAAGCTATGGGCCAGCTAGCTGGTAAGATGTCTCAAACAAAGTGAAGACTAGTACCCAATGCTGTTCTCTGACCTCTGACCAGATGTGCACCACGGGCTCCCATGGGCTTCATGAGCATGTGTACACCCCACCCCAAACACTGCCTTTCATTCCAACATTGCCTCTCAGCTTGTTTTCCTTCTATTACACTAGAGAAGTAGTCACTTGAATGCTCTAAAACACCAGGAAGCTGTGTTCAGAACCCAGTCTGTAAGGAATTATGGGCTCCCATCTATAGCCAGCAATGAACAGAGACCCACTAACAACAGGCCTGACTCAGTAAATCTTAGAAGCAAATCTCCTTACTAGTTTATGTTGCTATCACAGACACTTGATACAGGATAACAATATTTTAAAGATTTATTTGGCTCATAATTCTGGAAGCTTGGATGGTACTGGCGTGCAGATAAGGATCCCTGTTGTATCACAGGATGGTTTGCAGAACAGAGAGCTATGTGCGCTTCCTTAGAACACCCTGCCTTGGGGGACCATGCCTGTAGGCAGCACTAAACCCTCTAGAAGGCAGAGCCACAAAACCTAATTGCTTTTCATGAGGCTCCACCATCTGAAGGTTCCATCGATCACTTCAAGGTACCACAGGAGAGAAGCTTCCAGCACATGGGCCTTGGGAGTTCAGGACCAAAGCTGTGGGACATGTACTTCCCCGGTGCTGCATATGGTAAAGTGGCTTTCAGAGTCCAGGTACTGTGGTGTTATCTCAAACCGCAAGTTCCAAGTTCTGAAACCTCCTAAGATTAAATGTGCCGGGGAGAGCTACTGTGACCCATGGACCATCAGAAGTAGAACCTGAGTGATGTCTGACGTGGCAGTTGCTTTGCTTTTAAGGATAAAAAGGCGCCACCAGGAAGATGTGCTCTTTTTTGCTGTACCAGAATCCAGCTCTTCCTTTCCCAAGCGATGAAGGTTACTGTAGGATTTTTGTTCTGATGTACAGAAAGTCAAACAACCTAAGAAGACCCAAAAATTGTACAGCAGATCAAAGACAGCAGAGAAGAGCAAGGGTCCAAATGTGGATAAATGGCATGGTAAAATATGAAATATAGAAATCATGAAAAAATTGATGTCAAAAGCTGTGTCAGAGCCACAGGGAGGTGGATGGCACAGAGACAAGTGTTTATGAAGCGGGTGGGGATGACCCTCCCAGAGTGAACAGCAGGGACAACAGCAAAGTGTTCGCCAGGGATGGAGCCCCAGAGTATAATGACAGACATGAAGAACAGTGGAGAGCCTTCTTAAACACACCAGAATTCTGTGAGATGTGCACACCTTTAATCCCAGCACTCAGGAGGCAGAGAGAGGTAAAACTCTGAGATAGAGGCCAGCCTGCTCTACAGATGAGTTCCAGAGCAGCCAGGGCTACCCAGAGAAACCCTGTCTTGAAAAAAAAAAGTCTGTGTGATGTTTAAAGTGAAGAACTACAGAGGACACAGAGATGACAAAGAATAAGCCAGATAATGACATTTGGATCAGAAACTTGGATATGGATAGCACAGGACTCCATTGTTCTTCCCCTGCATCTCTGATAGTGCAGAGTGATCCGGTCTGTTTGGGTCAGTCAACAGGATCTAGCAAGAGAGAGTGGGGAATGGAGGGGCAAGAGACTCGAAGAATGAAGACAAGACAGAGAGTCTGATCAAGTCCTGTTTATTAAAAGGAAATCCTGGGTATATATAAGCACAGGCAGGGGCACGCAGCTGAAGACACTTTACCACGGGCACCCTGCAGCTGGGGCACTAAACAACAAAACAAGATATATGAGAAAAACAAGATATTTATCAGAGTGTGCTCAGCTGTTGTGGGCTGTTGAAAACAAGTCTCTTGTCAGGGTATATGGCCTGAGATGGCTGCAAAGATGATAGCCGCTTTCTGCTAGGACTTGGCTCCCAACAGAGAGTCAGCTCCTATCTATGACTTGGTCATAGAGGTCAGTGCATAGACTTAACAAGTTTAAAAATAAAAGAGGGCTGGTAGTACAAGCTTGTAATCTTGTCACTTGGGAAGTGGAGGCAAGAGCATCCAGGGCTGTATCAGACTTTCTTAAACAGACAGACAGACAGACAGACACACACACACACACACACACACACACACACACACACACACACACACACACACA
>NW_021620772.1:3413128-3419491 GCF_004785775.1 Grammomys surdaster | reverse complement strand
ACACACACACACACACACACACACACACACACACACACACACACACAGAGCAGCTCAGAGATAGTACCCTTGCCTAGTGGACATTAAGTCCTGGGTTGAAAGCAAGGTGTCATGCCGGCCTGTCACTTCATCAGCTTACTCTGTTTGATGACCTTATTCACTGCAGTATTTCAATCAAAACATGAAATTTTATTCGTTGCAATGCTATCTTTATTTCCATGGTAGCACACACGATATTTGGTAGTAGTTTACATTTGATTTCAGTCTTCCTTCTCTGCCTCCCTCTGTGACCTCGTGTGAAAGGGCAGGCCAATGGAGGCATCTTCACTCACACACCATAGAAAACAATACTAATGCAGCCAACACACCACTAAGACACTGTCACTGGTTTATTTGGCTGGAACAGAAAACATGCTCACTCCAGCGCCTGTGGGAGACTGTGCTGTTGTCTGCCGCTGTGGTGATTTATTCCACACAGATTAATGAGTTCTGTCCTTACAGTGAAGAAACAGATACGCTGAGGTCAGTCAAGGGGACTGTGACGTGACGCAGTCATTAGGAACAAAGCAGTTCATACTTCCATTTACCACAGGGCACATAAACACTTAATTTCACATACATTCACAGATTTTAATTCAGCCTGATTCTCATAGTCAGTTTAAAATTACAGCCCAATTAATTGTGTTAATTATTAATAATGTCCATATTAAAAACAAAATCCAGCATTACAAACCGTTTCCAGTCTGGTCACGATGGGCTGTGGAGTTGTTCCTCTGGCCTTCCTCACTTCTAGGCTAACTGCTGGGAAGTGAATAGGAAACGCTACATCTTAAAGCAGAGAAACATTTGTAAATACTTTCAATAGTTAACTCAACGAATCAATAGAATCATGGTGACAATTATTTCAGAAGACAGATACAGCTCTTCAGAGCTGACTTTCACAGAATAGAAAACGTGGCTTCTTTTAAAAATGAGAATCCCATTTTGTCATTCCATGAACATATTGTTAACCGTCGGGAAGAAATAACTACCTTTGTAGTTGAAGAAGAACATAGAGAAACAAAGGAAAATAAATCAAGTGAATTTGCTGTTTTGTTTTTTTTTTCCTAGAAAAGAGGGACTGGCTATTTTCTCAGGACCAGCTCTCTGCCCTCTGCCTCTAGCATGTGGTGGCTGTCTTCAGTTAACACCATGAGTTCATTAGGCTGGCCTTTCTCTTTTCCCTCACAGGCTCTAGCCAGTGATCTTTTGTTTTTATCTGCTAAAGCACAGCTTCTTTGATTAAGGCAAATAAGAACTGGTATGTATATCTTAAGTATTTTCAACAGCCAGAGCCAGAGATATTCTTTTCAAAAAGACATTTTCCTTTAAAAAGTTAGGCTTTCCCGAACCCCCCCTCCAAGATTTTTCTCCTACATTTATTGCTCCCAAATTTTATTTGGTCATTCTTATCTCTTTTGTCAAAGGCCACAAACTATCTTGTTAATATTCTAGTTAATTAGCCCAGCAAAACTTAAGCATTGAGTTTGACAAACCAACCACCCTTTCTTGACGATGGAAAATTTATTTATTTAACTGAAATGTAAAAACAGAACCAAATCAAACACTTTTTGGAAAGGTCACCACAAGGACCATCTAACGGCACTGCAGGATTACCATGACAGCGCAACTCTTCCAAACTATTTCAAGGAGGGTTTTACCCCAAAGATAGTTCACTTACTTCTCTGTTTACAAAACCACAGGACAAAACACTTTGATAGCCAATGAATAAATGAATATAACCCACAACTGTCTTGTTTATGTGGTAACAGGAAGGCACACACACGTGCGTCACATCAGTGACATCTTATAAGTAAAGACATCTAATGTGAAAGTAGGAAGGGAAGTTGAGCTCAGTGTGCTTTGTCTTCAGGGAGAGCCGAGTCTGGAGGTCAGGAAATGAAGGGTGAAGGGAGAGGCAAGGCGTTGTGCACTGACCAAGAACACAACTGTAAGGCCTAAGAGCCTGACACACTAATGGCACGGGTCTAAATCCTACATCTAGTAATTAATTTACATAACTGTGATGTACGTATACATTAAAAATCTTAATTAAACTTTCTACTTTTTATTTTCTCATCATTAACCTTAATCTAGGCACTTTAATATAAAAATGCATCATTTAAAAACCCATTTCACATCCTTTTGTATAATTCACTCTTGAAATCAATGCAGCCCACTTTAGGACAACAAGTCAGTGAATCCAATCCACTGGTGAAAACATGGTACTGGATATTAAAGCAAAATTAATGAGACCTTGAAAATATATAATATGCTTTGAAGGTTACTTATAATAACCCAGTTGCTCATATGTTTGTCATAAGGACATAAAATATACTCCCATAGCATTTAAAATATTTGTGTTTTACATCTGAGAGAAAAATTCCTTTAAAACCTAAGCTCAAAGTATGAGTATTTTTAAAATTTATGCATAGCATGACAAAGTTCTAATGTGATATCTCTATGTGAGTGATTAAAAGTTTGTTTTGTGGCCAGGCAGTGGTGGCGCACACCTTTGATTCCAGCACTTCGCAGGCAGAGGCAGGTGGATTTCTGAGTTCGAGGCCAGCCTGGTCTACAGAGTGAGTTCCAGGACAGCCAGGACTACACAGAGAATCCCTGTCTCGAAAAACCAAAAAAACAAACAAACAAAGTTTGTTTTGTGAAAGGAAAGAGGAGATTATCTTATTCTCAACTTTGATACTTTAAGCCAGCCTCAAAGTTACGTTTAAAAGGGGATAAATTTTTAATTCTTTTTCTTGGTAAATAAATTATATTCTTCTGAGGAAAAATGAGATAAAAATACTTCAGTGTATCATAACTTACAGGACAATAGTAATATACTCTGGACTGCTGGTGCTCCTCCACAAGGGGTGCACTGTAAACCACTCGTTTCATTCAGGTCCTTTTAATACACTCAGAGTGGACTAGAAGAGGGTTTCTGGCAACTATATAAAAGGCAGCATTCCTCAGGAACTTCTGAAGCCATGTCTGCCTGCCAAAGGAGTCATTTCCCTTACTTCTGGCAAAAGAGACTCTCCAGTTAGCATATACCGGTGTCATCTCTCAGTACATCAAGGTGTACAGTAGCCTCCAGGCTCCCTTGTTATACATTTCCCAGACCCCACCAGCTCCCTCACGCTTCCTTCCCATGGCTACTCACCCTCCTTACAACCTCGCTAGTCTCATGCTTTCGCTGGGCTGCTTCTGCTCCTGGTGTCATCACCACGTTTTCTCTAGTCTCTACCCTCCGTGATCCTGCCTTCCACTGAAGACAACCCCAGCCACGCAGGTCATGTTCACTCTGCTTTCTTTCTCTGCTCTGAACTCCTCCAGCCAGCTGCCTCTGGCTGAAGGGAAGCTGGAGACCAAACCTGGATGCCTGCTGACTGCAGACGGTGCAGAAAGTCTCACATACCTTAGATGAGAGGAAAGAAAAAGACAGGGTGAATAAGAACAGGAAAGCACCAGTCTGACTAAACCTACAATTTTCATCTCTGGTGTTACAGCCAGGGGTAAGAAATGCCAAACAGCACCTCACTCTATACAGTGGCTGCACAGGCGGCTCACCAAAAACCACATGCCTCCATGGACAGACATGCTTCCCCCGAGACACAGCATATCCAACAGCCTTGTGACCAGTGTCCAGACTCCAGCACCCTCAGGGGCAGCAGCACCCCAGGTCGCCTTACGGGGTGCTTACTGGACCAAATGAACTTGAACTCTCTGCACAGAAGTGTGCATCTGTTGTCAGGAGTGCCTGTGTTTAAAGCTACGGAAGGCTAACGTCCCAAACTTTGTTTCTAAGAGTCCTAGTTGTGGGATACTGAAGGACCGTTTTACCTGCAGAAGTGCCATTAGTGGAACTTGACAAGTCCTGAGTAAACAGAAGTTTTTCACACTGTAGCCATCGATCATTTAAAGTCCTTTACTTCTAGAAGTAAAAGGACACTTTGGGGAGATTTAGTAGGGTTATGGGAAAAACAAAACACTATGCTGTCTTGCCTTTTACTAATTGTGTTTACTTCCTGTCATGAGATGCCTTAGACTGCCTCATGTTGCCCCTGAGAAGTTATCTCCACCAGTAAAATGAGCCAATTCAAGCAAATGAAAGTATAAAGGCGAGAGTATTGGAGGAGAGCGGGAGGGAGCTCTTGGACCTCACAGGAGGAGTCAGTGAAGTCACCATGTAGATAGGGAGACAGAAAAGTGGGAGGGAGCAGAGAGAAAAATAGGGGGAAATGTAGAGAGAAGGAGAGAGAAGAGAAAACCAAAGCTTCTGGATTATATATTGAAGAACCTCTGGGGGAGAGGAAGCCCAGACACTGGGCCGGAAGGAAGGTTCAAGGTAGAGGGCACAGGTAGGGACTGAGGGATGCTGGACGAACCTGTAGACCAGGTCGAATTTGGTATGTAAAATGTGCACCTCAGCTGTTTGTCCAGAGTCTAGTCCCAACAGCCCCCACACATGGTATTAATTGCGCTAGGAAGAAGTAAAACCATTACCACAATTTTTGAGCCAAATATGAGTTAAGCTTTATTAAATACTGGCCTGGTGTATACCCGGGGTTTCCCAGAGTATGGCACCGAATTACATTAGTCAGGGGCTTTAAAGGCGAAATCCACAAGGCTGTGCATTTCCTGCCTTTGACCAGTCAGGGGCAAGCATACATCCTGACGTACCTCCTGCCTATACGCCTCAGGCGCACATGTGACCAAGCACACATCCTGTGAAGTTGGGGCAACCTAGCTTGTTTACAGAAATGAAAACACTTGACTTGTTATCTTACATGAACAGCCCCCAGCATTTCCAGGAAGCCACCTGTCCTTGGGTAAGTGGGGTTTACAGGTTAGGGGCTTTATTTGTTTATTATCATTATTTGGGTTTTCAGGACAGGGTTTTTCTCTGTAGTCCTTGCTGGCCTTGAATTTACAGAGATCCACCTGCCTCTGCCTCCTGAGTGCTGGTTTAAAGGTGGACACCACCACTACCTGGCTGCATTTTTATTTTATAGACCTCTCTCTCTCTCTCTCTCTCTCTCTCTCTCTCTCTCTCTCTCTCTCTCTCTCTCTCTCTCTCTCTCCCCCTAGCATTCTGCCTGCATGTACACCAGCTTGTCAGAAGAGGGCACCAGATGGTTATGAGCCACCATGTGGTTGCTGGGACTTGAACTCAGAACCTGTGGAAGAGCAGTCAGTGCTCTTAACCTCTAAGCCAACTAACTCTCCAGCCCCTTTTCTAGACCTCTTAAGCACAGTAATTTAAACGTAAAAGATAACATTAGCCATCACAGTAGCTGCAGAATTCCTGCTATTCTGAAGAGACAAGTGTTAGCCAGAACCTTCTACAGAGCTGCCCATGGGGGTGTGCACTTGCCTGTCTTGGTGGCCTGCAGTGGAGTCAGCTGCAGGTCACAGAAGCTCTATGAACAGTGTCTACACTCCCAGCCTTTCTGGTACTATTTACCAGGCCTCTGTGCCAGCTTTCTAAGAAGGACGGGCTCCTCAAATTTTGTAAATAATTTGGTACCCAAGGCCCCATAGCCTGTGTTTTCAGCCCACCCCCCTTTCCTCCTCCTTCTCCTCTTTATTTTTCCTTTAGGCGGGATTTCTATTACATAACTTTGGCAGTCCTAGAACTCACTATGTAGATCACTATCCTCTAATTCATAGAGATCCACCTGCCTCAGCCTCAAACGCTGGGGTTACAGGTGTGTGCCACCATACCCGGCAACTCTTAAATTTCTTAATTACTGAAATGTTGGTATGAATCGAGGGTGGCCTTTGGATCAGGCTTGGTCACAGCACTGTTGAGGAGCCGATAGCTTCACTCTGTCTTATGAAACAAACTGAAGGACCTTAGAGCAGGCGACACCAGGCAGACCATCGTACCTTATGCGGCATAAATTCTGAAGCATCTGCAACTGTTTTGTAAAGTTCAGCAGCCTGAGGGCTGTGTATTCCATGTACTTTGAGCTAGTTCTGGTGTGGGTCTGTGAGCTTTAGGTCACTAAATGTGACCTGTGTCCCTTAATCGTTGTTATTGAGAGTAATAGTTATTATAATAAAGTTCCTGCATTTTTATGGGGGAGAAGGGAGAAGAATGATATTCTCTTGTTGGTATAAGAAAATCATTTCTTTCACTGGGTGGTGGCAGCACACATTTTTAATTCCAGCACTCTAGAGACAGAGGCAGACGGATCTCTGATTTTCAGGCTCCTCTGGTTTACAGACCGAGTTCCTGGAGACCCCAGGCCACATAGAGAAACCATCTTTAAAAATAAAATAAAATAAAATAAAATAAAATAAAATAAAATAAAATAA
>NW_021620772.1:3324064-3413118 GCF_004785775.1 Grammomys surdaster | reverse complement strand
AAAATAAAATAAAATAAAATAAAATAAAATAAAATAAAATAAAATAAAATAAAATAAAACGAAACCAAAAAGAAAGAATCTTTCAAGAGGATATTCCCATTCTGTTTTGTTGTTGACTTTCTTGTTTGTTTGAGACAGGATTTCCCTATATAAATAGGATGTCCTGGAAGTCTTGTTTCTTAAAAGCAGGACATGAGCCAAACATGGTGGTACATGCCTTTAATCCCAGGGCCTGTAAGACTTGGTCCAGATCTCTCAACAGAGGGAGCTCTCACTCCAGATTGAGGACTCTTCAAGTAGAATTCTTTCATAGAATCTGAAGGTACAGTAACATTGGTTTCAGAAATAGGGACCAGAGAAGTGGGCAACAGTGGGTGAGGCAGGATCAGACAGAGCAGAGAGGGAAAAATGTCACTCTCAAGATTCCTACTGGGAAGCAGCAGCTTCAGAAGTGTATGTTGCCAGGAGGATTGATAGTGAGCACCTCAGGAAACTCCACATGTTCATCAGATGGGTTTTATCAGCAGCAGTCACTTCCTGGGAAGAGGCATCTTCCTGGGAAGAGGCACGGCAAAGACATCTTCTGGCTCTACGGCACATTTGGCAAACAGGGATGTGAAGCCTACACCAGATGATACCAGAAAGAGGTGGAAAGGGGCCCACTACCAGGAGAGGTATAATCCCTATAGTTCTTTGATCTAACCTTTATCTTTAACTTGAAGGGAGGGACAAAAAACAAAAAAATGAAACAAAAACCCCAAACCTTGTGATTTCATAATTGTGGCCATTGGAACCGACCACTGGGTTGTGACCATGGTGTGGAATTTAGAGTCAGGAATTCTGAGTACTGGCACAAGGCAAGAGGGTTATGGAATGTTATCTGGCTCTTGATTTTCTAACTCTTATATTGTGGAGAGCTCCAGCACTGGCTGGAGTCATGTTATAACATTGTTTAATTGTCTTTATTTTCAATCCACACTCCCTTCCTTGAGACCCTGTTGACTGACTGAGCTGGCTTGGTCATTATATCAAAGAAAAGACAAACAGGTGAACCCTGTTCATAGGTACCCATGAACCCTATAAGCTTGCCTGTGAGCTTTCTCAACAGAATTGAGTCCATTATAATGGCATCAAACAAGACAGCTACATGCCAATCAGCTGTGGTGGTTCCCACACCTTTAATCGTAGCACTCAGGAGGCAGAGGCTGGCAGATCTTAGGATTTGAGGCCAGCCTGGTCTACAGAATGACTTCTTTTAAACCTTGGAAACTCTGAGGGTAAAGCCTGATATCTTTTTTTAAAAATATTTATTTAGCGCCAGGGTCTGCACCGAAACATACAAGTGTATATATATATTTGTATTTCAGTTATATTTGATAACTTCCCAGTTGAATTCACGTCCCTTTCTGACATACATCCATATAAATTTGAGGTCCCTTATCTGCAAATACACTAAAATTACTCATGCTTTCATATAACTGTAAACTGCTGACGAGAGAACACTTACAAACACATACCACTATTTAAGCACACTTAATTTTTTTTTTAAAGATGCAAAGTGGCTCAAATAGAATCAGGGACTAGATTTCCTGCTTGACAAGCATCGGGATCCATACATTTGCTTTGTCAAGATTTCCCTTTTGTTTCTTTTTAAAAATAAATAAATAAGTAAATAAATAAATAAATAACACCTGATTAGGTTAGTACAGGTATTGTAGGAGACATCAGTACATATGGAACAAGAGTGAATAATATGAAGCATTTAGTCTTGAAAAATAGGAAAGATCCTGTAGCTGGGTATGTACACAGAAGCCACTTGTAGGCAGAAAGAACTTAAAAACTTCATGGTTTTGACCCAAGGGAGGGGAATTCATATACCTTACCATATTTTTGGGTGAAATAAATCTAGGCATGGTGGTGCATTCCTTTGATCCCAGCACTCAGGAGGCAAATGCAGTAGTATCTCTGAGTAGTATCTCTGAGGCCAAACTGGTCCACAGAGCAAATTCCAGGACAGCTGGGGCTACATGGAAAAGCCCTGTCTTGAAAAAAATTTTTTTAATCCAACTATAACTGGAAACACACACGTGTCACCAGGTTTCTGTTTTATTTTTTCTCAGATCAAAGTTCTGATAGGGCTGGAACTCATAAAAAAACTGGAAGGCACGGAGTTTTGTGCTTAGTATACAGTCACTTTAGGAGCACATGGAGGGATTGAGGAGAAAGTATTACATGAGCCCCACAATGTTAGGTATCTAGACAGGTATTTTAAGGCTTGGAGACCATCAAGGAGTGGACCTTGCCTGGCAGTGGTGGCGCACGCCTTTAATCCCAGCACTTGGGAGGCAGAGGCAGGCAGATTTCTAAGTTCGAGGCCAGCCTGGTCCACAGAGTGAGTTCCAGGACAGCCAAGGCTATACAGAAAGCCTGTCTTGAAAAACTAAAAAAAAAAAAAAAAAAAAAAAAATGGACCTTTGGACCTCACCTCCTGTTTTCCTGATATCACCAGAAAGAGAGGAACCAGCTTTGCTCCTTCGTAAGATTTAAAAGTCTATATGGAAAAGTGGAGGTATCTGGGTTTTGTTGAGGCACATAAAGGAAAAGCTACTTTCTCCTGGTCACAAGATGCAATCTGAGTTCTACCTTAAGCCCTAGTTAGAGATATGGCATTCTGATTTGCCCCAAACATTAGAACATTACATACTACTTCTCTTCTTGTAAGAGTTAACCCAGCTGGGTCTTTACCAGGAGACCACTCCTCAGGAAATCTGATTTACCTGAAGATGTGCTAAGTCAGCGGTTCTCAACCTCCCTAATACTGTGACCCTTTAATAAACTTTCTCATGTTTGTTGTCATGACCCCCAACCATAAAACTGTTTTCATTGCTACTTCATAACTGTAAATATCTGTATTTTCCAATGGTTTTCGGAGTTGTGACCCACAGGTTGAGAACCCCTGTGCTTGGGAAGAAGAATTATCCACTTGATGAGGTAATTTGCTCACACTCCCCAGAAGCCACCTATGCAGCTGCTTATAGACCTCCACCCTTAAGTCTTTTTGCTTGTCTGAATTCTAACTCAAAAGTATAGCTTTTCCTATCTCTTTTTCTCCCTCTTTTTCAGAGGTGTGGTTTGAATGAAAATGGCTTATGGGCTCATATTTGAATGCTTTGTCCTTAGTTGGTAAAAATGTTTTGGAAAGTGCTGGGGACAGCATACAATGACTGACTGCCTGCAGTAGGCCGGGATGGAGAAATCTCAGTCTCCAGTTATGGCACTTTGTAAAAAACAGTTGTTCCCATTTCTCCTAACCTTAGCCCTGGACAACAGCTGTATAGATTTCATTTGTATGTAACTGTTTTTCAGTTGGTCTTGATGTACATAATTATTCTATTATATCTGACTATCTTACTTCTTTCTCCTTCTGCTCTGGTAAATTCTGTGAAACTAGATGTTCCTTGATGTAATGATTCTTAAACAACTAAAAATTGAGGCATAGGGCACAGCACGGCACAGCACAGCACAGTCCTAATGGCTCAGGTGCATGCTGTGTGTTCTCATCCTGGAAACAATGCAATAACTGTAAAATGGTAGTTCTAGATTAATGCTTGACTTGTAAAGAAAGTTTGAAGAGCTTATTAGAAAATGAAATAGAGCCAACACTGGGGCCCCAAGAAAGGACAAATCTATTGAAGTTATGAAATAAGTTTTTTACTACATTTAAGAGTGGCTTCTAAGCCAGGCAGTGGTGGTGCATGCCTTTGATCCCAGCACTTGGGAGGCTTTTTGAGTTTGATTTGTGAGATTTCTGAGTTCGGCTTTTGAGATTTCCCAGTTCGAGGCCAGCCTGGTCTACAGAGCGAGTTCCAGGACAGCCAGGACTACACAGAGAAATCCTGTCTTGAAAAACCAAAAACCAAACCAAACCAAACCAAACCAAAACAAAACAAAAGAGTGGTTTCTAGATTAGAAAGTATAGAATACATAAAATCTTATACTAGCAAACTAGTAAAACTAAGTCAGAACACTGGGACTCTTAGGAGAGTCGTTATGTATATTGCATAGAAGTAGAAAGCTAGTGGAACTACTGTGTTATGGGTTAATTTGATCCTTTCTGGTCACTGCCTGGCAGCTTTGCCCATGTCATTTATCATTAGAGCTTCACAGGAAAATGCTAGTAGCTGACTTCAGAGCTCTGAGCTCTGAAGTATAATAAGTTAAAATTTAAAGTTTAAATAATGGTGTTTGCAGTTATTACTATTTTGGCTACAGGCCTGGGAATAGGGAAAGCTTGAAACTTTGGGGGAATAATTGTAATTCTTAATTCTTTGTGGGATGTGGTTATTCCTTTGAGTTTGATTTGGCAATGATTATACAATGTCTTTTTTTTCTATCTGCTTTTGGAGAATCAATAAAAGACTGGGGCAAGAAAAAGGCAGAAGAGCATGAGAAGAATGAGTGAAGAGAGAACGTGAGGTGTGTATGGAGAGTCTATGTGTGAGTGAAAAGAGAATGCATGTGTTGTGTGTGAGGTGTGTGTGAGATATGTGTGAAGAGTGAGAGTGAGAATGAAAAGAGACCACACAGAGGTATGGGGGAGTTCAAGAAAATCACACAGGAGAATGAAGAGTGCATGCAGCCTCAAGCTGCAAGCGAATGACTGAGAGAAAGAAAGCAGAGAGTGAGAGAGAAGAGAGAAATTTTTCAAAGTCTTGAAAAATTGCGTGTCAGCTTGTACTCATAAAAGTAGTCTGTGTATATTTATTATGTGCCTTCCAGATATCCCTGCTTTCAGTTGAGAACTTCGATCCTGTATTGAGGCTGGACCCCAACAGGAAAGGATTAGGAGATGTGTCTTTGTTGGAGGAAGTATGTTACCTGGGATGGGCTTTGGATTTCAAATGCCCACCCTAGGCCCAGTATCACTCTCTCTGCCTCCAACTTGAGAATAAGATGTGTGGTGGTTTGAATAGAAATGGCCCCCATAGACACATATGTTTGGATGCTTGGTCTATAGGGATTGACTTTATTAGGAGGTGTGGCCTTGTCAGAGTAGGTGTGGTCTTGTTGGAGGAAGTGTGTCACTGTGGGGGTGGGCTTTAGAGTCTCCTATGCTCAAACTAGGCCTAGTGTGAGTCTCCTGCTGCCTTTGGATCAAGATGTAAATCAAGCCAGCCCCAATTAAATGACTTCTTTTATAAGAGTTTGAAGTGGAAATTTTTGGTTTCTTTGGAGACTCAGTTCTGCCATGTGATGTTTTTCTGGAATCTGTCTTATGAGAGGATGTTTTTGCTGAAGCAGACACATGGGAGGATGTTTTGCTGAGAACAAACACATAGTGCTTTTCTGGAAGCTGCCTGGAAAAGAGCAGGTGCTGTTTTGTTAGAGCAGATGCTGGAAAGAACATGTGATGTTTGGAAAGGGTATAAATATAACCCAACAGATAGTGGACGACGTGGTGTGGTATTGATTCACTTTGTTGTTCATTGTTTGTTATGATCTTCATAGAGACTTCATAGAGAGAAACGCACCAAAGAACTTCTGGTGGTGTTCCAGCAGCTTCCTGCTGCTTCCTGGGACTCGGGCCAATTTGCAGAGCCTCACAGTTTCTTCTAGATTGAACTGCCTTTGCTGATTCATGAATGGTGTTTGCAAGTGAATCGAGCTACTGCTGCTGATTTGTGTGAACTGAACTGCTGATATCCTGACAGTGCAAATTGGATTTGCCCTAAAGAACTATTTCTAAACAGACCCAGATTCTCCTTTGCCCTTTTAGGTTTTCCTTTTCACTTAGCAGCTACTAATGGAGTGATGACTAAGCTGTTAAAAGCACTTGTTGCTCTGGCCTAAGACCAGGGTTCTGTTCCCAGCACCCACACAGTGGCTCACAACTATCTGTAACTTTATTTCCAGGGGATTTGATGTCCTCTTCTGACCTCTGCAGACACAGGTATGTACGTGGTGTACACAGACAGACACATGCAGGCTAAATACTCATACCCAGAAAATAAAATAAATCTAAGAAAAGAATTAAGCTTGAGCCTTGTGTTGCATCTCCATTCAATTAGAAAAGTAGCTGTGATTACGGCACGCATGGTCCAAAGCAATACCAGGACTATTTATCTGTACCATAGTTCTTTATGGCCATTGATTAGTATTAAGTTTCCTATGCTACTCCCGGGTTTCAACACCAGTGAATGAAAAAAAGAAATAAAAAGGAAAGGATATGGCTGCTCCTAAGTATGATGAAGAAGAAGGTTTATTGTAGTTAAAAGGGAGAGTGTAGTTAGGGGCGGGGACATCTGGGAGAGTCTAGAGTGGACATGACCCTGAGCTGGGCCATGTGGGTTAGTGGGAGGGGAACAGAGAAGGGAGAGAGGGGAATTAGATGGGTATAGCAGTCCAGAGGCCAAAGATACAAGGGGAAAGGGTAACTAAAATGGTTCCCTCATAGAGGAAGAGGATGCTAGGGGAAAGGCAGTGGAGTCCCTGTGCTGGGAAGTTTAGGGCAGGGGGTGGGTATGCCAACCAGGAGGGCCCTGTAACAGGTAGGGACTGAGGGATGCTGGGAGCATCTGGTGGCCAGTGTCTGCTTTGGTATATTAAATAGGCACCTCATCCATTTGTCCCAGGTTTGAAACCTAACAGTTAGAAATGATAAAGGAAGAGCTTCAGGAGAGGAAGCTCTCAAGGAAATGGGTTTCAAAGATGGGACAGAGGTGGCCTACAGGTCTAGAGAAGAATTGGCTACATGTAGTATTATGAGGAGGAGACTGAAGGGAAGAACCTCCAGATGCCCCAACAAAGGGAATTCTGACTCATCCTTTTAGGGAAGTGGTGGGGAGTTCCATACCATGAAACCAAGCCGGGCCTGTGCTAGTGGATCTCAGCATGGAGGAACAGAACTAAATTGAACCAAGAGCTTACACTGTGGTTACAGGGAGGAGCTGCATGTGCTTGGTTTTCTGGATGAGGCTTCTGAGCTCCAGCAGGCGCTGTCAGTTCTCTGACTTCTCTCAGGATGCTACATCTGATCTCTTACAGCAGCCATAGGAGTGTAGAGAAGGAACAGAAGACAGAGCATCTTTACCACTGAATCCTCATCACACTCTTACCCCTGAGGGACACAGCCTAGAAGAGGAAGGAGGAAGGTGGTTTTATTTATTTATTTATTTATTTATTTATTTATTTTTTGTTGTTGTTGTTTTCCTAGGAAGGGACAGTAGCAAAGCAAAGAGCTCATAGATCTGGGGTGAGACAGAAAGATAAGGCCTGGAGGATGTCTTTCAAAAGGAATCTTTGCTCTAGAATCACAGCTGGGGGCTGGAGAGATGGCTCAGCAGTTAAGAGCACTGACTGCTCTCTTCTGGAGCTCCTGAGTTCAAATCTCAGCAACCACATGGTGGCTCACAACCATCTGTAATGAGATCTGATGCCCTCTTATGGGGTGTCTAAAGTCAGCTACAGTGTACTTACATATAATAAATAAATAAATAAAAACCTTTGGGCTGGAACAAGAGGAAGAAGGGAAGGGGAAAAAAAAGAATCACACCTGGAGTTAGAGCTACCAGAAGCAGATTATCCAAGTCATAGACTATGGTCACCCATTCTTTCTCAGAAGAGCTTCTTTAATGAACCCCATGTTTGCCATCATTGGGATCTTTGTATTTTAACCACCATCATTTTTACATTTTGTTTCAGGGCCTTGAGTTGGTCTATGTACTGTTCTTTTTGGCATCGTGGTTATCAGTCCTTCTCAGAGCTAACCTCCTGTCTAACACTGTTAAGATATGTGTGTAAGATACTCTAGGGATCAGACTCTGTGTAAGTATGTTCTCGGTGGTTTAGTGTGGTAATTTAGCTTTTGTGTTCTGTAACCAATATAATGAAAAGGATCAAGAAGAAAGATGAAGGTAAATAGTTGTCTTCTTGCAGTGTTAACAGTATGTATCCGTGCCAATCAAAAGAGAATCAAAAGCTGGGAGTTAGCGTGCTTCCTGATCTTGCAGAACATCCGGGTTCTGTTTTGTTTTAAGTATTCATATGAAGGCTCACAAACACCTAACACTCTCTTCTGACTTTCATGAGCATCTGTATGCACGTGGTGCACATATATACATTCAGGCACACACACATGCATAAAGACATACACATGTGCACATGTGTATGTCCTTTTGTAAAAAAACTCATTATTTATTTATTTTTATGTATATGAGTACACTGTCACTGTCTTCAGACACACAAGAAGAGGACATTGGATCCCATTACAAATGGTTGTGAGCCACTATGTGGTTGCTGGGAATTGAACTCAGGACCTCTGGAAGAGCAGCCAGTGCTCTTAACTGCTGAGTCATCTCTCCAGCCTGTGTATATCCCTTTTTAAAAAGGGAATCTAAGACAATTCTCTGACAAAGCACTGTTCAGGTGGCTTTCTCACACACCTCTAAACATCAGGTAACTGCTGTACATTTATATTTTCTTCTGCTGTGTTATACTTAAGGATACAAAATGGAGACACATTGCCTTGACATTTCTCCTAAAAACAGAAGGGTATCTACTTTTATGCCAAAGGAAAGAGTAGTAGAGTCCATGGGAAGAGAACTGTTATCAACAGGGAGCCAGCAAAAGAGCCCATGGTTATGAAGGCAGGTTAGCAGAGTAATAATAGCCATTTCTGTAAGAAGCAAGCTATAAAGCCACTCAGAAGCCTGACACTAATTATAAGGAATTCTACCCAGCAGGTGGGGACCTGACTCCAGCTTTCTCCTCTTTTCTGAGCAGTATTTCTCTTACAGCCTGAATAACTAAAGAGATAGATATTTGCATAATGACTCTATTTTCTAAATTGCCCTAAAATATCTACACAGTTCCTTCTTCTCTTACCACAGACATCTCAGCTCCATGGCTATGTAAAAATAGGAATTAGCTGTGTCAAAAATTGTGCCCAATTTATTGTAAGATGTTGAGATTTTAGATTAGCAGGGACAGGGAGAAAATGTGGTTAAAAATTACAGAGTCAGAGAAAAATATCAGAAAATACTCTAGTTCTACTAAAAAATAGGGATGTTGGATATGTTGTGTGTGTGTGTATGTGTGTGTGTATGTGTGTGTGTATGTGTGTGTGTATGTGTGTGTGTATGTGTGTGTATGTGTGTGTGTATGTGTGTGTGTATGTGTGTGTGTGTGTGTGTGTGTGTGTGTGTGTGTGTGTAGTGGGGAGGATATGGGAAAAGATGCAGTATTTTGGAGATAGGCTTGGACTAAGATGTCTGCATTCCATGATAGGAAGTTAGCCCGGAGTGGCCCAGAGTGAGCGAGGACCCGGAATGAGTGGGGGCTGGAGCAAGAGGGAGAGGGGAAGAGGGGAAAAAAAGAAATAAAAAATTATGAACAAAATACGGGAGAGCCTCATGACACTGTGTACAGACGTAACCCTTGAATTGTGGGCATAGAAGAAAAATACATACTGAAAGCATAAAGAATATTTTCATGTCAAGTGTGGTGTGGCACACCTTTAATCCCAGTACTCGGTAGGCAGAAGCAGGCAGATCTCTGTGAGTTCGAGGCCAGCCTGGTTTAAAATGTGAGTTCAGAATAGTTAGGGCTACACAGAAAAACTCTGTCTTGAAAGACCAAAGGAAAAAAGTATTTTCAATAAAATCATAGAAGAACAATTTTCTAAACCCATGCAAGTAGAAGAAAGAGGTATACTAATACCAAATAAATAATATGATAAAAGAAACTCAGCGCAACATACTGTAGTTGCAACACTGAAAACAAGGCATTGAAAACTGAAAGAAAGGTCAAGTCACTTATAAATGCAGATGCACCAAAATAGCCAGATTGTGCGATAGAAACTTTAAAGTATTATTTTAAATAGTATTTAAATTTTTTATTGGAGAATATGAAATGCTAAACTTAGCGTTTAAGTTAAAGTTATGAATGTAATGAAATAATGTAAGAAGTATACACTGTATCTATAAAGTATCACTGTCAGAAATTATGGATATACTATATATATTATACATATATATACATATATATATGTATAATATATATATATTAGGCTATTTTCCTCCTGGCCCCAAGCTCTCAGAATAATGACTCAGACTCAAAATATATTTACAAATACCTAGGCCATATAGCTAGGCTCATTTTCTGACTAGCTGATAGTTTAAAATAACCCATTTATACTAATCTACATTCTATCACGTAGCTGTCGGGTTACCTCTGATCAGATACTATGTCTCTGTCTATCCTCCTCAGGTCTTTCCAATGACTCTTCCCACACCTGGCTCTATCCTAGCATTCTTTCTGCTTCAGGATGTCTTACCCTCCTTTCCTACAGGCCATAGGTTCTTAAATTGAGAGGTGATGCAGCCATACAACACACAAGATACTCTCTCAACAGATATGTATATGTTCAGACTGGATAGTCTTTTTGTTCGGTTTGTGTGTATATGTGTTTACATGTGTGGGGCATGTATGTTCGCATGTGGAAGCTTGAGGCTGATACTGGCAGTCTCCACCTTATTTACTGAGTCTCTCAGTTGAACCTGGAGCTTGCTGATATAGCTAACAGTCTAGCTGGCCAGTTTGCTCCAGGGATTTCTGTCTTTGCCTCCTGAGTGTTAGAATTGTTGTGGGCCACCGTGTCACCCAGCATGGTGGATCTGAATTCTGGTCCATGATGACAGGAGACAGGCTTGGTCTGGGGCTTGTGGGAAGGAATGATCATAGGGCACTACGGGGGAAGGTTTTTGAGGTGATAAGATATTCTGTGTTTGTTTGTTTGTTTGTTTGTTTGTTTTTGTTTTTCAAGACAGGGTCTTCCCCTGTAGTCCTGGCTGTCCTGGAACTCACTATGTAGACCATGGTAGCCTAAAACTCACAGAGATCTGCCTGCCTCTGCCTCTCTGCCTCTCTGCCTCTCTGCCTCTCTGCCTCTCTGCCTCCTCTTGCCCCTGCCCCCTGCCTCTGCCTCCTGAGAGCTGGGGCTAAAAGCGCATGCCACCATACATTCTATGTCTTGATTTTGGATGTAATCACAGGATTATATACTTAAGATGACATGTCATAGTATATAAATTATACCTTAGTAAAACTACTTTTAGGGAAGAGACAGTTGTACCTTTGCTAGTAGGAACAATTTTATTTCTGTAAAATAAAGTACCTTATAGTTTTTTGGGAAGGAGGGGAAAGGAAATGGAAAAAAGGAAGAAAAATGGCCTTATCTTTGTTTATTAGTATGCAGAGTAAAATTCTATAGGATGCACTGGGAAGAAGGAGATGTATTAGACAGCACAAGAGACTGAGCCTGGTAACACTAACCTGTAATCCAAGCACTGGGGAGGTGGAGGAAGGAACCAGCAGTTTGAGGCTAGTTAGGGATATATAAGTCTCTGTCTCGGAAACCAAACCGAACCTGAACAAAATCAAAGAAATAGAACAGCACAAAACCCACAAAGAGACATTTAACAGCTAGGCATACCACTCCACACTTGGAAGAACCCCAGGAGAGAGCATCCATGTAAGTGGGAATAAGCTGCGTTCAGGCCTGGGCTGTCCTGGGAGGGTTCCTGAGGGGCTGAACACACTGGCCCAGATACCTATCCTTTAAAAACATCACCAAGAAAAGGAAATTTGGGAGGGAAGCCATTTTCCTGACAAGACCGGAATTCTCCTGAACTAAGTAGCTCTGCCCGTGACATGTATCTTCCTGGTTGTCTTGATGCCCGAGAGAACTCTTAACTCAGGGGAAACAGGATGGTTAGTTCTTCCTTCACAGACTCCAAATAAAACAACCAGTGAACTAAAAGCATGAGCTAGCAGTTAAGGAGGACACACAGAATCTGGTTTCCTCTTCTCACTTAACGACATAATGCAGGTCCCAGGGGGAGATCTTGCATCTCTCAGTCAAGATCAGTTGTTTGTGGTGTTCAATCTCGGCTCATGCTGGTGCCAGGCAAGGGTGAGGTGTGCACAGGATAAAACAGATGATTATCAAAGAAATACTGTTTTCTCCATTCCGAGGGACTGTTTAGTACAGGATGTGGTTTCCGGCCTGAATAAGGCACTGAGTTATTATGGGTTGAATCTCTCGCCTCCTCTCTCCTCTAAGCATTCTCTTTAATTACAGATGATAGTAGCTGCCTTGGTGAGCTACTGTGAGATTTGAGAAGCAGGCATGTAGGCACCTAGCACAAGCCGTGTACTGAGCGAGTACCTAGGGAATAGTGAATGTTATCTGCAACAGCATCTGGAATATCATATGTTGAATATTAAGTAGTAAACATCATATGTAAACAGCGAAATATATGAACAGTGATCTGTGACCTCTATAGAGGGTAGCTGTTGCCATTACAGGACTAACCCCGAGAGGATTGAGAAAGAGTATCTTGCCTTCACTGGGAAAGCAAAGCGAGATCTCCAGTGAAGCGCCACAATGGCTATTCTCTGTCCTCACATCCATTTCACCCCCTGGAAGGCTACTGTTCTGGGTTCTCTTACTCAAGCTCCCTTGCTTGCTGGCTCCCAGCTGAATTGGCCAGTGTGGGCTCTGGCAGTTTCTCAATAAGCAAGAGGAGTGAGTTTCGGTATTTCTTTCCTGATGCTTCTCTGTATCCCTGCCATGTCTTTGGCAATGCCAGTATCCTTCCAGGATTATACACCTAGGCTGATTCTTGATACACATTATTGCTTTATTATAGACACCAGGTCTGTACTATTTAGTATAATGCTCACAGTTTCAGTGGTAGGAAAAATCTTGGCTACCACTGGTTAGTAGCTCCTTCCTTTATGACTTCCTGCCTAGGGCGGTAATGGCTTTCTTTTGTTACAGATCTGCAGACATCACGTCTTCACTGTGTTCTATTCAGTCTCTTTCCGTGATCCATATGGTGGACCCCTTCCCTAGAGTCTATGATGGGACCATCTGAGACATGCACAATTTTCTGTCAAGATTGTGATTCAGGAGTCTTTGAAGAGGTCACAAATTGGGATTATATGGCACTCTTACTAGGCAGCAAGGATCTAAAAGGTATTACAATCTCTCCAGGGCAGCATTCTAGGGCCAGGACTATGGGGGATAGATTGTGGTGCTGTGCTCTGCCTCTCCTTTTGCTGTGTCTGAACACTACCGATATACCACCTCGGGGAGGAGAAGGCAAAGTCTGGAACAGGAGTCCACAGTCCACATTTCCTTTGAGGCATCAGACTCGGCTGTATGCCAGGCCTGAAGGAGAAAGCAGATCCTGGTTCAGTTTGGACTGAGTGCCAGGTGTGTGTGTGGGTGGTGGTGGGTGTGTGTGTGTGGGCTTCTTCAAGAATCTTAATATTACAGTTCCTTTAGGAGATGGCCTTCCCTGTGGCCATCTTTAATGAAGCAACGCTCTGAGACAGCCTTAGCTTGTTCGTATTTCTTTATTGGTAGTGGGTTTTTTGAATGCATTTGTTTTAGTAACATGGAGAGGCGAACTAAGTACTGTGCTTAGATCCCCTAAGTGCTGCGTGTGATCCCCTAGTTGAGGGGCATGGCTTTGTGATCCAAAGCAGTCTTGGAGGCAGGGAGCTCTACTTGTGCTTTCTTAAATCTCTGAGATTCCCAGAGTCTGAGCATGCTCCACTTCACCATGCCCGTCCGGTGGTACGGTCCACGCGCCCACAAATAGCTCAAAGTCCTGGTCCCAGGTGAGGGACTGTCTCCCCCAAAAAGTTTAAATAATATGCAGTTAGTCTTGGTTTTTGTTTCACATTTTCTATACACTGTAACAGGGCTGTAGGCAACACAGAGGAGAGCAGGGAATCTTTCCCTCCCCAATTCTGGCCAAAAGAGTTAGCATTCCGTGTAAACTCCACCCCACCGTTACCTGGCAACAGCCAGGTATGCTCCTCCCCACAGTTACCTGGCAACAGCCAGGTGAGCCTGGCTCACTACAAAAGGGGCTGCTTGGCCCCTCCTTCCTCTCTCGATCTCCTGCTCTTGCCTTCTTGCTCCCCCTCTGTCCCTTCGCCCCTTTCCCCTTCCCCTCCTCCTCTCTCCACGTGCTCATGCTGGCCTCTACTGCCTCTACTACCCTCTTAACTCCCCTCCCCATGCCCTTAATAAACTCTATTCTATACTATAGAAATAGCATAGTCCCTCAGGGGGAAGAGATGCCTCAGCATGGACCCGCTGAGACATTCCCTCCCCTCATACCTCACCACACACCCATAGAACATATCTCATATCTCTTTATCTTTTTATAAACACATCAAAAAGTCTAAATAAACACACTTCCTTTTTATCAATTCCTGTCTCTTGGTTTCAGTCAAACACTGAGCAGAGAACAGACCTGATATTAAACAGAGCAACTGCATAACCACGATTGTGCCAGTAAAACTTTTCATGCTCACTAATACTTTTCCTGAAAATATTAGTAACGTGAAGAAGAAATAGCAAACGCCCAAGTGGCAGAGAGAATCTGATAGCACATGATAATAAATCAGTGTGGGAGAGTGGGAAGAGAGGCCTCCCCCAGCGTTACAAGAAACACAAATAGGACACGACCACGCCGTTAAAGCTTGGCCACACAGGTTTGTAAGGTAATCAGGAAGGTCTTTGTGGTGGTTTGAATGAGAATGGTCATGTGTTTGACTGCTTGGGCTGCAGTTGGCGGCTGTTTGGAGAGGATTGGGAAGTGTGTGGCAGTACTGGAAGAAGTATGTCACCGCGCGGTAGGCTCTGAGGTTTCAGTATACCCGAGGTCTTCTGATTTGGCCCTCTCTGCCTCCTACTTGCACATCAGGATGTGAGCTCACAGCTGTTCCTGCCTCCTGCTTTCATTCCACCACTGTGGATTTAATCTCTGAAACCGGAAGTACTTTTCTTTGAAGTTTCCTTGGTACCTGATAGGCATTTTCTCTCCCGCAGTCATGCAGAGATAGGCCAGATTAGGCCAGATAAAAAGCAGATAAAGTCAGGGTTATTAGGAGGCAGCTCTTGGGAGGGTTCTCTGATCTCACAGGTGGAGGCCAGTGAAGTCACCCACCTAGGCTAAAGCAAGAGGTTTTTCTAGAGCTTAGGTAAAGAGTGATGAAGTGTCAGCTAGGAGCTGGGATGGTACCCATACATGGTCAAAACCTGAGCCCTTGGGCAGGCGCTCTTGGGTGGGTTGCTGGAAGGGCTAACAAGTCAGCCCGGAGTTTTCTCCAAGTGGGCGGGGAAGTTTTCTCTGTTGGGCAGGGTTGGGGAAAGAAGGGCAGAAGGGGTTTCCCAGCTTGTGCAGGGGATAAACAGGGGTTCCAGCCTAACAATACCTGCTTTGTGGTATTTTTTTTCTTCCAAGCTGAAGAAGAGGAGCAAATTTTGATACAAAAGCAAGAGGAGTTTATTGTTCCAGCGTGCTGGGACCATCCTGCATCCAAAGGAGAGGCCACGACCCCTTGTGGGCGGCCAGTTTTTATATAGTTTTCAGGGATAGAATAGAACAATAGCCACTAGGCACAATGTGATTGGCAGAACAGTGTGACTTTTAAACTGATTGGTCCTTAGGGAATGAGGTAGCAAGAGCTTTCCTTGTCTGGAGGTTAGGGGGAGGCAATAGTCAATCTGCCCTGAGTGTGTCTACTGCTCTGGGCTTCTCTTATTGCAGGTGATCCCCTTTGTGGTCTTCCTGAGGAATATGATCAGCCTCTCCCTTCTGGAGGGGAGGAATGCCTACATGCTCTAAGGACCACTCCCTTCTGGGAAGGGAGGGGACCTGGTGGAATTTTCCAAAGGCTCTGAGCTGACCTCTTCAGTAGTTCACTGGTAGAGCTCAAGTTTAGCATACGTGAGGTTCTGGGTTCAAATTCCAACAGCCCCAAAATAAAACTAAAAAAAAAAAAAATAAATCATTACTATATATGCTAGGACCATACTGTTTAGTAGGGAGATTCTGCAGTTTCCATGATGTAACAGTAACAGAGATTACTGGAGAGATTAATGTGTTGAGGAGGTAAGTAGCACCTGTTGCCGTTACAGAGAGTCTCCAGAGATGTCCACTTAGACAGAGATGACCACTCAGACACAGACTGGAATCACACCCAAGTGTTCAGGAACTTGGGTCTAATCTCAAGTGTTCAGAACTTATGGTTTCTGGTTTTGTGTTTTATGGGATTTTTCTCTGCGTGCATCTCTGTGTCTATATATGTTTCTTGTGCTCATTCTTTGGCTCTTTTTTCTGTTTTGTTCTATTCTATTTTGTTTTTATTTTATCATTATTATTAAATATGAAATATTATTATTAAACTCGAAAATAATAATATAAGAATTTCATAGTAAAAGTGCTTTATTAAACATAGTTAGCCCAACAGGATAGATTTCACAAATATGAAGAACATAAAGCTGAAGGAACAAACAACAATGAGCTCAAGTTTTCAGGGTGTGTGGTAAACATGGTAAACAGCCTCTTAATGACAGCTGCCCTTAGACAGTACTAACAAAAATAGTATTCTGAAGTCAATTGCCACAGATAACAAGCCAGAAAAGCATCTCCTTTCACAGAGCATCCAAAGAGAAATAGGACCAGTGAGAAGGCTCCATGTGCTGACTAATCTCAGGATACCAGCTAGGGTTCTCTGAAAAGGAACCTCAGTTGAGGGAATGCATTAATAAGATCTGGCTTTGGGGCATTTTCTTAATTAGTGATTGATGGTGTAGGGTCCAGCCCATTGTGGGTTCTATAAGAAAGCAAGCTGAGCAAGCCACGTGGAGCAAGCCAGTAAGCAGCACTCCTCTGTGGCCTCGGCATCAGCTCCTGCCTCCAGGTTCCTGCCATGTTTGAGTTTCTGTCCTGAGTTCCTTGGATGATGAACAGTGATATGGAAGTGTAAGTCAAATAAACACTTTCCAACTTGCTTTTTGGTCATGGTGTTTTATTGCAGTGTTAGAAACCTTAACTAAGACAGTGGTGAAGGTACTTACTGCCAACCTGTGGGCTTAAGTTTGATTCTTAGGACCCAATGGTGGATAGAGAATGGACACCAGCAAGCTGATCTGACTTCCACACATGCACTATGGCAAGAATGAACACACACTGACACACACACACACACACACACACACACACACACACTTACTTCTTTGGTTGTTACTCTCCTAACCACTCACTAATTTAAGCATAATCCTTTATTTAATTGCTTGTTGCAAGCATAGGCATTTTGCACACCATCTTTTCAAAAGGAAATTACCTATTTTCTTATAATCATAATTATTCTTTGTCTCTTGTAAATCTCTTGTTTCTCTCTTTCTCTTTCTCTTTGTCTGTCTCTGTCTGTCTGTCTGTCTCTCTCTCTCTCTCTCTCTTTGATGCTGTTAGCAGAGTTGTTAGAGTCAAAGCCTTGACCTTGAAGTCCTTAAGAGTCTGTGTTTGACCACTTTCCTCAAATAGAGCATTCAAGGAGACAGGCAGAGAAAGATTTACTCGGTCTTGCCACTGTTAATCCCACAGATGCAAGGAGAAAGAACATGAACCCAAATCATGGCCAATAGTTAAAGTTCGAAATTGGCTAAACAAGCCTTTTCTTTATTTGTGTTCATAAGATTGTCTCTCCTTAAAGGTGGGGTTCAAGAGATCAATATTGAACATAGGTAAGATAAGGGTTTTTATAGCTCAGCCACATTGGGAAGAGGAATAAACAAGGAAGTAGGGTGACCCTCAAAACAAGAATTTTAGGTTAAATAAAGGGCAAGAGGTTTGTAAAATCAAGCAGTTGGTTCAGGGTGGAGTCTAGCTCTGGTTCCTCTTCCAAGATTATCTGACAAGTTCTCAGAGATGTGTGGACTCTCTTCTTGGGAGACAAGCTCTGCTTCTGGCTGACACCAGGGCCACAATCTCTTTTCTTCTCCATGGGTGATGGTAGTGTGTGTGTGTATGTGGGGGGTGTGGTGGGGTGGGGGTTGTCCATGTCTCAGGAGTCTGAAAGCCAAACAAGGAAGGCACAAAGTGTCTCCTTAGAACATTTCTCCTTCCAGACAGTTACTGTTCTACATGGAACCCAACACTGGATCGTGGGCATGTGAAGCAAGTTCTGTAGCATTGTGCTAACTCCTGGGCTTACTAGTCATCTGAATTCTCTTCTTTCAAGGGCTAAGTTGTTACACTTGCAGCAATATAATGTCTGTGTAGAATCTGCGTTTGCTAACAAGTATTAACTCCTCACTTGGGCACTTGAAGTAACTAAAAGGAGGAGGCAAGCTGAGGCTAGAGAGATGGCTCGGCTGTGCCTGCTCTCCAGAGGACCAGGTTTGATTCCTAGCAACCACATGACTGCTCATAACCTTCTGTAACTCCAGTTCCAAGGGGGATCCCATCTTCTGGATTCTACAGGCACTCTGTAGTCATGTGGTACACAGATATACATGCAAGCAAAATCTATACACTTAAAATAAAAATAGATAAATAAAAAAAAATGAAAAAGAGGAAGAGAAAGAGGAGGAAGATGATGAAGGGGGAGATGAAGAAAAGGAAGAGGAAGAAGGAGATGGAGGAGGAGGAAGAGACAAGCCTGGCATCTCTGTCTATATCTCTGCCTACATTGTGTGCCAGTTCTCTGGATGAAAGCACACAGATTAGTCATTGTCCTTTCCTTTCCTCTTGAGTCACCCTGAAGCCTAGAAAGAAAAAACCTGCAAGGATAAACAATCTTTGCTCTAGATAGGGTCAATGTCCATGAGGGTAAGCCCACCTGCTGGAATAAAAGCAATCATCTCATAGGAACTGGGCGATGGCCATCAACAGATTAACAAATTACCAGACCTTGTACTATAAGGTGGACAGGACTGAAGGACAGACGATGTTGTGGGTTTGCCCTGGTGCTGTTTGTATTCTGATGTTAATTCTGCTTCCTCAAGAGGGGCTGCCCCATTGAGGAGTGGATCACATACTCAGGTGATTTCATGTGAACCTTCTCCCTGTTTTGACTGGTCAAATAAAGGCTAGAGCCTGTGATTGGGCTGGAGGTTTTAGAGAGTAGAGCAAGAGTAGGGAACGACAGAGGAAAAAGGAAGGAGGAATAAGTGGAAGGAAGATGGAGCAGAACCACATGGCCTGGAGAAGCCTCAAGTAGCAAGGGATTTCATAGCTGGGAGTAGATTAGTGTAGTGGTAGATCTGCCCAATCTAGGTGTGTAACTTATAAATATTATAACTGAGTTGTGTGTTTTTGCATGGGCTTATTGAGGTTGGAGATTTACTGCAACAAGACAAAGTAAAGAGAAACTTGAAGTTAGTTTGGGCTTTTTTTTTTTTTCCAGAGAAAAACCTCTGGTGTGGGAACTGGAGCCCCCCATCTGCTTACAGCCCGGAGTCACACAAGGCCGAAAGTGGGAGGGATGAGAAGCAGACTGAAAAGTACGTGTTTTGGCTCATGATTGGCCATTGCTAGGGGTCCCCAGGGATCAGTGAGATCAAGAACGTCAGGTGATGGGTAAGCATTTCACTTGGCTAGCCATTCCTGCATGTCCGTAGGGTGGGAGAACAGAATCTAGAGAAAGAAGTTACTTCAGTTTTGGAAACCAAATTACTATAATTTCAGAACTGTCACAGTTTACCCAAAATGGAGGGGCTTTGAAAAATGATGTGGCTTTGGTTAACATGCAGGACCATGTCATAGAGCCAGCTTTGAGCTAAAGATGGGGCAATAACGGGCAGGACCACACCTTGACCAGAACTAGATTATGCATACCCCTTGCTTATAAAGCACATGTCAGTACCCCTACGACTTGGGGTCACTAGACCCTGTTATTTGTTCTTCTTCCTTTTTGATATCCTGAGGTCTGATGGTTGGGCCTAGCCTCTTGGGGTTGCTGGGGCCCTGACTTTTACTGTAAAAACTCTGGTAACTGTAAAATTACACAGAATTGTGTATCCTGTTGGAACTGGAACAAACTTAAAGATGTATTTCAAAACAAGAATGTGTTACATACCTGCTGTGGCCATACCTGGTTGGTTTCCTATAAATCATACCAGGAGTATATTTCCTTAGAGATATATCTGAGTTGGGGATTTCCAAACTATGTCAGCAATCCCTAGTTGCTGTCTGTCTGGTTGTATGTATGTATGTATGTATGTATGTATGTATGTATGTATGATGCATATATGTGTGTATCTATATATTTGGCAACATTGAGAATTGAATCCTAGGCTTTGTGCATGCCAGGCAAGCACTTCATCCCTGAACTGTTTTCCCAACTCAAGTTTTACTTTTTATTTGAGACAGAATGTTAGATGCAGGATGGCCTTAAACCTAGACTGTAGCCCAGGCAGTCCCTTACAATCCTCTCAGATCACACTGCTCAATAGCTGGGATTATAAACCAGCACCAATGGCCTGACTTTGATAGCTGTGCCCTCAAAATGTTTCTTAGTTTCATCCTCTTTGTTTGTTGGTTTGAGACAGGGTCTCACTATGTAGCCTTGGCAAGCCTGAAACTCATAGAGATCCACATGCCTCTGCCTGCTGAATTCTGGGATTAAAGGCATGTACACCCGGCCTCTAATTTCATTCTTAATAATGTAACAACAGAAAAAGGAAAACTATTCAGTCAACATTTTAGTGAAAAGAAATTCTCAGATTCAACAGCTCCCAGAAGCAGGAAAAGTTCAGAGACTCCCTCTTCCCACCTCATAGAGCATGGGCATGCATGCAGACAAAGAACAGACACGTCATCCTGGGGTTAGCCTGCTGGGTGAGGCCTGCGCCATGAATTTGATCTGATCAGTCGGCTGCCTGTGACTGACTGACACTCAGTGCTGTGATTGGCTGAGACTCCACTATTTGTGACAAAAATAGACTTAAGTTAGGTTTTTAGCCTCCCTATTAAGCTAGGTTCCAGTTTGCTATGGTAGGAGCTCAAAATATGGAGGCAGCCTCAAGCCAAATTTAGTTAACACAATTTCATGTTATAAAACCGCCCATGAATGTTGAATATCGAGTACAGCCTGAGGTGAGCTCGCCAATAGCAAATTAGTATATACAAAATCTCAATAGGGTCAACAGCCAGCTGCAGTGATCATTTATGCATGGATGATGTTTCAGAATAAGTAAGGCCACTCTAATGTGCTTCATTAATAGGTGAGCTTGGAGGGTTTCAAAGAAGAGAAAGGCAACTTATAAGTCTCACTGGTAAGTCAAAAGCATCTTTAAATATCTCCCAGCTAAAATAAATGAGAATGGTGAGCACCTTTATAAAATGGAACAGCTATATGCCAAGCCCTGAAAGCATTATTAAATTATATTCCTTATTGACTTTAGTGTGGGGAAAGGGGCGAAGGAGGGAGCAGGTTCTTACGGGCATAAAAATGAGGTTACATAGTATTGATCTGGGTTAGCATCTGACTTGGTGTTTTTTTTCTTGTTTCCTCTTATTTTCCATTCTTTTTTTTCTATTACTTTCTTTCTCTCTCTTTTTTTTCTCCCTCCCTCCTGCCTTCTTCTCTTCCTTCCCTTGTTTGTAGCCAAGAGCAGACAGATCTCAACTGGCCTACCCACAGGGAGTCCGTTAGCACAGGATTAACATTTTATTGCTGATCATCTCCATTTCAGAATTTCCTGGAGCATGTAGTGTTGTTTTTGTAATATGAAAGCTGTCTTAGCTTTTAAAAAGCCAACGAAAAAGAACATCAGTCAATTCTCTGGACCCTGACATTCGAAGTCTGAACTAGGGAAAGTTTGGCCCTAGCAGAGGGCACAGTGGCAGAGACAGTCTTAATTTCAAGGGGAGCACAGTGGATTGTTTGTACCCACAGGTTTATAAGTTCCCACTGAGAACAGGTGGACTTTTATTAGCTTGCAAATTAAGTAACTTTTCTATTTGGTTGTCTGAGACTAATAACTGGGAAAACTGAATCTAAGTTAGAGAAAAACAACACTATCGTGTAAAAGGTTTGTTTAAAAGTTTTTTCTAGGCCTGGTGGCTCCGCTGGTACCCCAGTACTTGGCTGGTGATGTGGGTGGAGCTTGGGGCCTCATGCTGGATAAGAACTGTCACCAGACTCTTCAGCATAATCCTAACTCACTGAGAAGCAGAGGTCCACAGATGGGAAGTCACCTACCTTAGTGTCTTGAGAATAGTTTGCCAGAAAGCTGGGTAGACATTTTCGTGGCTTTCCATGATGTCAGATCTTATTAAATGGCAAATTCACAAACTACATCAGCTTCTTCGGCTGTGATTTGCCAAGCAGTCCCTTGATTTCTCTCAGAAGCTGGCTGTTGAAAAACAGACTCTTTTACACCAGTCCACATTACTAATATTAACTTTCAAAGATTAATTTACAAAGACTAATTAACTTTCACATATTACACAGAAATTATATCTGCATGTGTACGTGTGTGTAGGTTATGTGGTGGCTATGGAGTTAAAGAAGCCACAGTAGAGTTCAAGGAGGTTTTTTATGTTTTGTTTTTTTAAAGGCCTTCTTGAAGGCAGAGACAGAACACAGATACCGATGCAAAGAGAATGTTACAGGAGATTAAATTAAGATGCTCTGGATCCCAGCTGGAGTGCTGCTGGAGGTGAGCAGGGAAGAGCTGCACCATCATGGGTAAGCTAGCCACAGAGCCCCTTTGGGAGCCAGAGGAGATTCTGGGGAAGAGAGGCAAGACCATAGAGGTAAGGCCCACAACCAGGTCTGAATGGATGAATGAATAGACAGACTGACACTAAATATAATTGGACTGAGTGGACCAGGTCAAACATTGGGGACTGAGTTGAGCTGAAGCTGCAGTACAGCTGGACATTCTCTGCCTGACTGTCTGTCTGTCAAGGTACATGGCTGTGGTCTTAAAGCAGACCCTCTTGTCTTCCCTGGGTAGGCTGAAGCTTTACCTCAGACTCTGATATGTTGATGGCTCTTACCCAAAGTACAAAGAGATTCTGTGCCCCCCACCCCTTCAACTTTCCTTCCCAAACCTCACACCTGGGAGAGGTAGCTTTAAGGAATTGGGACCTGTAGGTCCCCTCTTCCTTTGTTGCTGGTCTCTCTGCCTCTAACCCAGGACCTGTGCTGCCCTTTGATGTCTCTCCCAGGTCCTTGGAGACTCCTGTCTGTCTCTTTCAAGAATTTTGGCACTAGGTCAGAGGTTCCTCTGGGTTTCAGTCTGTTCCTTTGCCTGTGGGATTCAGGGACTAGAAAGGAACCTGAGGATGCTATGTCCTGCTCTCTTGCTCCCCTTCCTCTAGGCCTGCTTGAGTCACCACACTTTAGAATGGCTACTGCTCAGTCTCACTTGCCTGAATATGCACCCTGCTTAGTTGTCTTCTTTGTAAAGTACTACACCCTGCGTGTGATGATCTACCTAGGAGCTTAATCTTCTATTTCATATTGCCTGGATACAACAATGCTAACTGGATAATGGCAGTCAGTGGCTTGAAGGTGTTACCTTGGAATTTAAGATTCTTAGAGACTTATATAAGTTCATTCAGGACAATGACATGTCTGATATTCCTTACGTTTAGGCTTTCTTTTTTTTATCTATGACCAACCCTCTCTCTGTATAAATATTGAGTCACCTTCCAAATCCTGCTTAGAGGCAAAACACCCACACTTCCGTGTGACCTTCTCTTCTGGAAGACCAACTCTGATCCCACTGACAATGCTTGTTAGATTTGTGTTGATGGAGACAACACAGAACAACTGAAGGGCTGTGGTCTCTCCAGTGAGACTGTGTTTACAAGGTGTGGGGTTTGGGGGTCTTATAATATGGAAAACGGTTCCCCTTGGGGGATGAAAGATTCCATGTGCAGGTTAGTTCACCTGCAGTTCGGGAATGGTAGAGACCAGCGTGTGGCTCTTCTCAGAATATTCCACAGGTGTTATCAGTCATGCCAACTGGCCTGTCCAGAGTGGCTCAGTCCAAGGAGGCTTTGAGGTAATTAACCCTTTGATGCTCCTTCCCTCCTTATTTCCCTTCTGTGGCCTTCAATTACGTATCCTCACCCCCTCAGAAACTGCCTCTTTGATCCTTTTCCCTTGCTCCTCTGGTTCCACTCACCAAAACTACCACACAAAGCCAGATTCTTCCTCTCCTCCCCTCCAGCACCCACTTCTTACTACTCTCACCTTCCTCTCACTGTTTTCCCTCTGCCATTGGCTCAGAATCCAACCTTCTCAGGTTTCTAGGACCCTTCCATTATCCAGGTCTAATTCATACACACACACACACACACACACACACACACACACACACACACACACTCCTCATCTCTTCATCTCTCCTGGATCAATAAATATGTGTGGCTCAACCTTAGCATACACCTTTAATCCAAGAGCTTCCTGTTTGAATGTTATAAACAGGATTAAATCAAGTCAGCCATAGATCAAGAGGCAGAGCAAGCAACCAGTTAGTAAGAAATGAACATTGGATTATTAGGGAAAAAAACACAGGAAGTAAGAGGGAGTCAGGAGGACAGACAGACACACAGGAAATAAAAGGGAGAGAGACTGAGTTTGTAGGATTTTTTTGAGATAGCATGAGAGAGGGGCATTCCTTCTGGGATGTGGGCTTAGGAGGAAGGGCAACTGGGTGCTTTCTCTGCTTCTCTGAGCTAGCAGGCTTTCACCCCAGTTCCTAAGTCTTCATTGGTAAACTCAAACAATTGAGATTTTGTTTAAAAAACAACATGTTCCAGGACATTTATGTTGACATTTTCTTCTCTGCCATGCTTGAAAAAGCAAAGCTCATGTCTGGGCTTTAGCAGTGATTTTTGTTTTGTTTTGTTTTTGTTTTTTTGTTTGTTTTTTTCTCCCCAGACTCTCCATTCCCAGGATCCCCCCTCCTCCCACTATCACTCTGCTGGGAATGCGGTGGTCCCCTCTAGCAACCCTAAATGGTATTATTATCCGAACTCTGGAGATCTGGTATGCACATCCCTTCCTTCCTCATCTGCAGATCCAGG
This sequence comes from Grammomys surdaster, assembly GCF_004785775.1. Lineage (NCBI taxonomy): Eukaryota > Metazoa > Chordata > Mammalia > Rodentia > Muridae > Grammomys > Grammomys surdaster. The sequence continues at coordinate 3,388,201 of NW_021620772.1, read as the reverse complement.
GTGTGGAAAAGGCTTCCCTTAAGTCAGTGAACTGAGATCTAAGAAATCACCTAGAGGGCTGACGAAAACCTGGTTTCTCTTATGAACTGCTTTACAGAGTCTTTCCACATATAAACAACCTAGATCTGAATTCAAAGGCAGGAAACCTGTTTACATACTAAATCAGTGTATCTCCTAATCCTCCCCAGACATCAGGAAAATGCTCCCCACACTTGAGAACGGCCTTTAGTCTCCTCAAAAGTACCTTATTAAAGTAGCCCTTCAAATCTTCAATAAAGGGACTCTTTAATAATAATAACTAGACAGCAAGCACAAAAAAATCAGGTTAAATACCGATCAATTACAAGCAAACCCAAGACAGCTGAACAGGAAGCCACCAGGACCTTGTTTTTTGTTTTTTTGTTTTGTTTTGTTTTGTTTACTTTAAATTTTTTTTCAATTAATAGTATTTCTTTTTCATATGTTATCCCCTTACCCCATTCCCCCCCTGCCCAGGAACCCCCTATTCCATCACCCTTCCTCCTGCTTCTCTGCGGATGTGCTCCTATCTACTCCCCCCCATTCCCACCTCCCCACCCTCAAATTCCCACCCACTGGGGCGTCCAGCCCTCATGAGACCAAGGATCTCCTCTCCCACCTATGCCCGACAGGGCCATCCCCCCTTACATATACAGCTGGAGCCATGTATCCCTCCCTCAGTCCTCCCAGGCTGGTGGTTTAGACCCTGGGAGCTCTGGTTGGTTGGTGTTGTTGCTCTCCTCATGGTGCCACAAACCCTTTCAGCTCCAACAGTCTTCACTCTAACTCCTCCATTGGGAAACCCCATGATCAGTTCAATGGTTAGCTGTTAGCATCTGCCTCTGAATATGTCAGACTCTTGCAGACCTCTAAGAAGACAGCTATATCAGGCTCTTGTCAGCATGCACTTCCTGACTTCCACATCAGCATCTACCTTTGGTGACTGCACATGGGATGGATACCCAGGTGGAATGTTCTCCAGACGGTCCCTCCTTCAGTTTTTGTCCCTCACTTTGTCTCCATATTTGCTCCCTTGAGTATTTTGTTACTCCTTCTAAGAAGGACCAAAGTGCCCCCACTTGGTCTTCCTTCTTCATGAGCTTCATGTGGTCTGTGAGTTGAATCTTGGGTATTTCAAGGTTCTGGGCTAATATCCAATAATCGGTGAGTGAATACCATGTGTTTTTTTGTTTGTTTGCTTGTTTGTTTTGTTTTTGTGATTGGCTTACCTCACTCAGGATGATATTTTCTAGTTCCATCCATTTACCTAAGAATTTCTGAAATTCATTGTTTTATTAATAGCTGAGTAATAATACTCCATTGTGTAAGACTTTTTTTTTTTTTGGTTTTGGTTTTTCGAGACAGGGTTTCTCTGTGTAGCCCTGGCTATCCTGGAACTCACTCTGTAGACCAGGCTAGCCTCGAACTCAGAAATCCGCCTGTCTCTGCCTCCCAAGTGCTGGGATTAAAGACATGTGCCACCACTGCCCGGCTGAAGACATTTTTTTTTTTTACTCCATTGTGTAAATGTACCACATTTTTGTATCCATTCCTCAGTTGAAGGACATCTGGGTTCTTTCCAGCTCCTGGCTATTATAAATAAGGCTGCTAGGAACATAGTGGAACATATGTCCTTGTTATATGTTAGAGCATCTTCTGGGTATATGCCCAGGAGTAGTATAGCTGGATCCTCAGGTAATGCTGTGTCCAATTTTCTGAGGAACTGCCAGACTGATTTCCAAAGTGGTTGCACCATCTTGCAGTTCCACCAACAATGGAAGAATGTTCCTCTTTCTCCACACCCTCGCCAGCATCTACTATCACCTGAGTTTTTAATCTTAGCCATTCTGACTGGTGTGAAGTGAAATCTCAGGGTTGTTTTGATTTGCATTTCCATGATGACGAAGGATACCGAACATTTCTTTAGGTGCTTCTCGGCCATTCGAGTCTCCTCAGTTGAAAATTCTTTGTTAAGCTCTATACTCCATTTTTAAATAGGGATATTTAGTTGTCTGGAGTCTAATTTCTTGAGTTCTTTGTATATATTGGATATTAGCCCTCTATCAGATGTAGGATTGGTAAAGATCTTTTCCCAATTTGTTGGTTGCCGTTTTGTCCTATTGACAGTGTCCTTTGCCTTACAGAAACTTTGCAATTTTATGAAGTCCCATTTGTCAATTCTTGATCTTAGAGCATAAGCCACTGACTGGTGTTCTGTTCAGGAACTTTTCCCCTGTGCCCAAGTATTCAAGGGTCTTCCCATCTTCTCTTCTATTAGTTTCAGTGTATCTGGTTTTATGTGGAGGTCCTTTATCCACTTAGACTTGAGCTTTGTACAAGGAGATAAGAATGGATCAATTTTCATTCTTCTACATGTTGTCCTCCAGTTGAACTAGCACCATTTGTTGAAAATGCTGTCCTTTTTCCACTGGACAGTTTTAGCTCCTTTGTCAAAGATCAAGTGACCATAGGAGTGTGGGTTTATTTCTGGGTCTTCAATTCTATTCCATTGATCTTCCTGCCTGTCTCTGTAGTAATACCATGTAGTTTTTAATCACTATTGCTCTGTAGTACAGCTTGAGGTCAGGGATGGTGATTCCTCCAGAAGTTCTTTTATTGTTGAGAATAGTTTTTGCTATCCTGGCTTTTTTGTTATTCCAAATGAATTTGAGGATTTCCTTTTCTAACTCTGTGAAGAATTGAATTGGGATTTTAATGGGGATTGCATTGAATCTGTAGATTGCTTTTGACAAGATGGCCATTTTTATTATATTAATCCTACCAATCCATGAGCATGGGAGATCTTTCCATCTTCTGAGATCTTCTTCAATTTCTTTCTTCAGAGACTTGAAGTTCTTGTCATACAGGTCTTTCACTTGCTTGGTTAGATTCACACCAAGGTATTTTATATTATTTGTGACTATTGTGAAGGGTGTCAATTCCCTGATTTCTTTTTCAGTCTGTTTATCTTTCATGTAGAGGAAGGCTACTGATTTGTTTGAGTTGATTTTATAACCAGCCACTTTGCTGAAGTTGTTTATCAGGTTTAGGAGTTCTCTGGTGGAAGTTCTGGGGTCACTTAAGTATACTATATCATCTGCAAATAGTAATATTTTCACTTCTTCCTTTCCAATTTGTATCCATTTGACTTCTTTTTGTTGCCTAATTGCTCTGGCTAGGACTTCCAGTACTATGTTGAATAGGTAGGGAGAGAATGGGCAGCCTTGTCTAGTCCCTGATCTTAGTGGGATTGCTTCAAGTTTCTCTCCATTTAGTTTGATGTTGGCTACTAAGGTTTGCTGTATATTGCTTTTACTATGTTTAGGTATGGGCCTTGAATTCCTGATCTTTCCAAGACTTTTATCATGAAGGGATGTTGAATTTTGCCAAATGCTTTCTCAGCATCTAGTGAGATGATCATGTGGTTTTTATCCTTTGAGTTTGTTTATATAGTGGGTTACATTGATGGATTTCTGAGTATTGAACCATCCCTGCATTCCTGGGATAAAACCTACTTGATCATGATGGATGATTGTTTTGATGTGTTCTTGGATTCGATTTGCTAGAATTTTATTGAGTATTTTTGCATCGATGTTCATAAAGGAGATTGGTTTGAAGTTCTCTTTCTTTGTAGGGTCTTTGTGAGGTTTGGGTATGAGTGTAATTGTAGCTTCATAGAACGAATTAGGTAGTGTTCCTTCTGTTTCTATTTTGTGGATTAGTTTGAAGAGAATTGGTATTAGGTCTTCCTTGAAGGTCTGATAGAATTCTGCACTAAAACCATCTGGACCTGGGCTTTTTTTTGGTGGGGGAGACTTTTAATGACTGCTGCTATTTCCTTAGGAGTTATGGGACTGTTTAGATGGTTTATTTGCTCCTGATTTAACTTTGGTACCTGGTAACTGTCTCAGAAGTTGTCCATTTCATTCAGGTTTTCCAGTTTTGTTGAGTATAGGCCTTTGTAGTAGGATCTGATGATTTTTTTGAATTTCCTCAGTTTTTGTTGTTATATCTCCCTTTTCAGTTCTGATTTTATTAATTTGGATACTGCCTCTGTGCCTTCTGGTTAATCTGGCTAAGGATTTATCTATCTTGTTGATTTTCTCAAAGAACCAGCTCCTGGTTTTGTTGATATTTTGTATTGTTCTTTCTGTTTCTATTTGGTTGATTTCAGCCCCGAGTTTGATTATTTCCTGCCTTCTACTCCTCCTGGGTGTATTTGCTTCTTTTGTTCTAGAGCTTTTAGTTATGCTATCAAGTTGTTAGTGTATGCTCTCTCCAGTTTCTTTTTGTAGGCACTTAGAGCTATGAGTTTTCCTCTTAGCACTGCCTTCATGGAGTCCCACAAGTTATGGTATGATGTGTCCTCATTTTCATTAAATTCTAAAAAGTCTTTAATTTCTTTCTTTATTTCTTCCTTGACCAAGTCATCATTGAGTAGAGAGTTGTTCAGTTTCCATGTGCATGTGGGTTTTCCATTGGTTTTGTCATTATTAAAGACTAACCTTAGTCCGTGGTGATCTGATAGAATGCAAGGGATTATTTCAATCTTTTTGTATCTGTAAAGGCCTGTTTTGTGACCAATTATATGGTCTATTTTGGAGAAGGTACCATGAGGTGCTGAGAAAAAAGGTATATTCTTTTGTTTTAGGATGAAATATTCTATAGATGTCTGTTAAATACATTTGGTTCATAACTTTTGTTAATTTTAAAGTGTCTCGGTTTAGTTTCTGTTTCCATAATCTGTCCATTGCTGAGAGTGGGGTGTTGAAATCCTCCACTATTATTGTGTGAGGTGCAATGTGTGTTTTGAGCTTTAGTAAAGTTTTTTTTTTAATGTATGAAGGTGCCCTTGCATTTGGAGCATAGATGTTCAGAATTGAGAGTTCATCTTGGTATATTTTTCCTTTGATGAGTATGAAGTGTCCTTCCTTATCTTTTTTGATTAATTTTGGATGAAAGTCGATTTTATTTGATATTAGAATGGCTACTCCAGCTTGTTTCTTGGGACCATTTGCTTGGAAAATTGTTTTCCATCCTTCTACTCTGAGGCAGTGTCTGTCTTTGTCACTGAGGTACATTTCCTGTATGCAGCAAAATTCTGGGTCCTGTTTGTGTATCCAGTCTGATAGTCTGCATCTTTTTATTGGATAATTGAGACTATTAATGTTAAGAGATATTAAGGAAAAATGATTGTGGCTTCCTGTTATTTTTGTTATTAGAGGTAGAATTATGTTTGTGTAGCTATCTTCTTTTGGGGTTGTTGGAAGATTACTTCCTTGCTTTTTCTAGGTTGTAGTTTCCCTCCTTGTGTTGGCACATCAATTATCCTTTGAAGTGCTGGGTTTGTGGGAAGATATTGTGCAAATTTGGTTTTGTCATGGAATATCTTGGTTTCACCACCTATAGTGATTGAGAGTTTTGCTGGGTATAGTAGTCTGGGCTGCCATTTGTGTTCTCTTAGGGTCTATATGATGTCAGTCCAAGCTCTTCTGGCTTTTATAGTCTCTGGTGAGAAGTCTGGTGTAATTCTGATAGGTCTGCCTTTATATGTTACTTGGCCTTTTTCCCTTACTGCTTTTAATATTCTTTGTTTTGTGCATTTGGTGTTTTGATTATTATGTGATGGAAGGTATTTCTTTTCTGGTGTAGTCTATTTGGCGTTCTGTAGGCTTCTTGTATGTTTATGGGCTTCTTGTTCTTTAGGTTAGGGAAGTTTTCCTGTATAATTTTGTTGAAGATATTTATTGGCCCTTTAAGTTGGGAATCTTCACTCTCATCTATACCTATTATCCTTAGGTTTGGTCTTCTCATTGTGTCCTGGATTTCCTGGATATTTTGGGTTAGGAGCTTTTTGCATTTTGCATTTTCTTTGACAGTTGTGTCAATGTTTTCCATGGTATCTTCTGCACCTGAGATTCTCTCTTCTATCTCTTGTATTCTGTTGGTGATGCTTGCATCTATGACTCCTGATCTCTTTCCTAGGTTTTCTATCTCCAGGGTGGTCTCCCTTTGAGATTTCTTTATTGTTTCTATTTCCATTTTTAGATCCTGGATGGTTTTGTTTAATTCCTTCATTGTGTTTTCTTGCAATTCTTTAAGGGATTTTTGTGTTTCCTCTTTAAGGGCTTCTACCTGTTTACTTGTGCTCTCCTGTACTTCTTTAAGGGAGTTACTTAATTCCTTCTTATAATCCTCTATCATCATCATGAGAAGTGATTTTAAATCTGAATCCTGTTTTCCCGGTGTGATGGGGTGTCCAGGGCTTGCTATGGTGGGAGAACTGTGTTCTGATGATGCCAAGTAACGTTGGTTTCTGTTGCTTATGTTCTTGCACTTGCCTTTTGCCATCTGGTTAACTCTGGTGTTACCTGCACTTACTGTGTCTGACTGGAGTCTGTCTTTCCAGTTATCTTGCTTGTGTCAGAACTCCTCAGAGTCCAGATGTCTCTATGGTCTTGTGATCCTAAGCTCCTGGGTGGAAGAACTCCTGGGACTCAGGCTGCCTCTGGGATCTGGAAATCCTGCTGCTCTGAGTGCAGTGGTTTCTCTAGGATGGTTCAGGATATGGTGTCTCCACAAAAGCAGACCTGCTAGGTGTCTGCCCCAGCCAAAAGGCAGGACCTTGCTTTTTAAGTATGGTCAAGAGAGACACTGGGCCAAACCCTGCCCTGATCCCATGAACTCTATTGGGACACTAACCAGCATGTACCATTAAGGGACATTGAGAATTAAACTGTTTCTTAAATCCTTGAGTGGAGGCTAGCTATTCCAAACAGTAACTTTGAGCCAGGATTCCTAATACCTAACTGGGCTGGTTAGTTTTATTGTCACCTTGACACAAGCTAGAGATATCCAGTAAAAGGAACCCTCAATTAAGAAAATGCCCTCATCAGATTGGTCTGTTGGAAAGCCTGTGGACCTTGATCAATGATTGGTGTGGGAGAGCCCAGCTCTCTGTGGGGCTGTGCGACCTCTGTGTAAGTGCTCTTGGGTTATACAAAGAGAAGGCTGAGCAAACTGTGGGGAGCAAGTCAATAAGTAGCATCCCCCCAAGGTCTGTGACTCAGTTCCTGCCTCCATATTCCTGACTTGAGTTCCTGCTCTGACTTCCCTTTGTGGTGGAGTGTGAGCTTTAAACTGAAATAAACCTTCTCCTCCACAAGTTGCTTTTGGTCATGGTGTTTATCGCAGAAATAGAAAGCCAACTAGAACACTAACCTTTTGGGACTGGACATTGAAGATGCTACTGCCAGACTCAGAAGCCCTCATAGATATTGTCATCACTAAGGACAACCTAGAATAAGCATCACAGTTGCAGGTCAGTCAGTATCTTACCTTTTAGACTCATTCATCCTTAACTGAATACTCAGGAGCAATGGCTTCATCCTTTGTCTTTTTTTTTTGTGTGTGTGAAGATAGATGGCCTTATCTTCCAACCCCTAAAAACCTAGCCACTTTCCTGTGTCTGAAGATACATGAATTTTTATTCACTATCCTGTCTCCACTTTTAGAGTGAGACATTCCATTTCCCACTGATAGTGCTTTCTGTTCATCCACACACAACCCACATGTGCAAATGGAGACTGGGAAGTGGGGGAAATGTGGAGATGGAGGATACAATGATGACAGGGATTCAGACTCTGGAGACCAGCGTCAAAGTGCAGATTTAACTTCATTGTTTATCACACAAGCTTATATATAGCTTTTTAGGCAATGAGGGTATGTTTATGCACTCAAGGGCAAATAGGAGTGCAATCTGTGTTGTTTAGCCAAATACGACTCCATTGTCCATGAGCCTGTAGGAGAGAGTCCAATCTCCTGGGGAGATTTCCATGAAGCAGAGGAAGCAGCCACCACCCTGGCCTCGGCTCACGGGTTTTCGGGAGCCATGTTAGACCATATACTGTGTGCAGTGGATCAGGACTCTTCAATGAGTCACAGAAGCCTCTGGTGCTTTGCGCTCCGTTCCACTTCTTCCTCCAATGGGTTTATCTGCACAGCCCCCACAGGTCCCCCTTTTTCTTTATTTTAAGGCGGAGTACTTCCAATAAAAGGGATTTGCTGTGAAGCTGTTTATCCCTTATATATCTAATGGCTCGGATTATGAAAATCACAATTCTGCCTCCAACAAGAACAATAATAGCACAAATGAAAAGGTTTGCAGGGGAAACAAGTTGGGGCAGCTTTGATCCTATGTCTTTAAAGACCCCAGCCACATGGTCCAAGGTAATAGCATCTACATAAGTAGCATTCATGGAGACAATGTCTTGATGCAGCTGAGGTAAGAGAGAAAGAAATGATTTTTCACCAGTGTCCATGCATCAGTTATATAGCTATGCTATAAAATTAGTGTTGCTGAATTATTAAGGTGTGTTTGGTATTGTGTTAAGCAGGACAGCATGGATCACAATTAACTTGAGCAAGATCCCATAGATGATGAACATCATCTTGTAAAAGTCCCACTTGATAGTGTTAATTTAACACACCTAAGTGTAAGAGCCGCTTACTTAGAACTGCTTATCTAAAGCGGAGGCCATCAGGGTTGAAATATTGAGTGCAGCAGTTGCCTGCACAGAGTTTTTGTAAGGTGATAACCACAGCGGCTGCAGCTGCTTCAGCTAAGAGCCCTACCACTAATGGCAGCAATGATGGCAGATATGCCAAAATCTCTCGCAATGATACAGGGATGGGGCATGATCAGAGATGACAAGTTTCCCAGTCCAGCCATCGCTGGCATTTACCAGGACCCAGACTAGTGGTGATTCTCAGAGAAGTATGGTGGTGTCCCCGTTCACTGGATCCTAGTAGAGGGAGAGAACGCAGTTAATTTTTGAACAGTTTAACTTGGCATTGAGAGTCACTTTGGAGCCAGGCCAGAAAGAAAAAAGGAGGTCTCACACAGGGATGTCCAGTATGGGTCAACTTGGGGGCTGGACACCCATGAGATGTGTGGTTTGTAGTCCAAGAAGCCTCTGAGAAAGGTCTGGTTTGATTTCCTTCAAAGAGGGAGCCATTTAAGGAGCCATTCTTGGGGCTGGTGAGATGGCTCGGCAGTTAAGAGCACTGACTCCTCTTCGGGAGGTTATGAGTTCAAATCTCATCAATCGCAAGGTGGCTCACAACTGTCCCTTATGAGATCTAAATAAAAAACCTTTGGGCCAGAGCAAGTGTGGGGTGGGGTGGGGTGGGGGAGCAAGAGGGAGAAAGGAAGGGGAAAAACTTAAAAAAAAAAAAAAGAACCATTCTGAATGGGGATGAATGGCCTATAATCTATACAGGTCCAGGGGGTCGAAGAAGTATGGCCAGCCTCAAACTGATTCGAGAGGACACCAATCATCAGGTTGTGGGTCTTGCTGGAAACAATAAGGAGGAGATTGATCAGACACATTGAGAAATTGTCCCTGGGGGTTATGAAGTATTTTAGTGGAATGGTTTCTTTTTTAATTTTTTGTAGAAAGAGGCAAATTTGTCATTGGCATATGTAGGCTCATTGTTTTTATAGCAAAGGGCACATCCATCATTAACATTATTATTTTTATAGATGTAATGACCATTTTTTTTTAATTTTGGGGAAGTTGTGTCGTGGTAAACATGTAAGAGGAGTAGGTATCAATATTTGTATGTACATATTTGAGGCGACCGAATTTTGGACCATGGGTCATGTCTACTTGCTATAGGGCATTTGGCCTCAGGCCACGGGGGTTTACTCCATTTGGCTGGAGTCCTGTGGGACTGTGGAAATCCTGGGGTGTTTGGCCATGCCCCCAGAGCCCAGAGATCTGACACGAGGTCTCCATGTAACGTAAGGCCCAGGTAGAAGGTGGGAAACAGGTCTCTGCCTTAAGATTTACCTAAAGAGCCAAGCCCCGCCCCTCTCCCACTTCCAATATAAACAAGCCCCTTTGGGTATGTCACCATTCAAACTCATCGCCATGTTAACAAACCTGTACGCCTTCAACTCCATGTGTCTCTTAGAACTCTGGACTCATTGTGTAAGTGGAAAACTCGCAAGGAGGGGGGTGGGGGAGAAACCTTATGGCTCACAGCGTCTCCGCACCCCTGTTCCCGAGACCCTGCCATCACCGAGGCGTGTGGCTCAACCTCTTTCTGCACACTCTTGGTTTGCCAGTGGTCTGCGCTGCTGAGTCTCGCTGGGAGGTGGCGTAGGGCGCGACACCCGCGCTACTCTCATGTGACAGAGTCCCAAGGACAGTAATGGTCCACAAGCAGTGCAAGGTGGCACTAAATGCTTAGATGAGGCTGATGTCAATTGGGGAAAGAGCTTGTGTAGGGAAATGGCAGAATTATGGAATCGAGAGTGACGGGCTCCAGCCTGATCTAGTGGTGAGGCGAGGAAGGATGTCACCAGGGGCTCTGTTTCCTCATTGCTGGGCATGAGACATCCAGGGAGGTTAAGATGAGACTGAACATGTTGTATATGAAACAATTCTGAGTGCATCTGGATCAGTGTCTTCAGTTGAGTCACGGCAGATATAAGGGCCCCGAGAGGGCTTTGAGGAAAGCTGAAGGTAAAGATCTAGTCATGTTAGTTGTATACTGACTATCACTAAATACGTTAATAGGGTCTGACTAATTTTTGAACAATGAGAGGATGGCTAGCAATCTTTTGCAATTGCACTGACGCCATGAAAGCTTGCTTAAATATTATTGGCTTTTTGTTTTCTGGGGTGTGTGTGTGTGTGTGTGTGTGTGTGTATGTGTGTGTGTGTGTGTGTGTGTAAATAATATACCCAAATGCAGACTTAGAGGCCTCTGTAAAGACAACAGCTGCTTTAGGGATAGACTTTTTTGACAATTGGTGGCATACAGACAAGTCTATCATAGGCAAAATGGAAAAGAGTTTATGTCTTAGAAAGTTATTGTCTAATTTTTTTTGGTAGTTTATTAAAAACACCTGGGCTGGTGAGCAGTCACCAGGCCTGGGAAAGAGGCAATACTATCATTTTGGGAGATCTGTTAAGGATTGTAAGGGCCATTTTTAGCACCTTAAGAGCTGTGAGAAAAATCTCATCTATAAATGGTGTTATTGTGGGGGCAGAGGAGTAAGCAAGATGAGTCCAGTAGAGAATCCTGTCAGGTTGGAAACACTCTGGTAGGGAGCCCTTTGATGAGGAAAACCAGCCCCTGGAGCTCTAGAGTACGGTCAGATTTGCAAAGGCAGGCCTGTTGAAGGCCCCCATTGACTATTTTGAGGGCTTTTTTAGCCTCCAAGGTGATGGTGATGACACCTTTTGCCTTTTTAGGCCCCCTTAAGAGCTGAAAAAGCAGGGCTAATTGCCCACATGTGATTAGCAAACTAGGTTGGATCCAGGCCAAATTTCCCAGAAACCTTTGCATAGGTGCTAAAGTGGGAAAGGTGTATGGGAAAGGTGAACTGAAGCTTCGAGGTTAATTATATCATCTGTGATGGTGTGATCTAGAAATAGATAAGCCTCCCATCTTTGTAACTTTTTGCTGCTATGTACAACCCAGAGTTTTACAAGGTGGCCGTAACAGCTGTTAGTTTTTATGGAGCTGCTCAGGGATAACATAGCCAATAAGAATATCATCCAGTATAGATCAGAAGGCCTTCCACACATACACCTGGCAAATAGTGGGACTATTTCTTATTTCCTGAGGCAGCACCTTCCATTGATAACATTTCATGGGCGTTTGAAGATTGATTGATGGTACCGAGAATGTAAGTTCCTGCTTATTTTCTTCGTGTAGGAGTATGGAGAAGGAGCAGTCTTTAATATCTGTAGTTATTGTTGGAGAAGGAGCTGTCTTTAATATCTGTAGTTATTGTATAACAGTTCTTTGGTATAGCTGACAATGCAGGGAGCCCTGGTTGCATTAATAGCTCTTAAGATACTTAAAAGTTTAAAATTTTAAAACTTTTTGATGCCATAAGTTGGTGAATTTTAAGGGCTTGTTGGAGATTTTATATGCCCTACTTGTAATTATTATTTTTTTTTACAAGCTCTAATAATTCAGTATATTTGTCGCCCCCTACAGGCCATTGCTCCACTCACACTGGGACATCAGAGTTTTAAGTGGGTTTGAGGGGGAACTGGAACTCTGTGGCAGCAACAGGGGCTTCTTCCCAAATCAGTTCGCGGCGTGATGGCTTATGCGGTCGTTAACTGCTGTACACAGAAAGCAAAATCAACAAAAGATTCTGGGGGCTTTTGTTTAATCTACTAAGAGACACTGTTGCCCCTCCTTTTACCTTTTTCACAGCTCACATGACACACAGCCTCTCCTGATCAAAATACTTCAGAGGGCCCCACATTTGTACAGCTGGAGAAGCACAATTCCCTTACCCTGCAAGGAATCTGGTGGCAGCCAGATGCCCCGATCTAAACTGCCGTTACCCAGCGCTGCCCCCTTGTCACAGAACACAGCCTTCCATTGAAGGAATTGAGCCCTAGATAGGATTGCCCTCATATTGGTTTTCTAATCCTGTGGGGTGCTCAAAGGGGTGGCCATGGACTCAAACATTTGTTCTACAAAGAGAGCATGTGGCCCATTCTCTGCTGCAGCTTTCCTAAACTTTCGTAATGTCTCTAGAGAGTAGGGCTCCTACGTACATATGTACTTACACCGCTGCGGATAGTTTCCCCCTTGTTGGGTAGAGGACTACGGAAAATGCAGATGCAGGAGATTTCTGTGGAGACAGAGGAAGCAGCCACCACCCTGGTCTTGGCTCACGAGTATTCGGGAGCCATGTCAGGCCATACACTGTGTGCAGTGGATCAGAACTCTTCAAGGAGTTGCAGGAGCCTGTGGTGCTTTGCGCTCCGTTCCACTTCTTCCTCCACCGGGTTTATCCTCACATCCCCCACACCTGTACACGAACTCTTCTCACCCCGATGCCTCTTTTTTATTCTCACAGCCTGTCAATCCCGTGATCTGGGACACTGAGAATTTCTCGAGGACCATACATCACTCTCCTATAAAAACTCCTCTAACGATCATTGTCCTGGTTAGGGCTGCTATTGATGTGATGAAACACCGTGACCAGAAGCAAACTGAGGAGGAAAGGAATTATTTAGCTTACACTTCCATATCACTGTTCATCATCAAAGGAAGTCAGGACAGAAACTCAAACAGGGCAGGATCCTGGAGGCAGGAGCTGAGGTGGAGGCCAAGGAGGAGTGCTGCTTGCTGGCTTGTTCCCTCTGGCTTGCTCAGTCTACTTTTTTTTCTTTTTTTTTTTTTTTGAGACAGGGTTTCTCTGTGTAGGAACTCACTCTGTAGACCAGGCTGGCCTCGAACTCTCCAACTCAGAAATCCGCCTGCCTCTGCCTCCCAAGTGCTGGGATTAAAAGCGTGCGCCACCACCACCCGGCCCTCAGTCTACTTTTAAAAAGAACCCAGGATTACCAGCCCAGGGGTGGTCAAATGTATTATAGGCTTGCCTATAGCTGGAGGCATTTTCTAATGTCAAGTTTCCTCCTCGTGGATGACTTTAGCTTGTGTCAGGTTGACACAAAACGTCCAACATAAACCATCAACTTTCCCAACTGGTACAATATCCCTCTCCCTGTCAGAGCATTGTAGAGCCTCCAACTAACCATGAACAAACTTCTCAATTCCAGCCTCCTCTACAATATGCCCATTCTGGCTTTCAACCATGCTCTGCCATACCTGGACATACTTATTTGAAGTGGGGAAAGACCTGGATTCTTCCTTAGAAGACACACCAGCCAAGTCAATGTGATTATTGACCAGATGTTCTGAGAGAATTCTTTTGCTGGGTCACTATTTTTTTTAGAAATATTCCTTAATTTTTTTTTTGGTTGTTGTTTGTTGTTGTTGTTGCTGCTGCTGCTGCTGCTGGTGGTGGTGGTGTGTGTGTGTGTGTTGGGGGAGAGGCTTTGTATCTGTGCATGTGTATAGGTACACTCGTACCATGGAACATGTGTGGACGTCAGAGAACTTTCTGGCGCTGTTTTTTTTTTCTTCCACTGTGGGCTTCAGGAATTGAATTCAGGTTTGTGCAGCAAGCACTTTTAAACCCTGAGCCATTTCACTGGCCTGGAATATTTCTTACACTGGACCAGACAGTGTATGACACATTGCTGAATCCCTTCTGGTGGGATAATTTTGTATGCCAGGGCTCCTAGGCATTCCTGTGCCTTCGATGCCATGAGTACTTCAAAAACCCACCCGTTGATAGTCCTACTCTTTCCCATGGTGCAAGTGTTTAAGAACCCATTGCTTATGACACAGCCAACCAAACTCCTTCTCTTTATCATCTACTTCTGCTGAATATGTGTCTTCACTAGTTTTAGCTTTGATTCTTCTCTTGCCTCCTTGACACAGGACTTGCCATATAGCACAGACTTCCTTTGAACTCTCTGTCCTTCTGCCTCAGTTTCTCAAGTAGTTGGATGACAGGTGTATTTGCTTCTTTTCTGTTGCTCTGATAGAACACCCCAAGAAATCTGCTTAAGAAATAAAGGGTTTATTTTGGCTTACAGTCCTGGAGGAATGCAGTCATTCACTACGGGGAGGCATATCTGGCTTACAGTCCTGGAGGAATGCAGTCATTCATTACGGGGAGGCATAGCTGAAGGAAAGTGACAGAGAACAGGGAGTGGGACCAGGTTGTAAAAATATCAGCCCCATCTTCCTCTGATATACTTTCTCCAGCAAGGTCCTTCTCTATGCCCAGCCCCATGCCAGACAGGGTTTTTGCTATATAGCCCTGCCTATCTGGGAACTCACAGTGTAGAGCAGGCTGCCCTTGAATTCACAGAGATCTGCTTACTTCTGCCTTCCTGGTGCTGGGATCAAAGGCATGTGCCACCACCACCCAGCAAGGCTTTATCTTCTAATACTTCGATAGCCTACTGAACAGAACCACTAGCTGGGGACCGAATGTTCAAACACATAAGCCTATGGGAGACATTTCGTGTTTAAACAACAATGTGTATGTGCCGCTACCTTTAGCTTCCTAATGGTTTTTCCAGTCTTACTTTTGTAATCATGGTTACCACTGGCTACCACCATACTAGTTATACCACTTAGAGACGTGAAAACAAAAGCCGTTTCCTACGTCAGTGAAATCATTGGATTTCCCAATCATGTACGTAGGCAAATCAGATATTTGTAGCTTGGGTGCAAGTTAGTCTCTGAAGAGTTTATGCATTGTTAATGCCTTGGCCCCAGTTCAGACCAAATGAACCACACTGGAGTCAGGCATCAGTATTTTGAAAGAGCTTCCCAGATGATTCATTCTGTGGCCAAGGCGGTAAAGTGGTGACTTACATCCTGTTAGCATCTTGTTACTATTTGGCTCAGGGATGAGCTTTTCTTAGTCATTTGGATACAGAACATAACGGCGGGACATATCTGGGAGCTTGCTCTCACCAGTGAAGTCTGTGTATGTCGCATGGCTGCACATGGGATACACGTGTTTTTGTGCCCCTTGCCCATTTAGAGAAAGCTATTCATGTACCTCTTCCACAGATGCCTTTGTCACTAATTTCATAATCAGGCTCCTTCCAAATCCCTGATCATCTAGCCAAACCAGTGGCTACAGTCATGAATAAGTATGTAACCATACATACGTACGGCCATCTTACCTCTTACTAAGCAAAGTGTATGTCTATGTGAACTGCATGGGGTTCTGCTCACTGTGCTGGTTTCCCTTTGCCAGAGCCTTTGAGGGTAATTCCAGGAAGGTGCTATAACACAACTGTCCATGTCTGGATCATTCCTGCCTAGAGTGGAGAACCAACAGTGAACCAGGCCCTAGCATTCTCTTCTACCAATCACAGAGCGTCCTCTATGAAGTCATAGATGCATGCCTGTGTACAGAAAGCCTTGTAACATAAGTAAGGAGTATAGACATTTAGATGGGTTTATTAAGTTGTTTGTACCCTTGGGACTTGCTCAGGACTGATCATATGATATAATACTTCCATTTTATAATGGATTATTGTGTGCACATCTGACTTTATGGCTTTCTGGGTCTTATGATTCAAACATGACATTGCATTCCATAGAAAACACTGTAGCACCTGGGGTACACTGGTGCATCATTCTGGAAGCATTGGCTTGGGTAACTGTGATGACTATTCTTGGTTGTCAACTTGACTGCATTTGGAATTACCTAAATTCACATGGCTGGGTACACCTGTGAGGGATTTCTTTTCCTCAAATCATTTGAAGTGGGAACGATCCACTTTTAATCTGTTTCTTTTGAGGTTGGAAGATGGACCTTTAATCTGGGCCACACATTCTGCTGGAAGCCTATATAAAGAAATGGAAAACAGAAGATTGCTTTTTCTTGGCTTGACTTTCCTCTCCCTTGCTGAAAAGTCCATTCCTTCACCAGCATCAGAGATTACTTCGTTTAGATTTTAGCATATACTGAAGACCAGCTGAGATACTCAGCCCTGTGGACTGAACAGCTACTAGATTCTTGAAATTTCCATTGGCAGACAGCCATTGTTGGGATTAGCTGGACCACAGCCTGTAAGCTACTCTAATAAATAATCCACTTTATCTATCTATCTATCTATCTATCTATCTATCTATCTATCTATCTTTTACCAGGTCTGCTCCTTTAGAGCCATGGTTCTCAACCTGTGGGTCTAAACCCCTTTGGGAGTCAAATGATCCTTTCACAGTGATGGCATATTAGATATCCTGCTTATCAGATATTTATATTGTGGATCATAACCGCAGCAAAATCACAGCTATGAAGTAGCAAGAGAGGCCAGAGAAACATGTAGGCACCAAAGTGGAGAACACAGTAGGCCAGAACACAGAGAAATGAGGGGCAGATGGTTAGCAAGCAGGTACAGAGACTGGACGGCTGAAGAATCGAATCCTAGAATTTGTAATTAAATTCTGTGGGTGCAGAAGCCTGCAGAAACAAATGCTTTGTATGTAACTTAGGAGAGGACACTACATGGAGGAGCAGAGAGGTGCACCAGCCAGCGAGGGATGTGTGCCCTGGGGTTAGCCTGCTCCTTTGCTTTCTGCCTCTCCTGCTAGGTCCAGCTCCCAGCTTTCACTTCCCAAAAAACTTACAGATCCTTCAACTGTAACTTAAAGATAATGACCAGAAAAACCAAACAGCTTGGAGCAGAGAAAAGAGAAATAGGGACCCTCTCCCCACTCCACATCACTTGCAGAATTTGTAAAGGTCCAGAATGAAGTTGGGATCTAGGGTGCCACATTTGAATTGTTTATCTAAGGGATACTGAGGCCAGATTTGATTGCAAATGTGAATTAAGTTTTCAGACCTTCAGGTTGGATGCCAGTAGCAAAGCTGGAGGTTTTCTAAAACGCATCCCAGGGGGGAGCCGGAAGGCGTGGATGAGTTCCCACGGATGAGGAAGAGAGGAAGAGTCTAAGCCTGTAGCTTAGGGCATCCCCAACTTTCAAGAGGACTGGAGGAGAAAGACACAAGCTGTTCAGTGGATCATCATGAAGAGACTCAGTGCCTGGTATGTCGGCTATTGAGCGAGTGAGCCAAAAGGTTAAAAATGAACTCAAAATTGAAGCCTCGCTCAATGAAAAGGGTTGGAAGTGAGGTGGGTACATCTGCCTCCCAGAGTATCAGAGACTCAGGGATGCTTTTACACTGACTGGGAAGGATCACTCACCAATTGCTGGTGATGGATGGAGGGTCAAGCAATCAGTGGACCTGAAGGTGGGTCTATTGTAGGTAAGGCTCCCGGGGTTGTTCAGACCCCAAGGGGGAGCACTGACCCAGGAGGATCTATTCATGCCATGGACCAATGTAATGATCTTGCAGCGAAAGAGTATCTTGGTGATCAGGGGGCCAAGGAATGCCTCAAAAATCACACCAAACAACAGACCCCTTGCAAGAGAATTGCTGGGGAAATGGGGAATCAAAAGGCTGCCTCTGAATGGGGGGGGGGGGGGGGAGAGAGAGAGAGAGAGAGAGAGAGAGAGAGAGAGAGAGAGAGAACATGGACTTTATGAGCATGGGTATGGAGCATAAGAAAAATACATAGTGACATGGAAGACATGTCTCATTGGTCTTTAGTAAAGATGTATCACACTGGCCTTTGGTAATGATGACTGAAGGTGAGGTGGGGGATGGGCAGCACCTGGTTGGGGAATGTGTGTGTGTGTGTGGGGGGGTTCTAACACTGAGTAGGGAGCAGGATCCACTGATGTGGACATTAGTGATTGTTGACTGACATTGCATTACAGGAACATTGAAAAGGAGAAAGACTGTATTAGTTACTTTTCTGCTGCTGTGACAAAACACGGTGACCAAAAGAGACTTGAGGAGAAAGGGCTGATTTTAGCTTAGGATTTTGAAGGGATAGAGTCATAATGGGTGGGAAGACATGGCCTGGGGGCAGGACAGGAACCAGCTGACCACATGTACCACACACCGGAAGCAGAGAGAATGTGAAGTGGATGAGGCTGTAAACCCACAAAGCCTGGCCTCAGTGATTCACTTCCTCCTTTAAGACTCTGTCTCCTAATATGCTCAACTATGTTCATAGCAGCCTTATTTATAATAGCCAGGAGCTGGAAAGAACCCAGATGTCCTTCAACTGAGGAATGGATACAGAAAATGTGGTACATTTACACAATGGAGTATTACTCAGCTATTAAAAACAATGAATTCGAGAGGTTCCTAGGTAAATGGATGGAACTAGAAATTATCATCCTGAGTGAGGTAAGCCAATCACAAAAGAACACACATGGTATTCACTCACTGATTATTGGATATTAGCCCAGAACCTTGAAATGCCCAAGATGCAACTCACAGGCCACATGAAGTCCATAAAGAAGGAAGACCAAGTGGGGGTGATTCGGTCCTTCTTAGAAGGAGCAACAAAATACTCAAGGGAGCAAATATGGAGACAAAGCGAGGGACAAAAACTGAAGGAGGGGCCTTCTGAAGACCTTTCCACCTGAGTATCCATCCCATGTACAGTCACCAAAGGTAGATGCTGATGTGGAAGTCAGGAAGTGCATGCTGATAAGAGCCTGATATGGATGTCTCCTCAGAGGTCTTCAAGAGTCTGACATATTCAGAGGCAGATGCTCACAACTAGCCATTGAACTGATCATGGGTTTCTCAATAGAGGAGTTAGAGTGAAGACTGAAGGAGCTGAAAGGATTTGCGGCACCATGAGGAGAACAATAATACCAACCAACCACAGCTCCCAGGGTCTAAACCACCAGCCTAGGAGCACTTAGGGGGGGGATCCAGGGCTTCAACTGAATATGTAAGAGTGGAGGGCCCTGCTGGGCATAGGTGGAAGAAGAGAACCTTGACCTCATGAAGGCTGGATGCCCCAGGGGGTGGGAATTTTGAGGGTGGGGAGGTGGGAGTGGGGGGGAGTAGATAGAGGTTACATCCACAGAGAAGAAGGAGGAGGTGTGAGGGGATTGGGGGTTCCGGGGTGGGTGGGGGATGGGGTAAGGGGACAACATAGGAAATGTAAATAAAACATCCAATAAAAAAAAAAAAGACTGTCTCCTAAAGATTCCATAAATCAGTGCCACCCACTGAGAAACGAGTGTTCAAATACACCAGGAACATTTCTCATCCAAACCAGCACAGTATCACGGTTTGTTTTCTTATTTATTTATTTATTTGAAACAGGGTCTTACTGTATAGCCCTAGCCTCCCTGAAACTCATTATGTACAACATTGTGGCTTCAAACTCATAAAGATCCACCTGCCTCTGCCTCCCCAGTGCTAGAATTAAAGGCGTGTACCACCATACCTGGCCTGACAGGATTGTTTTAAATTGTATGTTTATTCTCCTTTGTTTAGAGATTATTTGAGGCAGTTTCTAGTATGACTACAATAAAGATGAAAATGTAGAAGGGTCAGAGAACCTTAAAATGCCACTGTGAGCATGGACCATGGAAATACAGTAGAGCATGTGTCAATCCCAAAGATGAGAAGAGAAAGACTACTTACCTAAGCAATCATGTCCATATTAATTAAAGCAAGGTGTTTTTTTAAAAAAATACATGTACACAGGCTGCCTCCCTCTAAGGCAAGGTTTCAGAGATCAGCCTTGAATATGTAGAAGACAAGGCCTTTATAGCTTAGGGGTAGGGGTTTTCCAAATGGAGGAATTGGTGGGCAAATAGTCAGGGTTACTGGAGCAGAGCAAATAAGTCTAGTGACCTCTTGAAACAAACTCATGGTTGTAAGGCGGGCACAGGCATAACAAGGTAGTCACAGGTGGCCATACAAAGATACAGTTGCAAGGTGGTTATAAACAACTTTCTGAAGTTGTTTATAACTATTAATATTTATATGCTATTTCTGGAACAGGCAGTACAGAGCCATTTGTAGTTAAGGTTACAGATGGGGAACTGCTCAATCCTTGAGAAACAAACAGAGTTTTGATTATAAACGGAAATAAACCCAGTGTATATTTCCTATAAGGTGGCTTTTAAGCCTAAGAGGGAGGCAGGCTTGTTCTTCACATGTAGCTAATACCCAGGCGATACAAACTATTGCTGGACAACTCTATCTACCACAACATCTCTCTAAACAACAATATAAGAAATTACTTTTTAGGTACCTGTCACTAAGTCTGACAACTTGAGTTTTGAGCCCCATGGGCCCACGTGATCTAAGGAGAGGACCAGTGCTTGTGGATTGCTTTCTGACCTCTGCATGGAGACACATGCATTCACATGTTCACTCACTCACTCACTCACTCACTCACTCACTCACTCACTCACTCACTCACAACTGCCTTAAAATATCTTACAAAAATTGTTAGAAGCTGACTCTCCCATTTCTGTGTTCACTGTTGATTTTAGTAGGGTTTAAATAATAACAGGGCCTCCATTCTCCTTGTTCAGCTTCCAGACTTGTTTCCAAAGTCTTGGTAGTTTTACTTGTACTTCTCAGGTGAAATAAGATTTATGTTCCTATTTATGTTGAGTTTTCCAACAGACCACAAATAACCTCCTGAAAACCAGCTGGACTTGACTTGAAAAATGAGGCTTTCTGAAACTGGCTGGCCACAAAGTTAAAACGTCGTAACAATGTATTTATGCTAAACACTAACCGCAGAAGTTCTGCTTTTGTTAGGCTCTCCACGCTTGCAAAGGTCAGCACAGAGCTCTGTAAGATTCTCCCCACTGTAGCTGGGGATGGCTTGCTCACTCCTCATCTCGAGGAGTGCAGGTTGCTTGAGTGTTAATTAAAATTCTTTTGTGGTCTCTGTGAATGTTTGGATCTCAACTCTGATACTATAACACAAATGGCTTTGGAGAGATACTGAGCAGCTGATTGTCCTGGCCTCTAGAACACACTGTATTATTGATGAGGAGAGCTGAAGGAACTCAGGGCTCCATAGGGAAGAAACTTTCTAAGAGAAAAGGACAGGGAAGCACCCTATGTCGTTTTCTAGCATTGCAGAAAGCTGAAAATTCATGTTGTTAACCGGTCTTAGACTACCCCAGGGTCCTCCCAGCATTGCAGCCCTGTAGAGGATGCTAAACCCTGCCTCTGCTATCAAAAAGCAAATCAAACCAATTGTTTAAACAACTCTGAGCAAGGAGAACCTAGGTGCTTTGTTATTTCAGGATGGCCTCTCACTACATTGTCCAAACTGCTCTTGAACACCTGGTTCAGGTGATCAATCCTCCTCCACTGCCTGATTGATCACCCAGCTCACAGCATATTTTAAGATACCAACTGGGAAGGATTTTACTGCTTCATCTGGGACCCCTTTGCTTTTTTGGTGGCAAACTTTGGTGGATGTCCTCGTCATTATAATGAAGTCCTTGGGCTGAGAATGTAGCTATGGCAAGGTGCTTGTATAGTATTCCCAAAGCCTTGAGTTCAATCTCCTGCACCACATAATCAGGGATTATAGCTGCATTCCTACAATACCAAATTTGAGAGGTAGAAACAGAAGGAGCAGAAGTTCAAAGTTGTTCTCAGCTATGTACTGAGTTCAAACTTGGTCCAGGATTTTGTCTCAACAAACAAACAACTCACAAACAAAAACGCCTTGTTTTGGAGTTTGCGTTTTTCTCTAGTGGTCTATAACTATTCATAAACTGGGGCAGAGCTGGAAGGTCTGCGGGACTTTCTTCTTTGTTCTGCAGGACTTTCTTCTTTGTTTTGCTCCGTGCTTATTTCTCTTAAGGTCCGGGATGTAGCTTTACAGTCATCTGCCACCACAGCTGGTTTATGGTGTGGGATCAGGGACTGAATTTACTCAGGGCAAACACATTGTCTCGCAATCAAGTGAGCAGAGATGCCATTGTTCACAGAGGATGACTAAGTCTGAGTCAACTGAGTGCCTCCTACTCCTGCGTGGTAATAGTTGTGCATTTTTGTTTTGTTTTGTTTTCCAAACACTCTCAACCATGCCTCATGGGGATCTTAATACAGGAGCATAGAAGTGTGTGTGGGCTGTACCTATATATAGCAGTCTGTGTTTCTTGGTTAAGATTTTGTGAATCTGCCTTGAATATATCTTGAAGGTGTTACCAGGAAGTTTAGAACACTCAGGAGAAACAATTCTAACAAGGTATATTTTAACAAGGTGTATAGTGTATATTTGAAATCCCAGCACTCAGGAGGCTGAGGCAAAAGGAACCAAGAGTTCAAGGGCAACCTGGGCTACATAGCAAGACTATGTCTCATTAAAAAAATAATAATAAATTGGGGATGGGTGGGGTGGGTGAGAGAGGAGTTAGCTGTTACTCAACTAAAAACTACCCACATTCCAAAACTAGGTGCTTCCCCACTCCTCCCCACCCCCCTTCAACGACTCAGTGCTAATGGGCTGTCATCATTAACAGCCAATGAGATGGATTCCACCATCATCACCTCTGTAGTCTGTAACTATAATTTTTCAAAGTCTACTTTTTTTTTTTTTTTTTTGGTTTTTCGAGACAAGGTTTCTCTGTGTAGCCCTGGCTGTCCTAGAACTCACTCTGTAGACCAGGCTGGCCTCGAACTCAGAAATCCGCCTGCCTCTGCCTCCCAAGTGCTGGGATTAAAAGCGTGCGCCACCACCGCCCGGCAAAGTCTACTTTTTTAAAATTGAATTTTTTGTTGTTTTGTTTCAAAGTTTTATTTATTTATTTTATGCATACAAGTACATTGTAGCTGTCTTCAGACATACCAGAAGAGGGCATCAGATCACACTATAGGTGGTTGTGAATCTCACCATGTAGTTGCTGGGAATTGAACTTTTAGGACCTTTGGAAGAGCAGTCAGTGCTCTTAACCACTGAGCCATCTCTCCAGCCCCCTCAAAGCCTACTTTTAATGATGATTCTTAAATGCTTTAACCTCCCTTGTGGCCCACCAGAGGTAGTGGAAAAGAAAGGATGGGGTTTGGGGGTAAGTGAATCTGTTCAGGAAGGTTCTTTGGACAACTCCCTTCTGTGTTGTCTGGAAATCGGCAGTTCAGTTTACAGGTGAGCAGCGGCAGCTCGATCCACTTGCAAATGCTTCCCAGATACACCAGCAGTCCAGTTTGATAGAGTCAGGATAGCAAACACAGATCAGCAGGAGAGACCAGTCTGTCTCAGGGAAGCGAAGTTCAGTGAAGAAGCAAGATCAACGGGCACAGCTAGCTCTATAAGCAAACCTAGCTCAGTCTTGGTCACTATCTGTGGAGTTACATGTCCTCCAAGGGTCTTGCCTCAGCATGTGTGTCTGTCCCAGATGACATTACTCTGCCTATCAGCTCAAGTCCGAGGAAGCAGCAAAAAAGCCGTGGCATACCACCAGAAGTTTTTTGATGCATTTCTCTCTATGGAGTCACAGCAAATGTAGCTCAACTACACAGTGTAAGGCTGACCAATACATGTGTGTTGTTAGGAAGGAATCTTTCATCATGTGTTCTTTCATGTGCTGGCTTTAGTAGAATATCCTCTCTCCTGTGTCTGCTTCAGTGAAACATTCCTTCATGAGTCTGCTTTAGTCTTTCACCTGTGTCTACTTCAGGAAAACACTCCTATATGTGTTTGCCCCAGCAAAACACTATCCAACACAACTGACTCTCCAAAGAACCCTTAAGTTTCTACTTCAGTGGCCCTATTTTCCCATGTGCATGCTCCATATCCCCTGCTCCTGATTAAGCCTGCCATCATGACCTTGTCTGCCACTGTCTCGATCCCTACTCAGAGGCAGCCATTTTCCACCCCCATCACCAATAAACCTCTTGCCTGAGGTCTATTATGTGGTGTGATTTTTGTGGCTTTCATTGAGTCCAATTGCTAAGATGCTCTTTCACTTCAAAACCCTGTCATTAGTGGTTGTGATTACATTCTGGTCTTCTAGAGGACCATAGTTCCTAGTACCCACACAAGACAGTTCATAACCAGCCAAACCTCCAACCCCAGGGTATCTGATACCATCTTCTAGACTTTGAGAGCGTCTGCACTCATATATGCACATAACCATCCCCCCTCCACATATAGACATAATAAAAATAAAATAAATATTTCACATATAGACATAATAAAAATAAATATTTCACATATAGACATTATAAAAATAAAATAAATATTTTGTTTGTTTGTAGACAGGGTTCCTCTATGTAGCTCTAGGTGTCCTAGAACTCTGTGGACCAGGCTGGCCTCTAACTCATCTGCCTGCTTCTGCCTCCTGAGTATTGGGAGTGCTGGGATTAAAGGTGTGCACCACCATGGCCCAACAAACAAATAAGAGATAAGTGAGATGGTGTTAATCCCAAAGACTTGAGAAGAAAGACCACCAGCCCAAATAAATCACCACGGCCAAATTTTAAAAACCATCAATTCATGAAAACAAGCGTTTTAATTCATGTTCATGCCTCCCCCTAAGGCAGGGTTCAAAGATGTCAGCCCTGGACATGTATAAGACAAGGGCTTTTATAGGTCAGGGATATGTGACAGGCATTATAAATAGGAGGGACTATAGAAGCAGAACGCAACAGATTAGTCATAACCACAGATGGTTTTAATAACAAACAAAGGTAGAGTTGCAAGATGGTCACAAGAACTTTTTGAAACAAAGACATGGTTGCTATTTCCTAAGATGGAGGCAGGCTGGTTCATCAATGTCTCAAGAGATGGGAACACTGATGTTCTTCTAGAAGACCTGGGTTAAATTCTCATTAGCCACATAGAGACTCCCAAACATCTGTAACTCCAGTCCCATGGGGATCCCAGACTCTCTTCAAACATCCGTGGATACCAGGCAAGACAGGATCATAAAAACATAATATGTAATATGTTTCAGTAATATATTCATTTTATAGCCAAACGTATATTGTGATGCTAAACCTTATAAAACTCTGTTCACGTTTTTTTACTCCCACTGGCATGGTGACACATACTTGTAATCCCAGCACTTAGAAGGTGAAGGCAGGAGAATCAGAAGTGTAAGGACATCTTCAGCTACATCGGGAGTTTGAGACAGTCTTGGGCTATGAGACTTGTTTATGCCTGATGCCTTCAGGGATGGTTCCCTGTAGTGACCAAATGCACTGTCTTCCTTATGTATTATCTTCAGCCAGCTTTTGGTAAAGTCTCTCCTGTTGGTAAACACTATGGTCTTTGAAGTGAGTTTATAGGTTGTGTAACTGAGAGTTAAGTACAGAAGTTACAAGGGTATTACAGTTTTAGAGAACTGAGAGAACAGCAGAGTTACAGTGTTTGAAGAGGCCTCTTGCCTTGGAGATAGGTAGCTGAGTGTGAGCCAGAGGGTCTTTGAAATCTTGCTCTTGGGGGAAGGGAGAGAACAGCAAAGGAGAACATAGAAGTTGGGCTTAGCCAACTAATACTGGATGTGAGAGCAGGGGATGGGCGGAATGGTTTAAGAGAAGGGTGTGGTGGTGCTAAGATCCAGAAGAAGCATGTCTATGCTGACAAGAATGTTGCCACTATAAGTAAAGGCAAGCATTTTCTCAGCACCTTGTCCAACACAGACACTCCACAGCTATAGTCGTTTATAGGGGCATCTGACAGGTGTTAGCTTTAAATTGGCCAAGTGAAGTTGGGAAGAGTAAATCTATGCATGCATGGTGCTTTAGCAGCTTTTGTGTACAAAGTGAGTTAAAGCCCAAGACTTCCTGAAGCTGAGTTCCTCCCCATAACTGAACCTCAGTCTTACTTCCTGTTAAGAAGCAAACACATAGAAGCCTCATTCTCTAGTCCGTAATGCTTTGTTTCTACAGATTTCTGGATTCTGCACAAAGAAGCTTTCAGAACATTGAAACCTGAAGGCAAATGTATGCTAAGACTTAAAGTCAGTCAGAGGAAGGATATATGACCACATAATGACATCCCAGTAATGAACAGATTACATACATGACGGTGGTCCTTAAAGTTAGGTCATATGAGATACCCTGGCTATCTTGGTTATGTGGTTGATTATAAATATGGTTTGCTTAAGCAATTGATGCTTTGTAGGCTTGTGGAAGCAGATTTTTTTCTACAATTGAGTCAATGTCAAGCATGTTTTCTATTTAAATGAGTAACAATAATAATTCACCTCTTTGTTTAGTTTTTGGGTTTTTTTGGGGGGGTTGTGTGTTTGTTTTGTTTGTTTGTTTGTTTTTGTTTTGAAACAGGATTTCTCTTGGCTGTCCTGGAACTTCCTCTATAGACCAGGCTAGCCTTGAACTACAGAGATTCACCAGCTACTGCCTCCAGGGTGTTGAGATTAAAGGCACGCACCAGCAACTGCACCTGGCTTTTTGTTTTTCAGACAAAGTCTCACTATGTATCCTAGTTGGTTTAGAAATTAGAATGTAGACCTCAGACTCAGAGATCTGGCTTCCTCTGCTTCCTAAGTGCTGAAATTAAAGGTATTTGACACTGTGCCCAGCCTAAAAATTTACTCTTACAAATATTTGCATTTGTGTTTCAAGTCATTTTTAATTTTAAAATATTGAGCTGAGTAGCCAGTTGTAGAATGATTCTTCCTTATCACAGCTTTGGTGACTCCTGCTCATATGGACTCAGAGCTGATCCTACATGATAAAATGGAACAAGGTAGAAACGACAGTAATGGTTTGGGGGCAGATAATAAAGCGTACCTGTAGCTTCTGCATTCTCTTAGATCACTTGCTCAGTACAAATCTAGCCACCCTCTGAGGATGAATGCTCAGGGATCCCAGTGGAGGAGTCACTGGAAAGGGAAACTGAGGCTCCTTGTTATGTGACTTCTCCTGAGGAGATGTGAACAAATGTCCACTTACCTCAGATAGTGCCCATCAATAATAGACTGAAAAAAATTACTGCACCCAAGCCCAGCTTAATGGAATAGTAAGTTCTCATTGGTTATTTACAGCAGTGTGGTGAGGAGTTACTGGAGTATGGGTGACTCAAGGGTAACTGACCCGCCAAAAGCCTGCCCCAGAATGAGTGACAACTCACAAAAGCTGCATCCCTGGCATTCCCTACATAGCTCATAGGCAGGTGGGCTGATGGGAGAGTCTTTTTTTTTTCCCTCATCAACTGCTTAGGGCTTTTATAACTTTAGGGGAAGGACCTTATGAGTCATGTTAAGTTTCAGGACCTCCCTGGACCTTGTAAGCTGTATGACTTTCCCTCCTCCCTAAAAGGAGGAAGATGTGTCAAGGTAGGGAATGTGTTAGTTTAGATGAAATATCTATACAACACTTTCCTTCTCCTGGCTCTTCTATTCTTTATGCCTTTTCCCTGCAATGTTCCTTGAGCTTAGAGGTATTGATATAGATGCCTGATTGTTCCATTCATGGCTGAGTACTGGGCTATTATGCCAGAGCAGTAGTCATTTATTCTTAGCATCTTGATCAGTTATGAGTCTTTTTAGTATATGTTCCACTGGGGGGTGGGGGGGATGTTTCCCTGCCATGACCAACTGAGGATGACAGCAGTAATAATCTAAGGGCATGAACACAAATGTTTCAAAAGCAGTTAAGAAGTTCATATCCATCTAACAAAATGGCAGCCACTTCCCCAGTGGGGCTTATTGTTAGAGGCCCAATAAGGGAAAGGCATTTTCTTCTGCTCAAAAGAATGAATCTACTTTAGGGAGAAACATGCCCTGTCTCCTCCCTAAAGAGTTAATCTAGTTGGGTAGGTTAACCACCTGGCCTACCCTCAGAAAGACTGTTTCTCCTGGAGTCAAGCTAAAGGAAAGATACTTTCTTTTCCCCAAACCACACCCGCAGGGTGGCTGTGTGCAGCCATGCAGCCAGTTAAGCCTGCCTGCTTTTCTGAATCACTCAGAAAATCACAGCTTTCCCTTCTTTCCTGTCTCTTTCCGATGCTGGCTGGAGACCAGGGAAGCATTCTCTGGCTTTTGTACTCTTCCCCAGAAGCCTTTCTGCCCGCATTGTGGCTGACCATCATGCTGGCTTATTAATTCCAACCACATGCCCTTTCCGATTCCTTTTCTTCATCTCTTTTACTTGGGAAACTGTGGATTTACAGCTGCCCTGCTTTTTTAGTTTTGTTTCTTTGTTTTTTTTCTTTTTTCTTTTTTCTTTAATCTAATAAAAATTGTCCTTGAGCTTCTTTCTGAGGCAGTTCTTAATTTCTTTTATTAAAGAGACTGAGAATCCCAAGAAGGGACCCTAGTTCCCCTGGTAACATGTTAGCTCAGGTGGGATTCCTCATCATTTCCATGAACTCTGTGATCTTCCCTGACATTTATATTACAGCATCAATCTTGGGTTATTTCTCGGAGTACAGATTTGAAATTCAATCCAAAAGTAGTTGGTTAAACCATAATAGTTATGCCACTATCCCCTAGTGAGCACACCCTGCCTGGCATGTGAGTAGGATTATGGTGCTAGTTTGTCTTAGTTGAAATTTTTATTACTGTGAAGAGACACCATGACCTCAGCAACTCTTATAAAGAAAAACATTTAATGGGGCTGGCTTATAGTTCAGAGGTTTAGTCCATTATCATCATCATGGTGGGAAGCATGGTGGCACTCAGGTGGACATGGTGCTGGAGAAGTAGTTCTACATCTGGATCCTCAGGCAACAGGGAGAAAAAGTGAGGCACCGAACCTGGCTTGAGCATCAGAAACTTCAAAGCCCACTTCCCCTCCCCCCCTACCAATGACAGTGAGTCTCCTTCCTTCCATCAAGGCCACACCTCCAATAATACCACACCCTACGGGGCCATTTTCATTCAAACCACCACATAGTTCTTCCCAGAAGGCTATGTAATGCCTTTCAGTATTACAAATCCAATCATCAAGAGTGGAGCTTGTAGCTCTGGTCCATCCTGAAATTTTCATGTCCTGCAGCTAGAGTATGTTCTTGCAGCTACTAGTGTCTTCTGGAATAAGAATTTACCATTTAGTTCTGGGCTGCAATTAACAATAGTGGCAATAGTTTTATTGTTTGAGTGTCCTTGGAGGGGCATCCCCAGCTAACAACTAAAAGGGATGTAAGGTCACTAGATTTTCACCAAGCAACCCCATAGCTCAGTGCATTTTCCCACTCACAAAACTTTAAACTCTTATCCTTTCTCTTCTTCCCGATGCTTTTAAAAATCTTTAAGACACTCAAAGTTTTATGCTGTCTCTGTCTCTGTCTCTCTGTCTCTCTCTGTCTCTCTGTCTCTGTCTCTGTCTCTCTCTCTCTCTGTGTGTGTGTGTGTGTGTGTGTGTGTGTATGTAGCAAGGTTGACACTCAATGAAGACACCACATCACTTGTATTGGTTGTTTCATCAAAAGCACACTATTAGGTACAGTGGTGAGGATCGGAGACAACACCCCATCTAATATGCCTCTACATTCCATTCGCTTTCTCTTTTTTTTTAAATTGTAATATTAACTATAACTTCTTTGACTTCCAATCACTTTCTATGAGCTATCTGGCTCCTTCATCCTAGGGTGTTCCTTTACTCACGTTGGTTTCAGTGACAGGCTTCAGACCAGAAACAACCTTTCCCTGTCTGGTAGCCACAGTGGATGTTGAAAGGACTGTAGAGTCGGGCGGTGGTGGCGCATGCCTTTAATCCCAGCACTTGGGAGGCAGAGGCAGGTGGATTTCTGAGTTCGAGGCCAGCCTGGTCTACAGAGTGAGTTCCAGGACAGCCAGGGCTACACAGAGAAACCCTGTCTCGAAAAACCAAAAAAAAAAAAAGTACTGTAGGTTGGGTGAGCAATCTTCACCCCTAACATACTTTGCTATGGACACCACACACTCTGGAGGTATACCTGCCTACACCAGGACAAGTCATGCTTTCCTCCCACACCCCTTTATCATAGACAGCTTCCACGAACTGTTGCTCACGTTTCAGTGCTGCCCGGAATCTCATTAGCATATTTGCCATTCTGTCAATTTTCCCCTAGAAACTGCCTTGTCACAAATCTTGCTGTATTTAACTGTGAATAGAAACGTAAACAGACTCTTGTCTACTTTGTCTTGTTCTCATCCTCTCTTGATGGCTTTAGCACATTACAAAGCTAGTTTACATGCCCGTCTAAATCAGTCACGTCTTCTAGAGCCGCCCTGACTCAGGAAGATCACCTTTCACTGTGGGGCTCCAAATACTAACGCTAAAGCACCAGAGATCCTGCCGAATTAACTCCTTACCTAACTCTTCTGTGAACATGATCCCATCTGGCCCAGTAAACTGAACATCAAGCACTACCTCTCAGTGATACCTTTCCTTCTATTGTCTTCCAGTCCCTGATACTTAGAGGGCCACAGCCGTCAAAGTGTCTGCATCAGTACACAAAGAGACTAGTTTTACTTACATT
Organism: Grammomys surdaster; assembly: GCF_004785775.1. Taxonomy (NCBI): domain Eukaryota; kingdom Metazoa; phylum Chordata; class Mammalia; order Rodentia; family Muridae; genus Grammomys; species Grammomys surdaster. The sequence goes on along the minus strand of NW_021620772.1, from coordinate 3,357,467 downwards.
CTGTCAGTTTGATGCCTTTGCCTCAAGGAGAGGTGTGTAGTTGGATTGCATCTTCCCTCTGTTTCCTCAGCGCTGTCTGGATCCACTTATCCTATGCCTCCAGCCTCAGGAACAAAATGGTGAAAAGCTCTCTCATTCCTTGTTTAAAATCTTCCACAGTTTAGCAGTCCAAGAGCAGGATGATCCTTAAATTATCATAGTTCTGTACCAGGCCAAAATTAATGACCCAATCTGAGTACTGGGTCACAGATTTTTTTTCCCCCTTCTTCTGTAGCAAAGGTTGGACCTGAGGGTTCTCTCCTATGATTTTTAGCACACTCTCTTTCTCCTTACTGTCTCATTTTCCCTTGGGATCCAAGTTTCTGCATCCCACAAGTGACTCTTGTATGAATCTAACTTGAACTCTCCTTCTCTCTCACTCTGCCCACTGTAGGAATCAGCAAGCCAACATGTCCATCTCGTCTCCTTCTCCTTTTCAACTCTTCCTGCTAAATTAGAGCCCCATGGGGAAGATTATGTGTTTATTGGAAAAATGAATGAAGCTAGAGTATTTCTCGAGAGCACACTGTAGTTTTTCCATTATTCACTTCAGCATTTTAAAATAGCATTAATACAGCACTATAGGGCCCCGTCAGAGTCAGCAGTTAAGACCACATACTGCTCTTGCAGAGAATCTGAGTTTGGTTCCCAGCAACCATGTTGGCTGCTGATAATTTCTTTAACTCCAGGTCCAGGGGATTGGATGGCCTCTTCAGGCTACTGTGGGCATGGACTCATACTTACATATTTCTGTTGTTTCACCCACATATATACACATAATAAAATATAACTAAAAATAAAAATAACAAGACAGAAAAAGCAATAGGTGCACATTTTATACTTTCATGAACGAAAACAGAAATGCAGAGAATAAAATAAATGACCTTAAACCTTACTCCTGGAAGATGGCAGACAACTATAGTTGTCACCAGGCTTAGGTCATGTCACCAGACTTAGGTCCTTGAAGACATATGGTTTGGTTTCCTTCTGGTTTTCACATGACAATGTCACAATTTTATAGAAAACACTGAACAAACCCGAGGAAATATGCACCTGTCAGTTAAACTGAGAGGTAAAGGTTCCAACCCTCTTTTGGCAGTCAGACATTAACCATTCCCCTCCCCAACATAGGATTCCTGGAGAAATTTCAATTCTTTGGGTCCCATGTTTTAGAGTTTCTGTTTATAGTTACTTATTAATTAAAAAGCAATTAAATAGCCGGGCGGTGGTGGCGCACACCTTTAATCCCAGCACTTGGGAGGCAGAGGCAAGTGGATTTCTGAGTTCGAGGCCAGCCTGGTCTACAGAGTGAGTTCCAGGACAGCCAGGGCTACACAAGAAACCCTGTCTTGAAACCCCCCCCCCAAAAAAAGCAATTAAATTGGCAGAAAATATTCTTACACCTAATTAAATCAAATAATGCAGCATATAAATATTATTTTGGTCTACTTGAGGTTGAATAGGAGACCTCCTGGGGACAAGGAAAAGATATATTGAAAATATGAGGAATAGGTTTTTTTAAAAAAATTCCATTTTGGGTCTAGTAAGATGACGCAGTGGGTAAAGGTACTTGCCACCAATCCTGGCACCTGCATTTGATCCCTGAGACTTACATGGTAGAAGGAAAGACTTGATTTCTGAAAGTCTCCTGACCTCCAAACACACACACACACACACACACACACACACACACACACACACACAAATTTAGAGTTTCATTCTCAAAAGCTGAGTGTGGTGGTGAATGCCTGAAATCCCGAAGTTGGGAGGATGAAGCAGGAGGATCAGAAGTCCAAGGCGTATTTAGCTACATAGCAAGCTCAAGACCAGCTTGGACTATATGAGGCCCTGGGCCCTGTCTCAAGACAGGTAGGGAGATAGGTAGGTAGATAGATAGATATAGCATGTTGTTTTTGCTACCCTGCTTTAAGCGCCAGGCTGACCATGCTACCAGCCTTGCCCAGGATCTGTGGATGAAACACACACACACACACACACACACACACACTAACTTATTTTCAACCTGCCTTATTGGCTCAATTGTTGGGTGCTTCTAATCTTCCACTGCTGTAGTGCTCTTCCCAATACTCTTAGCTTAGCACCTCTTAATCTGCCCTCGGCTTCAGTTGCTCAGTTACCTTTAGTCTCAGCTCAGCATCCTAAATCTGCCCTCAGTTTAGTTATGTTTCTAATCTCCTGCCTGGAGAAAGAGACTATGGCCACTCCATCCGTGAACTCACATGGCTGGTCACCTTTTCTTCCTCCAAAGCATGGCAAAAATCTCTCTTCCTCCCCTGCATTTCTTAGCCTGCCTTGGGATCTGAAAGCCCCACCTCTTTCCTTTGGCTCAGCAATTAGCCCCTGACATCTTTATTGATAGATCACAAACCAGTTGGGGAACAGGACCACCTTCTACAGATAGATAGAAAGCTTGCTAGCTAGCTAGATTGATTGATTGATTTTCATTCTCATAACTAGCGGGAAATTGTCAGGCCTTAACTAATTCCAGCAACTTTATATAAAAGACGGTGGCTTCCTCTTGCATAGGGGATAGAGGCAGACATATGTGTCTTCATCAGTGCTGTCCCACAGTTTGATCATCTTGAAGAGAAAACTCCATTGGAAGCTTTTGCTTATGGATTCTTTCTTACCTCAGCTGCCTTACCTCATTGAGACAAATCAGCTTCAAATTGATGAAAGAACTTAACATCAGATCTGAAACTCTAGACATAGGCAAGGGATTTCTCTCAAGCAACTAATACTTCAGTTGCTCAGGAATTAAGGCCAGCAATTGCCAGATTAGACCTGTGAAATTAAGATGCTTTTATACAGAAAAGGAAACTTTTCTATACAGAAAAGTAAAGGGACGGCCTATAGAACAAGAGAAAATCTTGCAAGCTACATAGCTGCCCGAGGATTAATATCTAGAATATTCCAAAACCCTCAAAGAACTAAACAACAAGAAAACAAACAACTCAACCAACAAGTGAGCTAATGAACAGGCAGTTTTCAAAAGAAGAACTGCAGATGACCAATAAATATAAAAAAGCCATCAGAGAAATCTAAATAAAAACATTGAGATTCCATCTTACTACAGTCAGAATGATAATGATTAAGAAAATGAATAATGGAAACTACTGATTAATACATGACAAAAGATAACCATTATACACTACTTGGGGACTACCAACTGCAAAAGTAACCTTTATTAGTCGGATGTAATTGTCATCACCAAGGTTTACTGCCTCCATTTGCTAACCTAGGCCTAGTTCTAGAAGCTTCCGGCTCTGTACAATCTAATCTAGACCTAGAACATTTTTAGCCTCTGAGACTTACTGCTGAATAAACTCACTCTTTCTAGTTCTTTCTGATCTCTAGCTGGCTGGATCAACTCAGCTATTCTGGCTCAAATTCCTCTCCAAGCTGACTGATTCAATCTGACATTTCTCAGCTTCTCACTGAATTGTTCTGCTTAGCCTCAAACTAACTCTTGCAGTTTGTTCTGGTCTTCTGGCTCCTTCTTATTCTCTGGTTTGTTCTGTCTTCACCTGTGTCTAGCTTGTTCTCTCTTCAACCTGTCTCTGTAAAACTCTCCTGGTAAAACTGCTTCCTTCCTCTCTGTGTACTACTCTCTTAAGTAGCCTCTCTTTTCTATCTGTTCTCATGAAAGTTGGGTAACCTATTCTGTCAAATCTTTCTCAGATTCGTCACTTTGTCTGCCTCTCAATTAGATAGACATCACTTTCAAACATGGTGCTTCCTTCTACAAACTAGCTTTACCTTCATTGTTTGGGATTCAAGGTGTGTGCTAAGGGTGTGTCTTATTTCAGCCAGAGTAGCCATGTTGCTGGATTAAAATTCCTCTAAAATCAATTAGTCCAGCCACTATGGAAAGTAGGATGAAGGGTTCTTTAAAAATTAATAGTAGGTCTTCAATATAACCCAGCTAGGTCACTCCTCAGAAATTTCTCAGAGGACTCCAAGGAGACACATCACAGAGATATTTATGCATCAATATTTACTGCAGCCGGGTGGTGGTGGCGCACGCCTGTAATCCCAGCACTTGGGAGGCAGAGGCAGGCGGATTTCTGAGTTCGAGGCCAGCCTGATTTACAGAGTGAGTTCCAGGATAGCCAGGGCTACACAGAGAAACCCTGTCTCGAAAAACCTTTACTGCAGCACTGTACACAGTAGCTAAGTTATGGAACCAACCTTGGTGTCCAACCACAGAGGAGTGCTAAGAAAATGTGCCTCAACCACCCAATGCATTTCTATGTTAACAAGCAATGTCATTTGCCTGAAAGTCATTTGCAGTTGAAAACAATTGTGTTAGTAAAAAGCCATTTGCAGAAAGACAAATTACACGTTTACTGCCACTTGTGTTTCCTGGAGTTTGGTTTTATACAGAGACATGAAACATGACTTTAGAGTAGAAGGAAAGCTGTTCGAGGGGACAAGAGAGCCAATTGGAGAGGGAAGAACAAGAAAAAGATGAATAGGAGGATATTGTGGTGAACTATGCTCTCAACATATGACATATACAAAAACATAACAAAAAAAAAGGAGTGGAGGGATGGCTCAGTGGTTAAGAGCACCTGCTCCAGGTCCAGCAAAGAAGTCTTTTCTCAAAGAAATGTGGCCAAAAGGAAGAGGACGATCTCTTTTCTGGCATCCACGTATGCACAGAATGCTCACACACATAGACACATAATTGCAACAACAATGGAAATTTGAATGGAGGTATTCTATATGGCTAGATAAAATTATTTCTGGAATCCATAAGATTATTTAAATGAAAATCCAGGGCTCCCTGTGAGTTGTTGGCTAAGGAGACTCCTGAGGTCCCTAAAGCAATACATGTTATTGCCACCTCTGTCAGTTGTCACTAGAGCTAGATTATGAAGCACTATTGCTGAAGACTCCACATACTCTAGTTGCAGGACATAGAGAAATTAAAGTGGAATAAGCTGGCTTGCTTATTCATAATGCTAGAGGTGCTACATAGGCAACTGGAAGAAAATTGTCATCAACAGTATTATTCAACTGTGGTTCCTATTTGTTATATTGTTCATCTATCTGATAATATGCCCACTGGTACCATGATAACATAAGTATTATTGGGAATATGCAGCTGCTTTTTTAAAAAAGTGGATTTAGGGGCTGGAGAGATGGATCAGCAGTTAAGAGAACTGGCTCCTGATCCAGGGTCCTGAGTTCAATTCCCAGCAACTATATGGTGGTTCACAGCCATTTGTAATGGGATCTGATGCCCTTTAATGGTGTGTCTGGAGACAGCTACAGTGTACTCATATACATAAAGTAAATAAATCTTAAAAAAAAGTAAAACTAAAATAATTTATACAAATGGATGTAAAGTTTGCAGCCGGGGCTGAAGAGATGGCTCAGAGGTTTAGAGCACTTGCTGCACTGGCAGAGGACCTGGGTTTGATTCTCAGCACCTACATGATAACGTGTGACTATCTTATCCATCCCTCCAGGTCCAGAGATACAACATCTTCTTCTGGTGTCTACAGGAACAAGGCATGTATATGGTGGGCACACACATATGCGGGTAAAATACTCATACATACAAAAAATAAACAAATCTTAAAGTCTTCTGCATAGGATGGAATTCATGTCTGACGCTGCACGCCTGGGTTAACTGGGTAATAGGTTCTTTCTCATGGCTGGAAAGAACATAATGAGAGTGTTGCCACTACATGTTATTACACTAAGTGAGCATGATATGCTTATCAAACTGCTTGCTTACAAATTATGTTTATGCTCATAGGTCAGTGATGCTCTCATCTTTGAACCGAGAAGCTTATTTATTTATTTATTTATTTATTTATTTATTTATTGCAGTGAGCATTAGCAACTAAAGAAACACATAACTGAATAAAGTTCTGAGAACAGGTTCCTGTTGAATGCTTACCCATGAAGGAAACATGCATTACTCCGTCCAAGACTCTGGGAACACTGAGGAAGGGGTGGAAAGCATGTGAGCGCTGCTGGAGAGGATGGAGTGCCGGGGAACATTGAGTAAAGTTGGGGTCCCACATCTGGCCACTGCTCGGCGAGGCAGGACGCTGGACGCGGGAAGTTTGACCACGCTCTCACCCCACACAGTTGCCGGGTGGGTTTTCTTGAGAAACCAGACACCGCTGGAAGAAGAGAAAGAGCTGAGAATAAAGTGGGGGTCCATGAACTGAACTGGCCCATGGCCAAAGGGGAGAGGGGGAGAAAAGCTTCTGCTGCGTCCTGCGGGGCTGTGTCGCTGCTTGGCGCAGCGGTTTGGCTTGGCTTAGTCATGGGCAGCTTGCTTGGGTTGGTGGTCGCTGTGGCTGGGAACGCAGAGAGGTCTTCTGCGGGAGATTAGAAGGCAGCTCTGTAGGTGAAAGCCTGTTCCGTTGTTTCCCATGGCGGATCCCAATGAAAAGAAGCAGTCCATGATTTTAAGATGTTTATTGTCATGGAAGAAACTAGATGAGGAAACCGTACCCCAGTTTCTCAGGGAGGGCATGAGGTTAAAAACCTTTTGCAGGGAGAAGGGTCTGGGAAGGAAGTCCTTCTGGCCTTCAGGTACCTCATTAATATGGCGATCTGTCTTGAGGCTACCTGACTTCCTCTACCTGTGGTGAGTCTAAGGGCGTTGCCCTTCCGTGAATGAAGGACACAAATCTATTGAGGGCTGCGGCCTCGTGTCAAGAGCCTAGTATATGAGGGCATGGCAAAGCGTCTACTGTCCCTTAGGGTCACCTGGATCCCTAAGGGTCACCTGGGGCCTCCAGAGTTTCTAGCCTGTGCTCGACCAGAAATCAGGCTGCCTTTCATGGTTCTAAGTGGAATACTGGCTTCCAGGCATCACAAGGCCACTCTACTCTTGGACTTGCAGAAGCTGCAATTACTTGCCCAAGACCTATGGGAGTCCCAGTCTCAGGGCATCAGGCTCATCAACATTCTGCTACGGAAGGGAAAGGTGCTCACAAGGCAGCTAATGGTTGCTAGCTGGCTGAGAGACTCTTCCTAGTGGTGTAGCCTCTTGGAAGGTGTGCATGCACGTGTGAATAACCTCCCGCTGCTGCACCTGTGACCAACCCTAATGAGATTCACTGCACGTATACACACACACACACACACACACACACACACACACACGAGACAGAAGCTATGAAACTAGAAGGGCGAGAGAGCAATCTACAGACACTTAAAGCACAAGCAGGAATTACAGAGGAATTAGGTAGGCTGAGTACAGACTGAAAATCAATCCTGAAAGCTAGAATTCTAATTATTCGATGTCTTTGAAATAACAAAAATTAACCGGGCGATGGTGGTGCACGCCTTTAATCCCAGCACATGGGAGACAGAGGCGGGTGGATTTCTGAGTTTGAGGCCAGCCTGGTCTACAGAGTGAGTTCCAGGACAGCCAGGACTATACAGAGAAACCCTGTCTAGAAACAAAACAAAGCAAAACAAAACAACAACAAAAGAAATAACAAAAATTACAAATGTATCACTTTCTCTGAATTCTTTGCCATATTCACAAATGCCTAGTGTATATAGTGTAATTCGGGAGTGTGGCCCCAGACCTGACTGTGCATTTAGCATCTCTTCCTTGTCTCACGAAGTCCACTGGAAGGATCTAGATTTTACTTGTGTTCATAACTTTCACCAGCAGTCCCTTTACCTACCGTTTCCATCCCTAGCTCTGTCCAGCTGTCTTCTTTCTGAAAACGGCCTCCTTGGTGGAGATCTTTTCCTCCTTGCTCGGTACTGCTGGCATCTATGAATATGTTCTCTGTTTTGCCTCCTTTGTATGCCAGTTGCTTATGTCTGCTAGGGCAATGAAAACACAGGCAGATTCCTCTTCTGGACTCTTTCCATGCTGCATTAATGTGGTCAAGACATCACGAGGCAGCTGTAAACCCTGAAGGTGCTCACAAGGCAGAGTACGGAGCAAGAACAGTGGCAGCGCTGGCTGATGTGACTCTCACTGAGGCTGGACTGGTGAGGATTGCTTTCTTTTTCTTTTCTCCCCCCCCCCTTTTTTTAGTAAACCATTCTTTTATTTTTTTAAAGAAAGATTTATTTATTTTATATACGTGAATGCACTGTCACTATCTTCAGACACACCAAAAGGGGCACCAGACCCCATTACAGATGCTTGTGAGCCTCCATGTGGTGGCTGGGAATTGAACTCAAGACCTCTGGAAGAGCAGTCAGCACTCTTAACCGCTGAGCCATCTCTCCAGTCCCCCACATTTTTAATTTAAGATTTATTTATCTATTTTATGTATATGAGTGTTCTATCTGCATGTACAACTGCATACCAGAAGAGGGCATTAGATTACATTATAGATGGTTTTAAGCCACCATGTGGTGTCTGGGAATTGAACTCACAACCTCTGGAAGAATAGACACCGACTGCTCTTTTCCTCCCCTTCTCTTCTCCCTCTTGCTCTGGCCCTGCCCACTCTAGCCCAAAGGTTTGTTTGTTTGTTTGTTTGTTTGTTTATTATATGTAAGTACACTGTAGTTGTCTTCAGACACACCAGAAGAGGGCATCAGATCTCATTACAGATGGTTGTGAGCCACCATGTGGTTGCTGAGATTTGAACTCAGGACCTCCAGAAGAGCAGTCAGTGCTCTTAACCACTGAGCCATCTCTCCAACCTTGATGGCTCATTTCTTATACACAATTTTTCCCCTTGCTTCCTGATATGATTTAATAAAAATTGATAATGGGTAAATATTCATTCTGAGGATTTAAATTAGATATCACTGATTTTTATATAGAAATTTAGATTTGTGATTCCTTTAAGATTCTTATAAAATTACTTTTAAACATAAATAATAAAATAATTAATCCTTTCCTTGTAACCACACATTGTGCCTGCCGGTAAGAGAAACTGGCTGAGAAAACTACCTTGCTTGTTCACACTTTATTAATCTTGTAAACACGTTGCTTAGTTACGAATGTACATGGGTTCTTGGGAATAATTAGTTTTACCTGTACTACCTAATGTTATTTCTTGTAAAGGTATTGAGGAACACACTGTTTTCTCATATTCATTCACTAGAAGAAAAATAGAATGTAGTCACATTGTAATTTTTTACTGCTTGAAAGATTTTTCTGGGATATATAAGCTATGGAAGGAAAAATAAAGTGTGTGTTGGAGCTTGCGCCATCTACCAACTGCGTGTATATATGCCTATGTGTGTGTGTGTGTATGTGTGAATTTTCTCCTTTCCTTTCTTGCTGGCCCTAAGAGTTAAAAGAGTTCTGAGGTTTGTTTGTTTGTTTGTTTGTTTGTTTCTGAGTAATTTCTCTAATAGCTGGCTGACATACACAGCAGCCCCCAGCGGTCGCTATCTGGACTGACCCTCATCAGCCCCTCTTAGTGCTGACTCCCCTAGTCCCCACAGTCAGCCGCATTTAGTGCTGACCCCAACTGCTGACATCACACCTCGCTGCCTGCCTCAGTTTACCCTCTGGATGTCAAAGCTGGGTTTTGACATTTCTACAAACTAATTTTACCTTAAAGGTGTATGCTGAAGGCATGTCTGTATTTCAGCCAGAGAGATTAAAGGTGTCTGGGATGTCTATACTCCACTGGATCACCATACTCCACTGGGATGTCTATACTCCACTGGGATGTCTATACTCCACTGGGATGTCTATACTCCACTGGATCACATAGATTTAGCTCTTTTGATGTAATCTCTTGCCAGAGGATCCATGTTGTTGGATTAAAATTCTTCTACCGTTGATCAAAATTTCTCTTTAAACTCCCCTCATTAGTGTTTTTACTACTAGCAAGTGAATGCACACTGAGATAATAATGTTAAAAATCAAATTTAAATTTCAGACATTTCTTTGTCACCAAACAACTTGAAATTTTTTAATCTGCTCGTCTATTTTTGTTTTGACATGTGTTACAACATGTCTTAGGGGTTTATTGTTGTGGACAGACACCATGACCATGGCAACTCTTATAAAGAAAAACATTTCACTGGGGCTGACTTACAGTTCAGAGATTTGGTCCATTATTGTCATGGAAGGAAGCACAGCAGGGAGACACGGTGCTGGAGAGATAGCTGGGGGTTCTACATCTGAATCTGTGGACAGCAAGAGACAGCAACACTGGACCTGGCTTGAACCTCTCAAACTTGAAAGCTCACTCCCCCCCAACACACAACCCCCAATGATATATTTCCTCTAACAAAGCCACAACTACTCCAACAAAGCCACAACTCCTAAGAGTGTCACTCCCTATGAACCTATGGGGGCCATTTTTATTCAAACTACCACACAACACATCACCAGGTTTGACCAGCAGAAAATGATTTTTGAAGATAATTTTAGAATTTGAGTTGTTCACACCTGCCTATTGCAACTTAGTGTGGGACTCTGCTCAATGATCACTCAGAGACCCATGTCTTCCTTTGCCTTGTAGAAGCAACATCTAGAACACATGGCCTCCTTGGTCATCTATGGGAGAAAAGGACTCATCAGAATCCCTCTTAAATAGAAGGTGGCTAGGAAATAGTCTTCCATGTGTCTCAAGGGTAAGAAGACAGCATGCATTTAGTCTAACATAGGAACGAGGGTTTTTTGTATTTACTTTTGATTGATGGGTTGATTGATTGATTGATTGATTGCGAGTCTATGTTTGGGCTCAAGGAGATCAGAGAACAACTTGTGGCAAATGATTCTCTCCTTGTACTATGTGTATCCTGGGAATTGAGCTCAGTTCATTAGGCTTGTTGTTGTTCCCCACAAAATAATCTTGCTGATCCTCATTGTGCCTTGTATCTATTTTATTTTTTAATTTGGGCACAGAGTCTTGTTACTTTGCTTTAGCTAGTCTCTGAGTCCTGGTCTTGACTTTCAAAGTAACTGAGATTACATGTCTGTGTTACCATGCCTGACTTAAGCCCATAGTTTTAGAACATAATTCTAATAAGAAGTATGATGACACGTAAAATACACTAAGCACTTCTATATACTGTTCTGCAAAGGAGGATTCATGAGCCATGTGTCACCAGGAGAAGAGCGCCCCACCCACAAGGTGGGCGGATGTTCCCAGAGAGACTGTGTGATTTACTCTGTCCAACATAATAGATATTGTTACTCCTATTACTACAGTAAGTGATTAAAGTGTAGTTCTTTTAAATGGCTTGCTAGGAGACATGAGGAAGGGGAGCTGAGGTTCTATTTGAACTCACTATTTGAAATCTAGCTACTTACTTTCTGCTATATTGTACCCTAGTGAGAAGTATCCATCTGTTAAGCATGGAAGTAGAGTCAATAAGGCAGCTAAAATTCCAGTGAGGGGTGGGGAAAGCTGGGATGAGCAGATATGGTATCACTAGCATCTAATTACAGCACTCAGGAGGCAGAGGTCGGCTGATCTCTATGAGTTTGAGGCCAGTCTGGTCTACAAAGAGAGTTTCAGACCAGTAGGGCTACACAGTGAGATCCTGTTTCAAAATCAAATCAAACCAAACCACCCCCAGGCCCTGCAAACAAACAAAACAAGTTATATCTGTTGCTACTCGAAAGACCCTGGACAGACAGCGAAGAGGTATTGTAAGTGAGTGAGATCATGTGGCTCAGATAGTGATCCACTGTGAGGGCGACATGACTCCCAGTCTCCTGATGGGGAGGGATGTGTGCCCCATGGTAAATGTAGGAGGATGTGTGTCATCTGGCAGATAGAAGCCCAGATTAGGAGATAGGCTGTTGATCTGGTTGGAGCTGTCAACTTGAGAAGCCTACGCAAAGATGACAGTTTGCAAAGGTGATGGGTATTATTCAGAGAGAAAATAACACAGAATGAGCAAAGGGTCAAGAAACTTGTATAGGGGGCAGGTTTGGAGAAAGTGTGTATTGGATTCTATAGCTTAGGGGAAGGAAGAAGAGGAAGGGGTCAGGGACAGAGTGCAGCCATCAGTTCTTTGGCTCTATGACAATGACGTCTCCAGAGATAGCATCTTTCTCTTCTTAAGTAAGTGGTCATGTCTGCAGATTTCCTTATAATCTAATAGAGTTTAGCTTTGGACAGTCTGTGGGATTCATGAATCTGGTACGCAACTTTAATCCCAGAGGCCTTTAAAAACAGACATTAGGGCTGGAGTGACAGCTCAGAGGTTAAGAATACTGACTGCTCTTGAGGTCTTGAGTTCAATGCCCAGCAACCACATGGTGGTTCCCAACCATCTGTAATGGGATCTAATGCCCTCTCTGTTTTGTATGAAGACAGCGATAATGTACTCACATATATAAAATATTAAAATAAATCTTTAAAAAACCAAACCACCCACCCACCCAACCAACCAAACAAACAAACAAACAAAAGGACATTATAGATCTGAAAATGTGGGCGACCTCTTCCTGCGTTCTCACGGTTGCATCTGTTCGTGAGACCTGTGGCTCCACCCTGCTGATAGCAAGATGTCTTCAGGAAATGCAAAAATTGGGCATCCTGCTCCCAACTTCAAAGCTACAGCTATTATGCCAGATGGACAATTCAAAGATATCAGCCTAAGTGACTACAAAGGAAAATATGTTGTGTTCTTCTTTTACCCTCTTGACTTTACTTTTGTGTGTCCCACGGAGATTATTGCTTTCAGTGATAGAGCAGAAGAATTTAAGAAACTTAACTGCCAAGTGATTGGAGCTTCTGTGGATTCTCACTTCTGTCATCTGGCATGGATTAACACACCCAAGAAACAAGGAGGATTGGGACCCATGAACATTCCCTTAATATCAGATCCCAAGCGCACCATTGCTCAGGATTATGGAGTCTTAAAGGCTGATGAAGGTATCTCTTTCAGGGGCCTCTTTATTATTGATGATAAAGGTACCCTTCGCCAGATAACAATAAATGATCTTCCTGTTGGCCGCTCTGTGGATGAGGTTCTGAGACTAGTCCAGGCCTTTCAGTTCACTGACAAACATGGTGAAGTGTGCCCAGCTGGCTGGAAACCTGGCAGTGATACCATCAAGCCTGATGTCCAAAAGAGCAAAGAGTATTTCTCTAAGCAGAAGTGAGCACTAGACCATTTATCTGCCAGACAGCATTGAGCAGCCAGAAGAAAATCTCTTGTACTCTACTCATGCTTAAACACATGTGGTGTGATTCCAAATAAGCCTTTTCTACAGGGCTGGGTGTGGCTAGCCTTTCTTCCACTATTGGTAATGGTCTGAGCTGTGTTTTGGGCAGACCATCTTATATCAGTCACAGAAACCAACCTGTTAATTCTTTTTTTTTTCCTTTTTTAAAAGTATTAAACGTGAATTCTGAGAAAAAAAAAAAAAAAGATCTGAAAATGTGTTCAGTGGTAGAGTACTTGCCTAGCATGGATTTTATCATTTGTACTACCAAGAGAAAACAGAACTGAAGTAAGAAAATATTTGGACATATACAAAAAGGGTTAAAATGAAAAAATTCAGGGAAGATCATTTTGATGAAAGATGAATGTAAAACACTGAAGAAAGTCTGTTACCAGGAGGGAGAGACCAATTAGCAAACTGCTTCAGAACCAGGATTGGCAGACTGCAGCTTCTGAGTTATCATCTGGACAAACCCCCCAGCTTCTCTGTCATTATATCCCTTTCTCTGTTGGTCCCTTGCTAATGCCTGTAGGGCTGCGGCTGTAGCCCAGTGGTCAAATGCTTGTTTAGAATGCAGTAAAACCCCAAGTTTTAAGTTTAGCATAATAAGAAAAAACCAACAAACCAGCCAGTCTTCAGGACTAGGGATGTGGCCAAGCATAGAGCGTGTGCTTCGCATTATCCTACTTAATTCCCAGCATCAAAAATAAAAGCCAAATCACCTTAGACAAATTAAATTTAGCAGTTTGTTTGAGAAAGGGGAGATCATGAGTCCTGTGTCTCCCAGAATCAGAGAGAACCACCTAGCAACGTGGGCACACGACGCTTGACAGAAAAAGGGAGTGGTGTTCAGAAACAGGTGGACAAGTTTCAGCTGGTTTGTGTGTGTGCACAAACAACAGTCGGATATGAGTCGTAGCTGGTGCATCTCACTATGCACAATGGCAGCGTTCGTCTAACTCCACGTTCCTGGTTAACTGCTCTGGGAAGCCTGGTTTAACTAAATCAAAGCTATGACTTTCAAGCACTCTTGGTTGTCTGCTATCATTAGTCTGCCAATATGTGTGACGGACTGGATTTGAAATTCCCTGAATGTGACAACAGTCAGACGTGGCTTTGGGAAGTGGACTGAAGACTCCAGTCTCACTGATGTGTTCACTCATCTGTGGCAATAGATATATATGTGTATATATTGTTGTTGTTGTTTTGTGTTTTTAAGACAAGGTTTCTCTATATAGCCCCAACTGTTCTAGGACTCACTCTGTAGACCAGGCTGGCCTCAAACTCAGGGATCTGCCTGCCTCTGCCTCCTGAGTGCTGGGATTAAAAGGTGGTGTGCCACCACCACCAGGCATGTTGATTTATAATTTGATGGGATGTTGAGAGGTGGTGAAAATTCAGCAGGGTGAGACCTGGGTGAAGAAAGGACATGCCCTTGAGGACTGAATCTTGTCCTCAGTCTCTTCCTAGCTTAGCTTTTCTGCCTCATGGCTATTGTGAAGCATGTAGCTTTGGTTAACCTGGAGCTGCATACAGTGATGATTCTGGTTCCCTATAGTTTTAATGTAGACTGAGAAACCCAACTGACAGAAAAAGATGGCATCTTGTAGTTTGTGGCTATTTAGGTGGTTTTGTTGTTGTTTTTGTTTTTTTTAAGCATTAAGATTGAGACCATTAGCCGGGCAGTGGTAGCGCACGCTTTTAATCCCAGCACTTGGGAGGCAGAGGCAGGCGGATTTCTGAGTTTGAGGCCAGCCTGGTCTACAGAGTGAGTTCCAGGACAGCCAGGACTACACAGAGAAACCCTGTCTCAAAAAACAAACAAACAAACAAAAAAAAAGGATTAAGACCATTATTAGTATTAGAGTTCTCTAGAGTCACAGGAATTATGAAATGTCTCTTTATATTAAGGGAATTTATTGTGATGACTTATAGTCTGTAGTCTAACTAACCCAACAATGAGCAGCTGTGAATGGGAAGTCCAAGAATCCATTAGTTCCTCAGTCTCAAAAGGCTAGTTGTTTTAGCTGGTCTTCTTTATAAGCTAGAATCCTGAAGAAGTAGGCTCCAACAGATGTGCTGGCAATTAAGTGCAAGCAGGTGAAGAAGAATGAGTTGTCCTTCTTCGAATGTCCTTATGTAGGTCTCCAGGGTATGGTTCAAATTAAAGGCATGTACCACCACTCCTGGATCTGGAACTTGCTTTGTCCCAGGCTGATCTTGAACTCAGAGATCTGCTTACCTCGTTCTCCTGGGATCAAAGGTGTGTTCTATCTTGCCTGTGCCTAAGCTTTTCATGGCCACTATACCTCAAGATCTCCATGCCAAGATCCTGGACAGAAGTCTGTGTCTCCCAGCCTCAAGATCTGGGTCTCAGGTGTACCCTCCATTTCTGGATTGTAGTTCATTCCAGATGTAGTCAAGTTGACAACCAGGAATAGCCATCACAGACCAGAACCCACATATTCTACAATAGACTGAAAATAAATCTGTCTTCCCTAAATTACTTATTTCAGGTATTTGACATGGCAACAGAAAGCTAACAATGACATTGAATAGCCTGGCACTTCAGTGGGTCAGGCCTCAGTGGGTGTTGAGGATCACAGGGATATAACCTAAGGGGGGGGGGGGAAGCCAGCTAGTAACCAGTTTACAGTTACGAAAAATCTTCTCTTCCAACTGCCCGAGCAGCCCAGAAAGGGCACCGCATCGCCCATCTCTGGTAACTTGTAGTGATTTATTTTCTAAATATTCTTTGTCACTTCCAATTTTGTATTCTAATTCCTCTTTTCTAATGGAGTGCTTCTTAAACTATAAGGATGCAAGGCATGTCTCTGCCTCATGTGCACTATTTTTTATTACATTTTGTTTGTTGTGTATTCATGTGCATGTGTAAGGGCGTGCCCATGTCAAGAACACCAGGGGAAGTCAGAGGACCACTTGTGGGGGTCAGTTCTCTGTTTCCACCTATAGGTCCCTGAGATTGGTGGGCCAGTGCCTTTGCCTGTTGAGCCTACTCACTGGCCCTGTATATCATCTTTATTACTTGTCATGGGGCTAGTGAGATGGCTCAGTGGTTGAGAGCACTGAACTGCTCTTCCGGAGGTCCTGAGTTCAAATCCCAGCAACCACATGATGGCTCACAACCATCCGTAATGAGATTTGATGCCCTCTTATGAGGTGTCTTTAAGACAGCTACAGTGTACTTACATATAATAAATAAATAAAAACCTTTGGGCTGGAGGGAGCAGAGCTGGAGTGAGAGGGAGAAGGGAAGGGAGAAAAAATTACTAAACTAGATTATCTTCCTTAAAATGGCTTCCAGTTTTAGTCTCTGCAATTGAACATCAGATCTCTAATTTATAATTCTTTTATTTTTAGTTTAAAATAACACAAACAAATGCAGTGATTTCTTACAGTTATGAGCCTGGCTCAGAAATGGTTCTCTCATGAGGTTATAGTTAAGAGTTTGGCTTCACTTCTTGACATCTTTAGGCTTGTGTAGGACTTCTGGGCTCTCTGGTGTAGCTGTTGGCAGGCAACTTCAGTTTCCACTGGTGTTGGCTGGGAGCCGTTTATCCCTGTGTTAGTTAGCATCTCTGTACTGCCTGAGTGATCTAGCAACGTGGCAGCTGGCTTCCTCCAGTGTAATGAGAGAGGGCTGAAGCAAGTGAATCGGAGTGCATGAATTGTGTGTGAGCGTATTTAATTCATCTCTTCTGTAGCCAGTATCAGAAATAATGTAGCACCACTTCTGTCTTTTCCTTGTGAGTATGTATGGCCAGCTTTCAGGCATGTGTACAAGCGCTGTACTACTAAGCTAGCTGCTTAGAGCAGGTGGAAGTATCACCTACAGTTTGAAGCATATAAATAACCAAATGCAGCAAATTGTCCTAGGCATTGCTCCACATAGTGTATGTGTGGCAGGAATGAGAACACTTGAAATACTCTCAGCTGTTTTCGAGAGTAGGTATGCTGTAACTGCAACTGCCACACTGACACGAAATCTGCTTGTCCCTAACTTGAATTTTACATCCTCTAATCAACACCTCCCCATCACTCTCCTCTACAGCCACACCAGAGCCCACTGTCCACCACACCACTTTCTATTCCCTCCCGTGAGTACGCTTATGTGCCGGGGGCTCATCCAGGCACCCAGGTACTGAGGCAGGCAACAAGGGGAGGTATAGTGTTGGTGAATGTGACCAAAGTTGCTTTACCTTTGGCAATTTCTATCGGTGACTGGATGGCCAAAAACTGCTTGCTTTTGGTAATTTCTGCCTTCTTTCATTCTTTGCTATTCTGTGGCCAAAAGCTGCTGGCTTCTGGCAATTTAACTCCTGTCTTAATTTTTAGTTTTTCAAGGACCCTCCATACTTCATACTGGTAGACATTTTAAGGAAAAAAATTGTAGACATACATATATACATTTGATGGATGGGGCAGAGCCCCAAAAGCCATACTCTATTGCTACTCTCAACCTTTTCATACCTTCTTAGACAAAAGTTCTTTATAAAATTAGCTCATAGATAGACTGTTACACAAAGGGGGAGTTTCAGAAGGATGTCGATAGTGAGTACAAAGCAGTGTTTCATTCTGTCAGCTCATTATAAGTTGAAAGCAACAGTTTCGCATGGCCTTGCTTTATCACAGTACACACCTGTGGCTTCATCCTTGGGCCTGGCTTAGAATGAATACTTTTCCTTGATCACAAATCTGTTCCAAGCCTATTTTTCTTGAAATTTACAAAACTCCTTGTATTCCTTATTATGCAGCCTTTACTTAGTACTCTATGAGGAGGGGGCACATTTTATTCTTGATTCTAACTTTATTACATCTTTCTGGCAAAACAAAACCATCTCTTCACACTTTCTACCTAAAATTATTTGAAATCTATAAAGTCACTACTTCATCTAATCAGCATTAATTCATAAAAGTTTATCTTCAGGCTGGTGAGAGGGCTCAGTGGTTAAGAGCATTGACTGCTCTTCCGGAGGTCCTGAGTTCAAATCCCAGCAACCACATGGTGGCTCACAACCGTCTATAATAAAATCTGATGCCCTCTTATGGTGTGTCTGAAGACAGCTACAGTGTACCTACATATAATAAATAAATAAAAACCTTTGGACCAGAACAAGCGGAGCTGGAGCGAGAGGGAGAAGGGAAGGGGAAAAAATAGTTCATCTTCTTGTTGATCTGCATGAAATGTGCCCAATAGGGTGGGCTGATGCCCAGGAATTGTTAGGCTATGTAATAGTGGCAGAAAAGGTATATCAGTAGTGAGAAGCAATTTTGGGACAAAGTCTCTGGGGCTGTGTCTCTCCAGAGTGCACCCATTGCAGCCATGTAAAACAATGGGCCATCTCTAGGACACTCACTTACCTGCCATAGCCTTTCCTAGATGGCTTCTGTCACTTATGGGATTTATCTTTCTAACATTAAGTTATGCTATTCATCTTTCTGTGTCTGGATCATTAGGATAATGTCCTCCAGAGCAAGGCATGTAATTATACACAATGGAGTTTCCCTTCATCTCTACAGAGGATGAAGAAGCAGAATGCAAGGATGATGTACCTCAGGTAAAAGGTCAGGCACCTTTTCAGGAAGTTTCAACTACATATGTTTACGCTTGCATATTATTGACTAGATATTAGTCATTATAACTCTTAGGAAAACAAATCTGAAGAGTATAAATCTCTATCTTGAGTAGCCCATATCCTGGGATTAGATAAACTTTCTATTGTTTATGAAGAAGAGGAGAATGATATAGGCACAAAAACTCCATTCTCTTTCACCCATCTCTAAGTTTTATTCTCCAAAGAGTTGAACTCAAAATAGTATCTACCACATAGGGTAAGTCACTTTTAAGTGAAATGTTCAAAACTTTAGTAATTATAGTTATGATGGTTAGTGTTAACTGTCAACAGAAGTTAACAGTTGGAAGCTTTAGTCATGCCAGTAGGAAACTACCTTTGATTGTCTCAACTGAGATGGGACATTCTGCCCATTGTGGGAGGCATCATTCCCTAGGAAGGAGATTCTGAACTGCATAAAAGTAGAGGAAGTGAACTGAGCAAGATGCATATATTCTTTGCCCTTGCCTTCTGACTGTATATGTAATGTGACCAGCTGTTTCAAGCTCCCAATGCCTTGACTTCTTCTCTAGGATGGACTTAAACTTGAGCTAAAATAAACCCTTTCTGTCTTTTTTTTTTTTTTTTTTTTTTTTTTTTTTTTTTTTTTTTTTTTTTTTGGTTTTTTTTTTTTTTTGGTTTTTCGAGACAGGGTTTCTCTGTGTAGCCCGGGCTGTCCTGGAACTCACTCTGTAGACCAGGCTGGCCTCGAACTCAGAAATCCTCCTGCCTCTGCCTCCCAAGTGCTGGGATTAAAGGCGTGCGCCACCACCGCCCGGCAAACCCTTTCTGTCTTAAGTTGCTTTTTTCAGGAAAGTTTATTGTAGTAACAGAACAGAAATTAAGCCAATAGTTAATGAGGCAATGTCTGGAGAAATACAGTGTTAGGTAATTTCATCATTGCAAAGACATCACAGAGTACACTCAGGTAAACCAAAATGGCTTAGGCTGATCACTCAAAGAGGCTTTTTGTTTGGTTTTGAGACAAAGTCTTGCTTTGTAACCGGGGCTGTCCTCAAACTTGCAATCCTTCTGCCTCAGCCTCTTGGTTGCTGTAATTACAGGCATAAATCACGATGCTTGGCCTCAATATGGCTTTAATGCAGTGAAGGGACTCAATAAACACCTGTATGGCTGTTCTGACCTAACAGAATACTATCTACAGTAAAATTAAAAAAAAAATAGATGGAATTTACTCTAAGGTAATGATAAAAAAGTATATAATTGTACATTCATAAGTCAGCAAAATATTTACTTAAATATCAAGTATTATGCACTGAATATAATTATATGAGCTATGCTCTGTGGCTGGCAGTGTGGTGAGTTTGTTTACACCAGTGTGACTAAAAACACACATCGGGCAACGTGCATTGGGTTATTATGTAATTATGATTATAGTATCTCTAGGCAATAAGTGTTTTTCATCTTGGAGGTATTATGCATGGGTGAATAATGCCAATCCCAGAATCCATGGGTTATTAAATGAAAATCCAGTGCCAGGTGTAAATCACCTCCGTTGGCCAAACACCGTTGGCCAAAAAGGCCTCATGGAGCATCAAAACTATATAGACACATATTATATACAAGTATGAAACTGACAAAGAACATATTTTTTTAAAAAAAGAAAATTTCATCTCCTTTATGTTCTTACGAGACCACTATTGTCTATATGGCTCGCCACTGGGCAGCATGTCATTATGCAAGGCATGCATGCAAGCATGGGCTATAACTCTGTAACAGAGACTGCAAATCTCCTCCTGTGTCCACTGCAACTTCCTTTCAGTTACGTGGTCCTTTGAGTTTGCTTCGAACACAGTTACCTAGTTAGAAACAAGATTTTTCTCTTTGCTTTGCATGTGACTAAATTATGTCTGATGAGATTTGAAATCCAAAGTGAACAGCCTCTAGATCATGTGCTTAAAGGAATAGTGTTTTTTTTTTTCTCAGCATACTTACCCTGCTTTACAGGCTGAAGTATAGATATAACAGTGATAATCTGGTTTTGACTATGTGGACAACAAGCCCCTGAAGGGCACAAAGCAACAAACTCAGTATCAAAACAATGAACTCAGTATCAACTCCATTCAAACCTGAAGATCACAAGCCTTGACCTTGAGTCAGAAAATAGGAAATTCTGCTAGGGGTGTAGCTCCCTAGTTCAGCATTTCAGAGTCTCCTAAGTGCCCACAAGACCTGGATTCAGCACCCAGTATCCCTACTGTCACCGAATACACACATGTGTCTCAGTCCTATCACTTGATCTTAGCCAAGAGGTTGAGAAGTAATGCTAATACATTTAGAATTTATACTTTTGAAACTTGCAAAATTACACTGTCAAACCAGTGTCTAAGGTAATATGTTGGAGGATGCTATAGCTGGTTTTAAAGTCACCATTAGTTAGAATTGCCTGCTTAGGGATTCTTAGAGATCCTCACCTGAAGAATTGTCCTGACTGCCTTAATTGATGCCAATCATGGGCAGCACCTTCTGGTAACAATACAGGCAACAAGCATGCACGTAGCATGTATAAACTCATGTAAGCACACACACATACATATAAAAATAAAGAATAAATAAAATAAAACTAATATAAGAACTAGCAAGACAGTAATGCTGGTTCAAAGAAGCATAGGAGAGACCCAAGTGTACATGTCCAATGTCATTTACCGTCACTGTTCTGAACTGTGAGAGTCAATCGGAGAGAGACACTGCAGGATGAGTTAAAGCCTGGCCGGCAGCAGGGAGATGCAGCCTCTGTGGACTGAAGATGGAACAGCTGTACAAAGGCTTATTTATTGATGGTTACACAGAAGTTGTTGTTGAGTAAAACAAGTTCCTCATACCAAAGCCTCTGATCTAATCTATGCTTTGTAAAGGGAAACATCACATCTGGCAACTTTAGTCCTTATTGTGTACTATTTGTGGTTCTTAGTAATGCAAGATGTTCCAGGTGTGCCAGGATCATCATGTGACCAAAGTCATGCAAAGGCAGTAAAGCTCCTCATGAAAAATGCTGTAAATCACAGAAAGCCATCTCTGTTTTCCACAAAGATTTCTTCAAGGTCGGAGTACTTCTAGAAAACAACTATTCATTCTGATGTTTACCCTAGATACAATGAAAAACAGCTATCTCATTCTAGTGTTTTATCCTGGATACAGTCATTCTACTAAAACCCCACGATAGTCTACAAGTATGAACACTTGGAGGCTGAATTCCCTGCTGTAATGTTCTGAGAGTTTGTAATTTGGGTAAATTACTGCCCTCAATAGGGCTATACCAATTCAGACCTCAATAACAGCAATAACTCTTTCAACGGAGCATTTTAAGCAATTAACTTTATTTGAAACTATGTGTATTTGTGTATCTCTGATGTGGGCATGCCTGTGGAGGCCAGAAGAGGGTGCTAGATTCCCCTGCAGCTGGAGTTATACATGGTTGGGCGTCATCCAACATGGGTGACAGGAACTGAACTCAAGTCTTGTGCGTGAACAGCAAGCTCTCTTAACCACTGAGCCATCTCTCTAGCCCCTCGACAGGACATTCTCTCAAAATTTGTAATCTTTGCTTATCGGATAATTCTGAGATATTAAAAAACAAAATAGTACTGTAAGTCAATCCGTTTGAGGAGTGGCAGGATACTCCACTCCGAGCACTCCATTTTGAAAGAGCAGTATTTGAAGGTGAAGATAGTCAAAAAAAAGCAGAAATAAGAGATCACTTTGGCACTTGCTCACTTGCCTAAAGTCAAGACATAGATGTATGAAGACTCCACTCTGCCTGCACCAAAGAAAGCTAAAGATTAAATGCTGGTGACAAACAGATCCCTCACCTGGCACAAAGTGTATTTATTACCCAGCCGTTCCTTTCCAGTGGTTTCTCTATATTTACCTTTCCCTAGCAGTGCAGTCTTTCTTTGTTTGTCTTGACACCTTTTTGATTATCTGCCACAGGTCAGGTGCCATGGTACATGGCATTAAAGCCCAGCACTTGGGAGGCAGATGTGAACAGGTAGGTTGCTGTGAAGAGGCCAGCCTGGTCTACACAGTGAGACACTGCTTCAAAATAAAATAAAAGAGGGATCTCATTCTGGAGCTCGTGATGCAGCTCAGTGGTAAAGGTCAGCTCAGCCTGTGTAAGGCCCGGGATTTGATCTCCATTACTGCGATATCAATAAACTATCACTCTTTCCTTAACATGATGACGTAGAAATCCGGATCTTCGACAACTCAGCCCTTAAGTGTTGTCCTGTCTCTGTACTGCACAGTGCCACAAACTTCCTGTTTGTTTCTCTCTTCGATACCTGCACTTTATGGTCTAATTTTACAGGGTCTGTGCCACAGAAAACTAGGATGAACAGAGAAAGCAGGAAAAACTCCCTGCAACATGCTTCCTAGGATCTAGCTTGGGGAACCAGGTGCCGTGGAGGAGAGGTCAAGGCCTTACTATGCAACCTTGGCTGACTTGGAACTTGGAAAGAACTATCCCCTTGCCCTTGACTCCTGAGCTGGGATTGCAGGCATGCAAGGACACTGCAAATCCCACCCTATCTTTCTTACTTGTGTGTTTGCTTATCTTTATGAGGTGATATCTCAAAGACAAAATACTGTGTCAAAGGCACGCGCACAGTGGTACTTTTAATTCTTTTTTGTTTTTGTTTTTTTTTTGGGGGGGTTTCTCTGTATAGCTCTGGCTGTCCTGGAACTCACTCTGTAGACCAGGCTGGCCTCGAACTCAGAAATCCGCCTGCCTCTGCCTCCCAAGTGCTGGGATTAAAGGCGTGCGCCACCACCGCCCGGCAGTACTTTTGATTCTTGATACCAAGCTGTTTTCCCCTTTCCCTTTCCCACAGGACAAAGAGGGAAGAGAGAGTAGCGTGTGAGGATCCCATGTGCAGTGGGCAGGAAAAATAGCCTTTAAGGGGATTTTTTCAGGACTTTGATTCGGACTTTCACATTCTCAGAAGAGCATGCAATTAAAACAAAACCAGAAGTTAGCTGGTTGACTTGGCCGAACACGCCCAGTAGATGCTCTTTGCCCTGCTGTAGAAGGTTGGTTCTTTTGGCCTTGTCTAAGCAACTGGGAGTTGGCCCCGTGTTGCTGAGAAGAACCAGAGGTCGGGCCAGACTCCACCCCATGTTCTACTCCCCCACCCGAGAATCCCCACCCCTCACCTTTACCCTGGTCCTGGATTTCTTCTCTCGATTTCCACCTGCTATGGTCACCTGGCCTCTGCTTTCTTTGAACTGATGAAACTCCTATGTTGGCGCTGCTTTCAAGCTAAAATCCCTTCACTGTTAGACTGACTGAGGGGGGGGGGTCATTTACAGTAACTTTGGGTGCTTCTTTTCCCCTTTCATTTCATTTCCTTTTATTTCTAAATTTGTAATTGTTAGCTGCAGGAGGGCTGGTCTTGGAGTGCCTTACATATGACTGGCAATGTAGTGTCCAATACCTTTAGCCTGCTTTCTATTCTATTATTGTGTGCCTGTCTCTGTATCATATTATCATTATTAGTGGTTGTTTTATTTTCTGACAAGAGTTTCCCTATGCAGCCCATAGTGGCCTTGAACTCCTGATCCTGTCTTGGCCTCCTAAACGCTCCATTACAGGAATGCTACCTTACCTGGCATTTCTCTCTTCCATACCGGCATGCAAACTTCATGAGGACAGAGCATTTTCTCTGATTTGGGGCCTATCAGTGTCTGTCATAGACATTCTTGGCCAGTCTTCTCTGAGCTAATTTTTAATCATCCTTGCCACTCTGTTCTGAGGACTGGCTGAGAATGCCTATAATCCCAGGACTAGGGAGACCAACATATCAGCCAGGGCTCAGAAAGCCAAATCAAACCAAAGTATTCTTGAATTATCTGGAACTGGGTAATAGTAGTGTATAGCTTTTAATTCCAGTCCTGAGGTAGAGATGGAGAGGGGTGTACACAGAGGCAGGTGGATCTCTCGAGTTCAAGGCCAGCCCAGTCCACACAGTAAGTTCCAGGAATGCCAAGACTACACAGAGAAACCCTGTCTTGAATAAACAGATAAATAATGAAAGGAAGGAAGGAAGGAAGGAAGGAAGGAAGGAAGGAAGGAAGGAAGGAAGGAAGGAAGGGAGGGAGGGAGGGAGGGAGGGAGGGAGGACCAGTATGAAGTCTTGGCAACTGGAAACACTTATGGGTATCAACACCAATACATCCATAACAGTGGTTTGAACTGTCAACTTCTAACAATGTCAATCAACTGACCTCTCTCCCTTTTTATTTTTTTCAGCTGTTAGCAAGTGCACTTTGAAAAGGTGGAGAACCCATGAAACCCAGTATAACTATGACTAAATCTGAACAGAAATCAGTTGCTTTTCTGAAAATGTAGGCTTGTATTTGTCTCTAAAATTCCTTCCCAGGGAGAGACATAAGCAGCATCTACCCCTTCTCTTAAGGTCCCAATGATAAACCAAGGTGCAATTCCACCACCATTCTTCCTGGGGAACCAATGAGATTATTTGTTTTCCTTACACAGCATAGGTGAAGGAGGGTTACTTACAAGAGTGTGGGTGCTCCTCCCCAGCAGATCTGGAAAGCCTTTATCTAAGCAGGACAGGAGCTTTACTGTAGCCACATAGATGGAGCCCACCATTCCCAGGTCTATATACTTTAGTCCCTACCCAAGCCATGTGCAATTCCGATAGAGACACATACAACAGGTATTGGGAACAGCTGGATACCTGGGTGAGGACCTGTGACTCTCCGCAAACCTCTATGAGAGGATGTAAACAGTCCACAAAACCATCTGGGGTGATCTTCAAGCTGCCACAGCTGAATGTCTCAGTCTGGTGGCTGTTTGACTGGGAGGATAGTCCTGTACAACAACGTCTTTCTTACTTTTAAAAATTGATGTGAGGCCTCTGTAATGTAAAATCACTGTAAAAAATATTCATTTCTAAATCGAGTGTGGTGGCACACACCTGTCATCCCAACACTTGGGAGCTGAGGCGTGAGGATCAGGAGTTTAAGGCCACAGGCTTCACCTCATAGTGAGCTCTAATCCTGTCTAAAAAGTATATAGTTCAGCCAGCAGTGGTGTCTCATTCCTTTAGTCCCAGCACTAGGGAGGCAGAGGCAGGCACATCTTTGAGTTTGAGGCCAGACTGGTCTACGGAGCGAGTTCCAGGACAGTCATAGATACACAGAGAAACCCTAAAATAGTGTACAATTTAATGCCACTTAGACATTTTCTTCAATTATTACCTTTTTCTAGTTTCTCTAGTTGTGTCATCCTGTACTAAGTAATCATCCCCCACTTTTCTCTTCCCCAGCCCAAGTGACTACTATTTCTGTTTTTATGAGTTTACCACTCCTGGATATTTTATAAATACAATTTTACCTGTTTCAGGGATTATTTATGCTATAGCATGCATCAGTGTTTTAAAGTTAATGGATAATTTTCCATGGTATGATTATACCACATTTTTAAAAGTTTATTTATGTATGTGAGTACACTGTCACTCTCTTTAGACACACCAGAAGAGGGCATCAGATCCCATTACAGACAGTTGTGAACCACCATGTGGTTGCTGGGAATTGAGCTCAGGACCTCTGGCAGAGTAGTCAGTGCTCTTAACCGCTGAGCTGTCTCTCCAGCCAGAATGTACCACATTTTTAATCCAGTCAGCTACTGAAGGACCTTGAGTCTGTGCTATCATGTGCTATCATTCTGCAATTGTGTACAAGAATGCTAGGAACACTCCTATTTGCTTGAACACCTGCTTTCAGTTCTTCAAGTTATGCACCTAGGAGTAAGTTACTGTCTCATGGAAAGCCTGTGTTTAGCTTACTCAAGGACTGCCCAACTATTTCCCACAGTGCCTACACCATTTTTGCATTCCTACTAGCAATTTCTCTATGCCCTTGCTAACGATTTCTTCTCCCTTTTTGTTAAACTTAGTCATTCTGGTGGGTGTGAAATGCTACTTTAATATAGCTGTAATTTCCCTAATGGCTAATGATGTAGGCTGTTTTTCATATGCTTGCTAGACATTTGTGTAGTATGATTGGTGAATTATCAATTCAGATCTTTTTCCACTTTTCAATTGGAGGTTCTAGCTAGGGAAAGGTAATTCTCCTATACACACAGACACACACATGCACACACTTTTTTTTAATAACCTGCTTTTTTATGTGTTGATCTACACCTTACAATCTTACTGAATTTGAATTACTAGCTCTCATCATTTTTCTGTACCATCTTTCATTTTCTCCCTGTCTGATTGTGTCATCTATGGCTATAGATGGCTGTCTTCTTTCTTAATTTGTGGGTCATTATGTTTTTCTTTTATTGCCCTGGCTAGAGTTTCCAGCACAACATTGAAAAGAGATGTTGAAAGAGAACATCCTATTCTCTTGATTTTCTTGATGTCAGTAGAAAGAGTTTCAGTCTTTTGCCATTAAGATTGGTAATGTACCTGCCCTGGCAGGGGAGAAGGCACTTTAAAGAGAGATACTTAGGATATCAGAGCAATGAAACACTGGATCCCAAAGACTTAAAATTTCTCCAAGAATCTCATCTGGGGAAAGAAAAAAACTGAAGTTGGGTACCAGCCTGAGGAGGAGCTTTCTTCCCTGAAAGAGATGCCACACACGGTAACTAGGACAGTTTAGTTGTCCGTGCTGCTTGCCTTCAACTTAAATCCAAACCTTGGGCCAATGTCCTGGAGATGAACCTGGGAGGTAACATAGGCCCCCTCCTTATTTGTTCCTTTTCTAATATGAGCACACTGAATAAATTTCCCTTTTATGTTTTTCATTATTATTTGTATCTTTCCTATTGTCATGTTTAGGATAGGTTGTCCAGACTAGTTTGTTGAGATGTCCAGATTTGTACCCTAAAAATTCCAGTAACAGTTCTAATTATGAAGTTTTCTTTTTTTCTTTTTTTTTTTTTTTCTTTTTGATTTTCCAAGACAGGGTTTCTCTGTGTAGCCCTGGCTGTCCTGGAACTCACTTTGTAGACCAGGCTGGCCTCGAACTCAGAAATCTGCCTGCCTCTGCCTCCCAAGTGCTGGGGTTAAAGGCGTGCGCCACCACTGCCCGGCAATGGAGTTTTCACATATGGCTTTGATCATGTTGAAAATGTTTTCTTCTATTGCTAGTTTCTTGGATGTTTTATTTTTACATCATAAAAAGAGATTGGATTTTGTCAAATACTTTCCATGTATTAAGTGAGATAATCACGTGTGTGTATTTCACTCAATTCTTACTGGTGTGCTTGTATCATGTAGATTTAATTTTTGAGTTGTGAACCATCCTTGTATTCATGGAATAATCTCAACTTACTGCT
The DNA here is from genome assembly GCF_004785775.1 of Grammomys surdaster. Lineage (NCBI taxonomy): Eukaryota > Metazoa > Chordata > Mammalia > Rodentia > Muridae > Grammomys > Grammomys surdaster. The sequence continues at coordinate 3,329,344 of NW_021620772.1, read as the reverse complement.
TTAGTTTGCTAGTATTTTATTGAGAGGCTTTTGCATTTGTAATCACTAAAAATAAAAATATTTCTTTTCTACGTATAAAGGAGTACTGAGCTGAAGATAATAAGTAAGCAGAACTCTTCTCCCTGTTTGCCTAAAAACAAGACAAGGCTTCACAAAGCCCAAGACCATAGTTCAGGTCATCTATAATGTTGTGTCCCACCCCCTACCTCCACCCCCGTCCACTTTGTTTTCCAAAATAATGAGTCTAAGACTTCTTATATATGAATAAATGCTAGGCCAGCAACCTTGGCTTGTTCCCTGACTAGCTCATAATTTAATTATTCCATTATTCCATCCCAAGTGTGTCACATGGCTGGTTAGCTTCTTCTCAGTTTTATGCATCCACAGAGTTCAGGGTGAACCTCTTGACTCAATTTCTAGAAATCCTCTCTCTGTACCCAAATTTCCACCTCTCTGTTTCCTGCCTAAGGTAACAGGCCAACAGCATTTTATTGACAGGTGATGCTTCCATACAGTAGGAGAGACTCTGTCTACACACGAGCCTTTCCCTCTTTCTCTTTTTCCAGTTTGATACCTGGATATAAATCCTGCTTTCCAGTGTTTGCTTATCAGAATGACACCAGAGGGTCTGCCAACAGCTTTGAAGTTTACCTTCTGACAGTGTCCCATCTCTGAAGTCCAGGACTACTCTTTCTGGGTCCTGTCACTTCTCCAGCATGTACTATTTGTTAGAATACACACCATGTAAGGCAGCCTCCCAGGCCATTGCCCTGAGTGACTTTTCTCCCAGGCATGTGAGTAATCTCAATTCTTTTTTTTTTTTCTCATTAATTGCATTGCTTTTGAGGACTCTATCTCAGCTAGAAGTTTATGAAGGTTAAGGATGAATTATAGCCCTCCTTGGCAATTATAAGAGGAAGTGTTTAATGAGTTTACAGTTTCAGAGGGTTGAGTGCGGGATGACAGAGCTAAAGGCAGGGCTGAGAGAACAGCTCAGGTCCCCAAAATGGCAAGCAGGAGGCAGAGAGCGCACCAGGAACTGTGTGAGGTTTTTGAAACCTCAGCCTTCCCAGCCCAAACCTCAGTGACACTCCCCCCCACAACAAGGCCATGGCTCCTAATCCTTCCTAAACAGCTCACCAACTGTGACTAAGCATTCGAAGGCCAGAGCTTGTGTGGGTCATTCTCATGCAAACCGTAACACTCCACTTGAGCTATGGTATCTATCAGGACAGTGCTTCTATGTTCTTTTTCCTTTTCACTGTGATTTTGTTTGTTTGTTTGAAATCTTTGTTTTTGAAACTTTTGTTTCAAATCGTATTTCAGCCAAACTCTTTTTTTGTTGTCGTTTTCATTTTGAGTGATGCACTTCCTTAGCAGCCCAAGTTTGCCTTGTATTTACTAGATAGCTCAGGCTGACTCCTCCTTTTCTTGCCTGGAATTACAAGTATGCACCACCTTACCTGGCTTCAAAAATGATCTTAAAGGTGTTTCTTATAACATTAGTAAGAGTTTTGTCTTATAAATTAGTAGTTTTAACTTGCAAAATCACAAAGAAGAAAACAAAACAAGCTTTGTCTGTCACATACAGGCCAGAAGAAATAAAGTGGAATAAAATAAAGTGATAAATAAAAAAATTAAAATCAGAAAATAAGTCTTTGAAAGCCATTGCTAAGGTGTTCTCTGGTTGTACTGACCCATATTAATAGTGAAAACCGGTTCCTGGCTTCTGAGCTTGCTGGAAACTTTTGTTTTTCTTGGCACTTCAGCTAAGATGGTGAAAGAAAGACTTTCCAAAGCAACCCAGTATGGTTGCTCACACCTACCATGCCAGCACTGGGGAGGCAGATGCAAGCAGATATCTGTGACTTGGAGGTGAGTGAAGGCTACGTAGTGAAGCCTGTGAGAACTTATTGCAAAACAAAGCAAATCTACAGTAAAATAATAGTCCAACGACTCAGGGCAAATGACCTTGAATGGCCTGAAGATGCCAGTGTAATAATGACACATAAATCAAGTCATTCACTTGTTTAAGAGAACTGTATCTGCTTACTATCTTGTAACGTTTTTCAAACATAATAGCTAAGAATAAGCTATTATGAGGGCCAGAGACGAGGCTCAGTGGGTAAGAGCACTTGCTGTGCAAACACAGGGTCTGAGTGTGAATCCCCAGCACCTATGTGAACAAACTAGGCATGGCTACATACACCTCAAACTCCAGAGCTGAGGTAAGCAGGCAGATCCCAGAAGTTTCTAGTCAGACACACACACACACACACACACACACACACAAACACAAACACACACATACCAGTGCATGCCTGGTTTAGAGGGTATGGCATGACTGATCTCTTACTCTTGTTTCCCTGTAAGCACATTGACACACAAATATAACACACACACACACATTCACAAATAATAACTTCTTGTATTTTGTTTTTCTTAAGTCTTTGATTAGTTAACAACATTTAATGATAAAGTAATTTGTAGATTGAGTTTTTTTCTACAATTTTGTAATGCCATACATTTGCTTTTAAAGTCTTTTGATCATTATTTTGGCTAAGTAAATGCTATTCTACAGTAATTTTCAAAGTTGTTTTTATCACATTTTAATTTGTGTTTGAGTGTGTACAACTTTTGAGAATTGGTTTTCTTCTTCCACCATGTGATCCCAGAGATTGAACTGAGGTTGTCGAGTTTGGCCTCAAAGGCATTTGTCCACTGACCCATTTCATAGGCTTCCACAGTAACCTTTTTATCAAGTGGTTTTTTTTGTTTTTGTTTTTGCTTTTGTTTTTGTTTTTTTTTGGTTTTTCGAGACAGGGTTTCTCTGTGTAGCCCTGGCTGTCCTGGAACTCACTCTGTAGACCAGGCTGGCCTCGAACTCAGAAATCCGCCTGCCTCTGCCTCCCAAGTGCTGGGATTAAAGGTGTGCGCCACCACCGCCCAGCTTTTATCAAGTGTTTTAACTTTTTGCTTTATTTGACAATTTTTTTCAAGTCAAATTTTAAATTAAGTCTTTTTTTCCCCTTTCCCTCTCCCTCTTGCTCCAGTCCCACTTGCTCCGGGCCCCTGCTCGCTCATATGAGGGCATCAGATCTCATTACGGATGGTTGTGAGCCACCAGTGGTTGCTGGGATTTGAACTCATGACCTCTGGTAGAGCAGTCAGTGCTCTTAACCGCTGAGCCATCTCACCAGCCAGTCTTTTTTTTTTTTTTTTAATCTTGGGATTTTTTTCACTGGACCCTACGAATCTAAAAGGGACATATTAAACCAACTAGACTTGCCGGGCGGTGGTGGCACACACCTTTAATCCCAGCACTTGGGAGGCAGAGGCAGGCGGATTTCTGAGTTCAAGAGTTTGAGGCTAGCCTGGTCTACAGAGTGAGTTCCAGGACAGCCAGGACTACACAGAGAAACCCTGTCTCCTAAAACAAAACAAAACAAAACAAAACAACAACAACAAACAACAACAACAGAACAAACAAACAAAAAACCAACTAGGCTTATTTGAAATACTAACTTTTATGAGGAGCATTACCAAATAAGAGATAATACTTAACTTTGAGCCATAGCAATATGAACATCTTAGACATACGTGTTCTAAACATAAATGAAGTCTGTGGCAGTCTAGAACATATTAATGCATACTGCCAGCCACAAATCCTGGTTAGTGTGCTAAAATGCATGTTATAGAAGCAGTCAGGTGTTCTTTATCAGAGTAGACTTAGCATCTAACTGCCTGGCTCATGCTGTTCTAAGGCTTGGTCTGTGAACAGAGACTGATTTTATTTCTCCTATAAGAGCATTTGGGATCATTGTCTTAATCACTGTTCTATTGTTGTGAAGAGACAGCATGACGAAGGCAACTCTTATAGAAGAAAGCGTTTGACTGGCTTGCCTACAACTTTAGAGGGGAAGTGTTGATCATCATGGTGGGAAGCAGGTAGGACTGACACTGTAGTAGTAGCAGCCTAGAGCTTTACATCCTGACCTGTAGGCAGCAGGCAGAGGGTGGGAGGAGACGCTGGGCTTGGTGAAACCTCAAAGCCTGCTGCTCCCAGTGATACACTTCCTCTAACAAGGCCACGCCTCCTAGTCCTTCTCAAGCAGTGCCACTCCCTGAAGACCAAGCATTCAAGTCTATGAGTCTATGGGGGCCATTCTCATCCATACGGGGCTAAAGTGTTAGGATTTTTATCAACTTGCTTTTCGCTTGGAACATTGATTTTTGTTCATTTTATTTCCCAGGCTTAAGGAGACTTTACTGTCCTGACAACTGTCCACAGTTTACAACAATGTTGTAAGCATTAGGTTTTGGTAAGCAGAATTCAAACATGTGCTCCCCTTCCACAAATGTTTAGTAACAGTTTGTGGAAATTTAGTTATTTACATCAATGAAATTAGCACGTGTTTTCTTTCTAACAAAAGCCGATTGGAAATGCCAACTGTACCCTCAGAGCTTGATTAGCAGCCGCCATCTCAGGGGTGACTAGATCACTTTAAGGAACTGAATTTGACTTTATGGTGTCAATTAAAATCCTTGGAACAATCTGTTATGTTAACTTGTACACTTAGCTCATATGTTGTCTCACAGGAGAGAATGTCACCTCCTGACAGGCATCTTCAGAATATTTTAAGGCCCCAAGAAGAGAGGGATTCAGCCAGGTGTTGCAGATAAGGTGTGATGGAGAGCCCTTTGGTTTTCTACTTTCAAAAGGCTTTTGAAAGCCAACTCTGAGCCTCCTTATGGAAGGTTCTAGCAAAGCAGACTGGAGATGATCTCTACCAGTCGCTCCTTCTAGATGAATTTATATAAATTCTCAGGTCAGGTTTAACATATTTGCAAATGATGATCTTGCTTTGATTATCTTTAATGAAAGAGGAAAGTTGTTGAGTGTTTGGAAACAAAGTGTCCAGTTTGTTATGCCCAGCAGCATATGTTAGACTCCCATGGTGGCTGTGGATGAGGGAGCTCTGCCTTAGAGCTAATCTTTAGACTCCCAGAGTTGTAGTTTTTTAAACATGGAAAGTTATATAGTTTTTTTTTTTTTGTTCCATTGACTCATTATTTTTCTCTCTGTGTGCTTTTAACTTCATATGTGTGGGTGTATGGACCCATGGGTGTACAAAGGCCAGAGATGTCAGCTCCTACTCTGTCACTCTCTGATGTCTTCTCAGACAAGGTCTCTCAGATTGACAGCTAGCATGCCCTGGTGATCCTCCTATCTACCCTCACAGTGCTGGGGTTAGGAGCATGCGCATCAGTACATCCTCC
>NW_021620772.1:3233281-3324054 GCF_004785775.1 Grammomys surdaster | reverse complement strand
TTAGGAGCATGCGCATCAGTACATCCTCCTGTCTCCACCCTCACAGTTCTGGGGTTAGGAGCATGTGCATCCCTACATCCTCCTGTCTCCACCCTCACAGTGCTAGAGTTAGGAGCATGCGCATCAGTACATCCTCCTGTCTCCACCCACACAGTGCTGGGGTTAGGAGCATGCGCATCAGTACATCCTCCTGTCTCTACCCTCACAGTGCTAGGGTTAGGAGCATGCGCATCAGTACATCCTCCTGTCTACCCTCACAGTGCTGGGGTTAGGAGCATGCGCATCAGTTCACTTATATTTAAACAGGTGCAGGGATTTGAACTGAAGTTTGCCAACTTTAGTACCTCATTTTACATTTGATTTGCACATACAAACGCCCAAAGAAATTAAAGCAGATTAGATTAAGGTCAATGTATTAATCCCTTTTTTAAATCGCTATAATAAAATGCCTGAGGCAGGCTTTTTTTTTTTTTAAAGAAAATATGTTTATTTTAGTTAATAGTTCTGGAAGCCAAAGGTCTAATGCCCTCCTCTGGTGACCGCTTTCTTCCTGGCAGCATCCTGCTGAGAGGTGCTGAGCATTACAAGAGACCGGAAGCACTTACACGCGTGTAGTCCCTCCTAAAGCCACCAGGATCCGTTTATAAGGGTTTTATTCTAATGACCTAAGCTAACTTTAATCGGTTCCACGGAAGCCCTGTCTCTAAATACCCCTGTCTCTAAATACAACAGTCAGATTAAATCCCAGGCCTCAGAGCACCTCACAGTGGGGATTAAGTTTCAATTGTGAAGCCTGGGGTAGGGAGGGGAGGAATATACAAATTATCTTCAAATGACAGTAGTTAGAAAACAGAAGCCTGGTCGTCCTAGGGCAGATGCAGACTGTTTACAAGTTTTCTGCTGTCTAGGTAGGAACTGGACTGATTAGTTACAATGAGAACCTAGATTCCTCTACCCTACATTGGTCAACAAAATCAAAGCTTATGAAAATGACACTAGGCATGGAGGAGTACTCCTTTAATTTCTGAGGCAAAGGCAGGTGGATACTTGTGAATGTGAGGTCCAGCCTGGTCTACACGGAGGAGAATTCCAGAACAGCTGGGGCTATAAAACAACAAACAGCTGTTTCAAACAACAACAAAAGGATACGAAAATGAAATCATTTCACTGAACCACACCAGAAATGACACAGTCTTACCACTAGGACTGTCTCTCCTATTTTGGAAGAACGTCAAAGAGGATACTGTGCACTGGATAACTTATAAATAATAGAAATTATTCATCAATATTTTAAAGACTGGGTGGTGGTTCATGTCTATAATTCCAGTGCTTGGGCAGCAGCAGGAATGCCGTGAGACCAGGCTAGCCAGGGCTATGGTGAGACACTATCTCACCTCCTGCCTCCTCCCCAAAGATCTTTTAAATGCTGACAAGTCTACAATCAAGGTGTTAGCACATATGGTGCCTGTCATTCACACTTCAGTCCTTGCTCCGACCCTACAATCTCCCTAATAAAGGCGGTGATCCCACCACGAGGGGAGCCCTCATCACCAAACTTTTCCTAAAAGGACTCACCTCTTAGTATCCCCCCCACCCCCCCACCCACCCCCGTGATGAGCTTTAGATATCCGCATAGAAAGTCTGGGGGATATCAATATTCAGCCCATAGCACAACATAGAGCATTCTCCCCACTTTTCCTCCTGGACAGTTAGCTGGTAGGGTCCATCTGGAAGCCAGGTAGGTCACCTGTTCTTGAAGAGCATAGATTTCTTGCCATGCTCAAGAGTAGTGATTTTCACAGGACAATTCTAGAGTTAACAGAGGCAGCAGAAACTGGCCCCCACTCCACACTTATCTAATCAGAAACCGTGGAACTTGGGCTGTGGCCCATGACCTGTCTTAACATGCTCTTCAGGTGCAGGCTCAAACTTGAGAACCCTCACTTTAAAGACACTTGGGGCTTATTATTTAAGTGCTGAGGCAAAACTGATGTTAGAACACAGATGTTTCTATATACCTGTCTTGCAAAAAAAAAAGGTCTGTATCATGACTCTCTTCTAGGCTAGTGTAGAACCCGCAGACAGATGTGTGGTTAGTATGAGGCCTAAAAGATACAAGTAAGAATACAATTGCTAAAAATGGATAGGGCCAAGCAGGCATGGAGCTGTATTCCTGAAACCCTAGTTGAGATGGTACTTATATTCCCCTTAGGCAAGGGAGTGGTGGCTTATGAGCAAGTCACATACCTATGTGACCACTCCCTGACTGGATGGATGACACATAGTTACTTCTCTGGTTGAGAGCATGCCTAATGTGTGGACCCTTTACTGGCTTGACCAGTGATTTTTCTAAGATGACCAGACTCAATAAAGATGACCTCAATACCCAGTTCTGGCTATAACTTCCCCCAGGTCACTGGGGAAGACAACAAGGTGATACTCCCAGTATTCTTCTTTTGGAACATCTACTTTTGACAACTCTTACTTTTCTTTTTTCTTTCTTTTTCTTTTTTTTTTTTGACTCTTACTTTTCTTAACATACTTTCACTCACATTTCTCACTCTTGTGCACATTCCCTGTTTCTTTTAAGAATGAGACAAAGAACTCTGAAGCCAGTGGCTTTGGTGACCATTGATTGCCTGGCAGCCTAACTGAGTTACTCACTTAAAAGCTGAAACTCTTGTTCTTAACCCAAGTCACTAAGATTTGGCAGGTTAAATAAAAAAGATCATGAGTTGTGGCTACCTTGGGCTATAAAGCAAGGTCCTGTATCAAAAACTCAAACAAAGGGCTGGAGAAATGGCTCAGTGTTTAAGAGTACTGGTTGCTCCTGCAGAGAGCCTGGGTTCAGTGCCTAGGACCCACATGGTACCTTACAAACACCAGTAAGTTTAGTTCCAGTGGGATCTGAGATCTGAGACCTCCTTAAGCACCAGCATGCACATAGAGGCAGACATGAGAAAGACCAGATAAATAAATAAATAAATAAATAAATAAATAAATCTATAAGATAAAGAAGAGGAAGAAGAGGAAGGAGGAACAGGAAGAAAGAGGAAGGAGGAAGGAGGAAAGAAAGATAAGAGATAATCAAAGAATTATTTTAAGTATGTATACATTGCCACAGGATGTCTTTTAAAAGATGAGAGTATTTTTCAGAATGTGGGAACTATTTGGAGTCAGGGACAGTAAGGAACCCCAGGATATGAGGGCAAAGGTATCAGAGAAGTCAGAATAGAACAGAGAAAGAATTCTTAGGGAGACCTCCTCAAGAGAGAAACTGTGCAGTCCCACAACTGCTTAACTTACTTGTTCTGACTGACCACCGAGCATAAGTTCTGAACTGAATTCGCTTAGACGAGTGGGTAGTGGGCCATGCAGTAACACTTTGAATTAGGTTTATTTTGAAATCTCAGTGTAGTAATGGCTTGCTGGGGATTGTTGTAGAAAATATTTAGTCTCAATCCAGGCCTTCTACCTCACCTTTGACCATTTAGTTCCTGGATAAAAGACACACACAGCCGGGCGGTGGTGGCGCACGCCTTTAATCCCAGCACTTGGGAGGCAGAAGCAAGTGGATTTCTGAGTTCAAGGCCAGCCTGGTCTATAGAGTGAGTTCCAGGACAGCTAGGACTACACAGAGAAACCCTGTCTCGAAAAACCAAAAAAAAAAAAAAAAAAAAGAAAAAGAAAAAAAAGACACACACGACCTTTATATTTATAGTAAGCCTTTATTAGCATTAAGGTTGGGCAGATACCCACTCTCTACGCTATTAGAATCTACCTTCCTATCGATAACCCTGAGTTATTACTTACTATGTTTCATTTAGGCTTAACTCCAGTTGGCTAGCCCTCATGGCCATGTTTCGTTGACTCCTAACCCAGGACATAACATCTTTCTCTACTCTCCACCTTCTCTCTCCTCAGACCCCAAGCCCAGAAACACCAAGCTCCACGTATCTCACTCCTGCCCAGCTATAGGTTGTAGACATCTTCATACACCAATCAGCAATAACTTGGGGGCAAGGTCACTTGGGTCAACATTCAGACTCTCCTCTCTTGGGCAACCAGGTCTTGGGGGCCTGCACTTAGCATTACAATACATAATAACAGAGCAAACAGAGACAGCTACTGGTCCATCATTCATGCACTAGGAAGCTAAAGGATGGTAGTTAAGAGAGACTTGTGTGGCAGTTCCACAGTTCTCAGGAACCCCAACATTTTGTTGAAGTATCCAAACTTATGTTTTCACTCTGATATTGCCTCATGGTCCAATAGGACAGAAGCGCCAACCGCTGCTAGTGTTTTAGTCAACGAGAGGGAGGCATGGGAGAAGAGAAAAATGGGGTTCATTTTAACCAGCCTTCTTAGATGTCAACTGTGATATTTCTCATTGGTCAGCACTTGAGTTTGATAGGATATTTCTCCACTAGTGAAGTGAGCCACTTCAAGCCAGATTAGAATATATTAAAGGCAGGTTTATTGGGAAGCTGCTCTTGGGTGGGTGAGTTCATTGGCCCCAGGGAAGGAGGCTAGGGAAGCTGCCGTGGGTGGGTGGGTGGGGGGAGATGAAAAGAGAGAAGGGCATGCTTGCAGAAAAGAGAAGGAGAAGGGAGAGGCAGGGAGACAAATACCCAGATACGCTGTTGCTTCACCTTCCTCATTTTTAAGGGGGGTGGAACAGGGTTGCATACAACTCAGGCTGGCCTTGAACTTCTTATATAGCCAAGGATCATGGAATTCTTATCACGCAGCTTTCACCTCCGGAGTGCTGGGAATCCAGACACATGCCACCATGTCCGTCTTACACAGTAGGAGGGATGGAACCCCAGCTCCCCTCCACACTAGGCGAACACTCTGCCAGCTTCCAGCCCCACGCTGGCCACTTCTAGTTGCAGAGAAGTCCTTGGAAATGAAAGCTTTTAGTAAGACACTGTGCTGTCTTACATAAAAATCAGATTCTCTTACTCATGGTGCAAAGGAAGCATGGAGGACAGAAAGCCATGAACTCGTTGCTACAGATTTACTCCTATTTATTGGTCTGGTTTATGTTTCTTCAACACCATCCGGAAATCACATATTGCCGAAGTGAGTCTTTGTGTTGCTGCTTTTTCTTCTAAGGGTCTCTTCTAAGTGGGAAGGTGATGGGGGTGGGGTGGGTGAACAGGGAGGGAGGAGCCTATTTAACATATCAAAGTGGACCTGGCCTCCAGGTTCTCTCAGCATCCCTCAGTCCCCACCTGTTACAGGGTGTGGCTGTCACCCTAGCCTTCTACCTGAATTCTCCAGCCCAGGAAGGAGCTGCCCTTCTTCCAGAAGCCCTTCCTTATATATTTCAGACATTTGGTTACCCATGCCGTCTCTTTTGCTTCGTTTGTACCCTTGGCCTACTGGCTGCTATACTTGGTTTCCTTTCCCCCTCTTCCCCCGTGGTTCAGGGTTATTATCACTCTGGATGCTACCAGATCTGTCTGACTCTGTCTATGCTCTCCCATGTATTTGTAATAAGCTTTCTCCTCCGCCACACCTAGAAGCAGCCATTTCCTTTCCTTATTTCTTTTTTTCATTCACTTACTTTATGCTAAATCCTAAGTGTCTCACTTTTCATAATTTAAAAAACGTAGATGTTAAAGACAGCTATTCTGTTTAGGAACCAGCACCTCCTGCCTGCCTGTCTGTCTTTAATTCCTGAGTGCTCACATTACAGGTGTGTGCCACCATGCTCAGCTCTAGCTCCTCCCTCGTGCAAATGCAAGCACACTTGTGCGTGGAGGCCAGAGGATGACCTTGGCTTTCATTCAGGTGCTACCCATGTTGGGTTTTGTTTTTTGTTTTTGAAGACATGGGCTCTCACTGACTCAGAACTTGACAAGTGTGCTAGGCTGGGCTCTGCCTATCTTTGCCTTCTCAGATGGGACTACAAATGCATGCCAGCCGCAATGCCTGACTTGTGAAAAGTGGCTTCTGGGGATCGAACTCAGGTCCTTGGGTTTACAAGGCAAAACCTTTTCCTGCAGAGCTATTGCCCCAAACCTTGCATTCCTTAATCCTCAGCTTTATTATGCTAATTATGGGAATTGGCATTGTGGGGTGAAAGCAGTAATTTTTATTGTACTATAAATATTTTATACTTCATGCAATGGCCACTTATTAAGCATACAGCTTACATTATAGTGGACGGGGTGTTGCAGAGGGTCACAAAATTTAAGCAAGTGAATATGTACGTGAATGAAGTAGATTCAGGGAAAACTGGTAAGTGCCATAAGGACTGCAGGGGAGGCGGGGCAGAGTGGCAGAGAGGGAGAGGCTGTTTTAGAAGGAGAAACTCTCCTCCAAGAACCCAGACAAACCCAGCCACAAACATGATTTATCACAAGCACTTGCATAGATTTGGTCTACTCTTCCATGAGTGAAAATGTAGCTTGTATGTAAGTCCAGCATCAAAAAATCCCCACACCACCCAAGGGTAAAGAGTCCATAAGTCAGAGAAACCCTGTCTTGAAAAACCAAAAAAAAAACCAAAAAAAAAAAAAAAAAGAGTCCATAGGTAGTGAGAATGAAACAGTCCCCAATATAAGATTAATTTTGAAACAGAAACTTCTTTCAGTGTGTGTAGCTTTAAAATGAAAATATTCTTACAGCGGTCTTGCTAACCCTTATGCTAGATAAGCCAGGAAATGGACTATCTGAGTAATAACACTTTCCTACCAGAGCATAATGATTTCTGGCAAGGAGACTTCTGTTTATCAAATGAACCCGTTCTAATTGTTCACCGGAAAGAACTGTTTTATGTTTATCATCTGTGATCTTATAAAGCTACTCATACGCTGAGAAAGAAAGCCGACCTCGGCTTAGCACAAAAAGCCAGAGACTAGACGTTCCCGTGACTATAACACATTTATTACAATCGAAGCACAAATAGTTGACATGAACCAAGAACATATAGGACTTTAGGTTTAGTCTCTGATCTATATATCCAGCGATCTTCCACGGAACCCAAGCTTATAAATAGAAATTGTTTTAAAAAAATAAACTTGATTCTTATTATGACATAATTAGGTCTCTAATTTCTGTCACATCTTTTGAAGTCTCTTGAACACTAGAGGAGTTGAAAGCAATATGAAGATAGCAAGCAAATGAGAAAGGAAGTCATGGATAAGATAATTTCCCATCAAAACAAACTCTGTTAACTCAGGAAGCAATGACCTTTAACAATGAGCATCAGGTGTGAGGAACAGTGTAGAGGCTGGTCCAGACAGGAAATATAGCTTTCAGAAAGTGAAGCAGAACAGGAGATAGAGGTAAGGGGAGGTGGCTGAGAAGGGACAGAAACTTTCATTGGTATTATGATGCTTTATAGGCACTAAATGACATCTAAGGTCTTTCTAGCCCCACGTGTCTGTTTCTAAGCAAGTTAAGAACATACTCCTAATACCGGCTTCATATATATGTATGTATTTAACTTTATATACCTATATATATAACTATAAAATTTACCCATTCTAAGAGTATAATATAATAATTTCCTTTTGAGTCCAGGTCTATGTAGCTCAGGATGGCCTCTAAATTGATAAATAGTGGAAAATGACCTTGAACTTCTGACCTTCTTGTGTCTTCAAAGTTAGTTGAGATAAAAGGCATGTTGTCACCACACTGGGTCTCAGCAGTACTGAGGCTTCTGTCCTCTATGCTAGTGGAACATTTTCTTTTCTTTTTCTTTTTTTTTCCTTTATTTTTCTTTTTTGAGACAGGGTTTCTTTGTGTAGCCCTGGCTGTTCTGGAACTCACTCTGTAGACCAGGCTGGCCTCGAACTCAGAAATGTGCCTGCCTCTGCCTCCCAAGTGCTGGGATTAAAGGAGTGCGCCACCACCGCCCGGCTAGTGGAGCATTTTCTTGGCTGAGCTACATCTCCATCCAGCAAAGTGTTTAACTAGTGTCCATCGCCTCAACCAAACCCATTCTTTTCCTATTATTTATAGGGGTTAGGAACTGTTACCAGCCCCAGTCACGACCTGTGTCCCAGCAAGCCAAGTTCAGTCACCCATATTGCCTAAACCAAATTAGTGGTGAAAAGCAGAAAAAGGAGATTAATTTAATGTGGCCACATTGAGAAGAGGGACAAAGAGATCCTGAATAACATCCTTCCCATCTCCCCTTGCCCCAGGTCCATCTTTGAGAGGAAGATCCTGAAATGTAGTTAAGATTTCAGTAGACCACCAGAGGTATGTGAATCTGGGCAGTCCAGGTCAAGGCATGGTGTTGCCCATCCTTATTTTTGCAAAGTGGTCTGACAAGTTGTAAATCTCTTTGTGAGAAAAGTTTCCCTTCCAGCTGGCTTTAGGCCAGTGGTTTCTAACCTTCCTAATGCTGTGACCCTTTACTACAGGTTCTTGTGTTGTGGTGACCCCAAACCATAAAATTATTAGTGTTAAAAAAAAAAAAAGCTGGGCAGTGGTGGTGCATGCCTTTAATCCCAGCACTTGGGAGGCAGAGGCAGGAGGATTTCTGAGTTAGAGGCCAGCCTGGTCTACAGAGTTCCAGGACAGCCCGGGCTATAAAGAGAAACCTTGTCTCGAAAAACAAAAACAAAAACAAAAATTATTAGTGTTGCTACTTTATATTTATAACTGTAATTATGCCACTGCTATGAATTGTAATGTAAATCTCTGTGTTTTCTGATGGTCTCAGGCGACCCCTGTGAAAAGGTTATTCTACCACAAGATGAGAACCCCTGCAAAGGCTTTCTCTCCACCCAGGATAAAATTCCTGAAGGAAGTTCTGAGTTCTTGACATCCATTGCTTTGATAGTCTGAGAAATAGTTAGAGGGCACACATGCTTGTTTATTTGTTTTTTGTTTTGCTTGTTTTTCAAGATAATCATCATCCCTGCCAGTCTGGTTACAAAATGGTTACAACGGTGTTACTAAAATTTTTGGGAGTCCCTTCATAGTAGGTAACCGATACTGAGAAAATCAAGGTTTCCTCTTGGGAGATTCTTAGTTTCATCAATAAGATAATTTAAGAATGGAATTTAAGAATTGGAAGTTAGAGGACAATTTTATTAGAGTTTAAAAAAAAAAAACTTCCAGGGCAGGCGAACTGAAAATCTCAGGTGCTTCTCAGAGCAGGCAAAAGGAGAATAAAAGAAAAAAAAAGAACTCTTTAAGTCATCCTGGAAGTGAGGCACATGATGGGGAGGAGCTACATTAGAGAATGTAGGCTTAGAAAAGAGAAGAAAAGGAAAAGTTTGGCTTTTCTGAGTAGCTCAGAACTCAGAAAAGCAGGCAGACTCAGGAAGCTGCATGCCCGCAGTCTCTGTAAGAGACTCAATGTGTGTGTGTGTGTGTGTGTGTGTGTGTGTGTGTCTGGGAAAGAAAAGTGCTTTATCTCATCAAAGAAAGAAGCATTCTACTTACCTCTCTAACATGGCTTCAGGGGGGGCCTGCCTTTTAAGGGGTGGTGTCTTAGCCAGATGATTGCCATACCTCACAGAAATGTCAATTCTCCAACCAAATCAGATGTTGTATTCTCTTGACCAAGAGGAGTCTTCCCTTAACTGGTCTTTACTGCTGCTGTGCCAAAGACACTTGGAGACAATAACATCATGAAGCTGGTATCAAGGATGCCATGGTGACTCATGGGAAATGTGTGTTAATAGGCCTTCTTCTCTCAGCTAGTCTACTGAAATCCACAGGGAGAAAAAAAAGGGTTGGCTGTAGTCACAGAGAGACCCAATGACAGCCTGGTGTTGCCGCCAGTCTGCTGAGTTTCTGATTCTGGCATCTTCGCTGTTTTACTTAGCAGCCGGGCCCTAGGAAAGTGACTTGAACTCTTGAGTTTCAGTTTACTGAACAGTGTCCCTCTTCTTACAGTTCTTATGAGAACGAGTGAGACAAAACATACAAGGGTCCCGGCATAATCCTAGTACATGATTAGTTCTCAATTAAAATTAGTTTCCTGTTTTTATGTTTACAGACAGACGAGCAGTATTTCATGAATCAGATACTGAGCATGGAAATGACCACATACAACAAGGAGGGGTGGGAAGTAGTGATAGCAGAGATAGAAGTTTGGTGTCTGGGGACATCACAGAACAGGAAATTTTTGGGGTGCTCTAGATGAGTGGGGTATTTTGTAACACTTGTCACCAAATTACACCCTGAGGGGAATTTAAAATAAAACTGACTCTCAACTCTAAGGTATATAGTTTTAACTTTTTTTCCAGTTGGATTACTCTATTATTTTGTAAGTCAGTAACAGGCATCAATTTCTAAACACAGTCAACAGATGCTAGGAAAGGCACAGGAAGCACCGTTCTAGGCCCTAGGGATACAGCATAGAAAAAGACAGCATCCCTATCTTCATGGATAATTCAAGCACAAATTACATCTATTTGTATTTACAAAAGGCAAGAATAACTCCTGCCGTATTGGGAGATGTACAGGGCTCTGAGTTACACCGAAGCCGTTACTTCCCAAACACAGAGGCAAAACAGAACTCGTATCTCTTGGAGAGGATGTTCTTGACACAGCGACTTGGGCATGTGATGTGTCAGATGCCTCTAGGTGACCAGTGACCCATGGCTGTCCTCTAGTTGCATCTGTCAGATGCTCTGTCCTCTGGGCGAAGTAAACGCTCTGGTTCCAGACCAAGGACCATGTGGACCACTAGCCACAGAGGGAGCGCAGCCACGACCTTGAGTTGTCAATTCTGTGCGCTCCAGTCTGGGAACCAGGCTCCTGCCAATCCCCTGTGGAGGCCGGTACCCCAGAGGTCCTTTTCCCGAGCACCCGCTGACTCTGTGGGTGACTCCTCCCCACGGAACCTGGTTGGCTGCTCTCTAAGGGGGCCGCGTGCCGGGGCGGGGCTATCCGTGAGGGGGCGGGGCATTAGCCTGGCATCCGCTTGGGTACTGGGTGCGCAGTGGATACCGCGGCGCCGGGGGCGGGGACTGCTCGGTCCCGTCGCTCCGGGCCGCCTGGTTCCTCCTCCTCCAACCGCGCTGGGCTGAACCCAGAGCCCAGAAAAGAGTCGGTTCTGAGTTCCCTGTGGTTGTGCGGCGGCCGCGGAGGGGAACATGGCGCTCGTAGGCAGCCGAGTGGAATTGGACGCGGATGAGGTGCGAGGACAGGCAGAACGGGCTGGTCTGGGCGCCGGCGGGCGTGGGAGGGATGCGGAGCCCCGCGGGGTCCGGGCTGGCACCGAGGGTGGGCAGGGCTGTCCTTCACGCCGAGGAGCGTCCCACGGGGCTAGGCAGAGCAGCCCGGAGCCAGCCTGAGCCTCCTTGGACCCTATGGGCTTTTGCGGAGCCGTTCTGGACCCGACTGTCGCTTTCTGTGGAAGTTCCGCGGGGTGTCCGCCAGGCGGGTGGGGTAGGGCTGCCTAGTCACCCCGGGGCCGTGGGCCGGAGCCTGAGCCCGGCCGTCGGGAAACGTCCCTTGCTCAGAATCGCCGGCGGCCTCGCCTATCTAGGCTTACCGAAGTGACCTGCCGGGTCCTCGCGCGGCGCCGGGGTCTGAACGCTCCCGGGCGGGGGCGCCCGACCTGTTGATTCCAGCGCTTCCTTCAGCTGCTGGGAGCGCGCGCTCTGCTCTCAAGTTGAGGGTCAGGCTCCTGCCGCCTCTGCTGCCATTTTACCTGACTTGAATTTTACAAGTCGCGGCCTGAGAAAGCTTTAGTTTCAAATGATGCAATAAATGGATGATGTGGAGGAGGCTAATGAGTTAGGATTCTGTCTTTACTGCCAGAAGATCCTGGTAACGAATAAGTACTGTGCTTTAAATGTTGACCTTAAGAACCGACCAAAAACCGAAGGATCGATCTTTATGCTACTGACAGTTAAGAAGGCGAACCAAAGCTTCCTGAGTGAAGGAAAGAGGACTAATGACACTGAGGACCTGCCTTGCAGTGTGGGCCCAAGACCACACACCAGGGAACTAGCGCTTGCCCAGGGGGCATGGATGTGTTGTTGCTGGACCTTCTAACTTAACTACACACAAGGCAAACAATGAGATAGCATTTTGTTACTATTTTCTTCTGTGACAACTTTTATTTATAGCTTTAGGCAGTTTTTTGGCATGACCTGTTGCTTACTCCTTTTAATTTACATTCCGAGATCTTTTCTGTAACCCAGAGTACTGCTACAGTACTTTGACCATCTATCACTTCCTCAAGAGTTTCTAATGTTCCTTCTTGTGTATACATTAAATAGCCGTCGTCTTGGCATGATAGAGTCTATAGTACAGTCTCAGTTGCTTATCCCAGGCTTGTCTCCAGCTGCTTCCCTGTCCCTAACCATTTAATTTATTTGTATTGAAAATGAAGGAACAATCCTGAGCCTGGTGATAAAGGTCTGTAATCTCAGCACTCAGATGGCTGAGGCAGGAGAATTACAAATTCAAGGCTACCCAGGACTATGTGGTGAGTTCTAGGCACATAGAAAAATCCACTAGCATGTATTTTTTTTTCTCTTCCCTAATAAAAAAATCAAGACCCAGAACAGCTCATAACTGTAGAGTGGTATTTCTGACTCTTGCTTGCTGTTGGAGAAATGCAATCCATAACAGTAGATGGCAAATGGGATTGTCTTGGCATATTGAGACAAAGGTCACTCTGTGTCAACTGCCAATAAAACAAACTCAAGAGCTCATGTGGAGGTGAGGTGTCAGAGCAGCAGACAGCCTGGCACAAAGACTTGAATACATGCTTGTTAAGTGAATTCGTGACTGCAGAAAAGATATGGCTTCATCAAGGCCTCAGTTTTTGCCTTATCCCTGATTGACTATAAGCTCCCATTTCATGCTAGGCGTTAATCTTAGGTGATGGACAGGGCACAAAGAAATTCTTTGTTCATGCCAAATCTACTTTTTACCCTCATGGTGGACAGGTATGTGGGCATAAGTTTATCCAGCCTCTACTGAGTGCTTTAGTACTCTGTGCTTAAATTTGGCTTCTCTTAGAGAAGGTATGGTTTTGGATCTCTAGACTCTGAGACAGGCCAGGGAGAGAAGCCATTTGTTGGACCCACTTAGGGTGGATGAGCAGGTGTGCATTAGGGTGTTGTAGGTAGTATTCTTGAAGAACTTGTGAAAAATCCCTAATTGTAAGTGGATTAAAGAACTATACCCCTCTGGGCAGTGGTGGCACAAGGTTCTTTAGAGCACCTAAGAGACAGACAGAGGAATCTCTTTGAGTTCAAGGCCAGCCTGGTGTATGGATCCTGTTCCAGGACAGCCAGGGCTCTGTTATACTGAGAAACCCTGTCTGGAGGGTTGGTGGGTGGGGAGGTGTTAAGGGAGGAAGAAAAAACCCAAAACAAGAACAAACCAAAACAAACATAAGAACTCCGCCCTGAGTGTGGAAGACTGTCAGGTTCACCAGGAGTGTGGAGACAGGAGGCAGCTTGCTTATCCAAGGGTTTCATACCCTCGAGAGCACTTTGCTTTCTTCCTGACCATTATTTGATGCTTTTGGGAAGTAAAAAGGGACAAAGTGGGCTGGAGAGATGGCTCAGCAGTTAAGAGCACTATTCTTCCAGAGGTCCTGAGTTAAATTCCCAGCAACCACATGGTGACTCACAACCATCTGTAATGGGGTCTGATGCCTTCTTCTGGCGTGTCTGAAGAGAGCAATGGTATACTCATATACATAAAGTTAAAAGGAGAGAGAGAAAACATTGTAGACTAGAAAGCCCTAATCTTGTTGCCTCACTTATGTGTATGTGTGTGGGATTAATTTACGGCTGGACATTCAGTCGTTAAAATGGCAAACATCTGATCGATCATCTTAGGTGCCAAGCTGGTGCTGATTGGGCGATCCATCATTGCAAAACTTATCCATGACTGGTGACCTTGACTGATAAGACACTCAGCCCCCAGGGCTTATTTAGTTTCCTGGTCCTGAGGAGTTAGGGCTAGGATTATCTAAATGTTCTAGTGTTGAGGGTTTTTTTGGGGGGTGGGGTGGGAGGGAGGGAGGGTAAGAGGGTGAGTGGGCTGGGAGGGCAGGTGGGGAGGTAGATCATTTTTGAGGTCATGACTAATACTGTGGGAATACTTTTTCATCCTAAGTACTCACAGAAATGAGAGTGGTGGGGAAACTTACAGTAAGTATCCCTTGGGTGGATTTTGTTTTTGAAATAGATTTTTAAAGGGGAACTGGAAAGATGACTCAGTGGTTAAGAGCACTGGCTGCTCTTCCAAAGGACCCAGGTTCAATTCTTAGCACCCATATGGCAGCTCACAACTGTCTGTAACTTCAGTTTCAGGGGAGCCAACACCCTCATACAGGTATACATGCAGGCAAAACACCAATCAATGTTCATAAAATAAAAATAAATTTATTTAAAATGACTTTTTAGATTCTGTGAAGAGAAATATGGTTGCATTTTTTCTTTTTAACTTATTTTTATTTACATTGATGATTTAATAGAAATGAACAATTTGTCTATACACACATATGAATTGCATTTCAAATTAAAAGTTATTCAGTGCCGGGCAGTGGTGGCGCAGGCCTTTAATCCCAGCACTTGGTAGGCAGAGGCAGGCAGATTTCTGAGTTTGAGGCCAGCCTGGTCTACAGAGTGAGTTCCAGGACAGCCAGGGCTATACAGAGAAACCCTGTCTCGAAAAACCAAAAAAAAGAAAAAAAAAGTTATTCAGTAAATACAGTTGTTAGGTTATTAATAGCTTTAAATTTTGGATTTAATACAGCTTTATTTAGTTATTCTGAAAGCATTATTGAGTAAGAAAATTAAGCCATATATATTCTCTTACACAATACATATATAACATGTTATTAAAATTTTATGGCCAGGTACAAATGGGGAAGCATCTAAAAAAGCCACTTAAGGAATTGATAATGAAGGAAAAAACCTTAAGAAATGCTGAAACATGTGAAGAAATGGCTTATGGATGGTTTTCATGGCCTGTTCCATATGTTGTTTTTTAATGATGGAGTCTTGCTATGTATTGTGGCTGGCTAGGAACTTAACCTTATAGACTAGGCCGGCCTCAAACTCCCACATAATACTGCCTCTGCCTTCCCAGTACTGGGATGACAGGCCTGTGACTCTGTGATCAGCTGATGATGTTTTAGTAAAACTGATTGGCACAATTGTTTTAGAATAACACTGAGATCATTGAAGGCGAGGTAGGTAATGTCCTAGAAGAGCACACGGCTTAGTAAATGATGGTTAGTTACCCAAGTAACCAGTCCACCTGTGGGTCAGGGTGGGATTCTACCTGGGATTCAGGTAGAATTCTATAATGTAGGCTTCAGAGTAAGACTGAGGTGCATTCAGTAGAGGGAACAGGGAATGCTGGCTGCCCTAGTTTAGGGACTAGATTAGGGTTCAAGAAGAGGTATATTGGGGTGAACCAGGATCCAGCTTGGGTGGAAGTTGGTGTGGACTGGATTAGAGGGAGCATCTTGGGGGCTGATGCAGCAAAGGCAGGCTCAGATCCCAGGAGGCCTGCAGTGCCATCATACTAAGGAGCCTGGATTCCATCTTATAAATAATGCAGGTGTTTGTTAGCTGCACCACACTCCCCTGCAGCAGCTCCAGGGGTCCCTTAATCTTTTAGGGATATTAACTCAGGCAAACTCAGGAATCTTGGCTTTGACATAGAAAAGAGTTTCAAGGTGAGCCTGTGTGAAACAGAGATGGGGTTTATCTACAGTAGAAGGATGCTCGGGAAGGAGACCATGGGAACGGCCTCTCAGAGAGGAGTCGCAGCAGAGTAAAAGGGTTTCAACCTAGACTTAGTGTGGGGATTAAGAAAAAGCTGCTCCAGCTACTTTTCGAGAGGTTGCGAAGAAGCCCCTCCTGGCTTCATGAATGACACTGGGCTATCTCTGGAAATGCCTTGGATAGAACTGTAATCTGATAAGGTAGACCTAGGAGTTACTGGGGTCACATGGGGGTTGACAATTTTTTCTTTTCTTTTTTTCTCTCTTCTCTCTTTTCTCCTCTCTCCTCTCCTTTCTTCTCCCCTCCCCATCTGTTTCCCTTCCCTTCCCTTCTGTACCCCCTCCTCTCTTTCATATTCCTATTTTTTTTTTTATGAGCCATAGTCTTATATAGTAAGCTTATATAGCTTGGAACTTGTTATGTAGACCAGGTTGGTCCCCAACTCATAGAAATCCACCTGTCTGGCTGGAGAGATGGCTCAGTAGTTAAGAGCACTGAGGTCCTGAGTTCAATTCCCAGCAACCACATGGTGGCTCACAACCATCTGTAATGGGATCTGATGCCTTCTTGTGGTGTGTCTGAACACAGCTGCAGTATACTCATATCAACCAATCAATCAACCAACCAGTCAATCAATCAATCTTTAAAGAAAGAAATCCACCTGTCTGTCTGCCTTCTAAGTTCTGGAATTAAAGGAATGTACTGCTATGCCTGGCTACACACTTCTTTTTATTTTTTGATTAAATTGGACTTAATCGCTTAATTTTGTTTTGTTGAGACATGGTTTCTCTGTGTGTAGACCTGGCTGTCCTGGAACACCTGAGACTGTCTCCTGAGTGCTGGGATTAAAGGCACGTGCCACCACCCCAGACCCACACCCCTTTTTATTATAGTTGCTGGTTAGAGTTTTAGAAAATTGCAAGTGTACAGTTGTGGAAGGAGAAAGGCCTGAAGCAAATGGTAATCGTCTAGAGTTCTTGGTTCTCAAGCAGTGACAGGCTTTGATTCAACCATGCTTCAAAGCGAAGCCTCCATTTCTTTCCCAGGTCTCCTTACTTTTCTGTCATTTTCAGATTGTGGGATTGGAGGCAGGAGGCTGCTTCACCAGCTCCTGTGGGTTGGGATGAGGCCTGAAGTAGAACAGGGGTGTGGTGTTGGAGGGACTGAGACTGAATTGCAGGGCCTATGGGGAGAGCAAGGAGGAGGGCTTGGCTTGGGGCAGAGGTGTGGGAGGAGGAGCAGCCGTACATTGGTAATTCAGGTTCCTGTTTAAGCTCAGGTTGGGCGGAGATGAGGGCATGCTTCTGAGCAGGAGAAGAAAGGCTCATTCCCATTCCTATCAGATGGGTGCTTATACAGGGAAGCAAGCAAGCAGGATAAACCCTGTGGCTCAGGAAGAGTTTCTGTATTGGGGGATTCTGGACTTAGGATAGGCAAGTCTTCTGTAAACTGTAATGCAGGCGAGTGGAAGGAAACAGCACCGGTTGCTATCAGTCCAGCTCAGGTTAACAAGCCACCCCCCTCCCACCCCCCCACCCCACTGCTGAGATGCTGGGTGTAGGATGTCTTTTGGAATCGTAGATAGCCTTGGAGCGCATCTTTCTCAGCAGAACTTTCCTTGGTGTTCCCCACCCCTCCACAGACCTGGGTACCTCCCTTCCCTCTTCCACTGCTTACACGGGTAGGTGTCATCTCTTCAGGTGGTTTCTGCCTTTTTGGTTTTCTGCCTTGGCCTTTTGCTAATTGTCTACAGCAAGAATCTGATACTGTGAATCCCAAGAGACTCTTGGTTTCTGTCTTGCCGTCTATGGACAATTAGTTCCCCCAACCTGCTCCTCTCCGGTCCAGTCGTGCGTCTTGAGTGGAGTCTCCTGGAATCCCTTCACATTCACGGTCACACTTGTGAGGTTCAGGCAGGGAGGAAGACAGGAGGAGAAAGCCCCTTGTTGTTAGCAGCTCTGTCAGAACTCCTTTTCCATCCCTGGGCCCAGTGAGTCTGGGCTCCCTCATCCTGCCAGATCTCTGTACCACAGCAGCCAGACAGCCATGTTGGTGAAGTCATCATCACAGTTCTCTGAAGGGTCTTGAGGTGTGGGATTCTTGGGAGTTCATAGTGCTCTCATGAATCCTTAAACTCTACGTAAATACCCAAAGACCCCATGTATGCATGCATGGTGTGTGTGTGTGTGTGTGTGTGTAGCCGATGCTTTTTTTTGCAGGACAAGTACCTTGGCCTTGATCCTATTATACTGGCACTTGCATAGGGCCTACATATTTAAATTATTCTTGGTAAATGATACACTGTCTATGTTGGATCTTAGGGTAACTAATAAGTGGTGCAGTCTGTCTTGGGTGGGAAGTGCTAGGGATGGGAAACTCCTCCTCTCGGAGTGGGGCTCTGGAGGGTGGGACTGGGTGTGACCAGATGCCAGCTGGCACTGGGGCCACAGAAGAGGGTATCTCACTGGGAGAAGGGTGAAGTGTTCATTTACAGGATGGATAAAGGTTAGCCGGGTTTGGTGTGAAGGGAGTTCAGTACGGCTGGTCAGCAGGGTGTGGTTTTGAAGGTGTGTCCTGCCCCAGAGGACAGCGAGGTCAAGGCTTGGATTCCAGACTGAGACCTTGTGAAGGGCAATGACTTAGAGCTTGCTCCTTAATTCTTTGGGCCTTGGTTACTTTGGGGGTGGGGCTGGGGGTTGGTTCTTCATGGGTAGCAAGCAGTTTGAAATGCATGCTGTGTCTGTAAATTCTTTCCAGTAGGGCTTCTTTAGAGGTTCAGAGGGGGAATTTTAGTAGCCAGTGTGGGAGCTGAGAGCCCGAGGAAAGGCATGGTGGAAGTGAAGCCGTAGTTGGTGTGTGTGTGTGTGTGTGTGTGTCTGTCTGTCTGTCTGTCTGTCTGTGGCAGAGAGCACTGGAGAGCTGGCTGAGACTGGCCAGGTTTTGCCTTGAACCAGCTTAGCTGAGGTTTTTGTTTTGTTTTGTTTTTGTTGTTGTTTGTTTGTTTGTTTCCCCCTTCTCCTAGTGGGGAGATATGTGAATCTTTCTGTATCTGAGGATTTTTACCTTTTTTAGGGACAGAGTATATGGGGCTTTTTAGTTTTTTTGAGACAGGGTTTTTTTCTGTATGGCTCTGGTAGATACTGTTAGGCTTCTACAGCGTTACTACACACTGGGCTTCCTTGTACCAAGACATTAACTGAAGAGTCTTTATAAAATCCAGAGACAGTGAGCAGTGCTGACGGCACCGAAGAAGTGGAAGGAGAGAGTGCTCTGAGCAGTCAAGTGCTTTATCCCAGTGAATGCAATGTCGGAATGTACTCAGTACTCAGTACTTCAGTAACGTACCCAAGGCCTGACACAAGGGAGGCCAGGCCCAGAGCCCAGCTGCTGCCCTCGGAAGCCAGCACTACTCACTCACACAGAAGCCAGCAGGGCTCAGTCAGTGAGCACCTGGTGGACTGGTCTGCACTGAGTGATCAGTGGGATTCTGGGCAGGGCTTTGAAATCAGGCCTCACTGTCTTCCTCCAGGACTCCTTCCTTCCTAGTCAGCCTCATTTTGCTTACCGTGTGAGAACCTGAGGGTAGTTTCCTGGGTGCTCAGTGGCCCGAGTCAGTGGTAGGAAAGGAGAAACCTTGGCTGTCCCTGCTGCCAGTGCAACAGAGACTCAGTCTGGCTCTGTCCCAGAGACTAAGAATCAGGTGACGAAACAGCCTGTGCACTTCCTCAGACGTGTCTGACCCTGCCTGAGTCCTTGCTCACTACCCCCAGGTTGTAGTCCCAGGTTCCTGACTGTTCCTAGGAAATGGGATTGGGGACTGGGAAAATGAAAGTAAAGGCCGTCGCTGTTGCTTCCTGTTTTCAAAACAAAAACCCGAAGGACAGTACAGGAGGGTGGAGAAGGTCCCCAGTGTCAAAAAGAGCTTTTGCTCACACTGTAGAATATAACCGTAGTGCCAGCTACTTTGAAGGCTGAGGTAGGAGAATCCCTTGTGCCCAGGAACCCCAGGCTAGTTTAGCCTGGGCAGCAGAGTGCGTCCCTGTGCACCTTAGAAAGCTAAAGGAAGTGGTTGATGAAAAGTCACAGAGTGGTTGGAGGCCAAGAAGATTCACTCTATATTCAGTGCCTTTTGAAATAATAGGTCAGGAACCCTCGAGAACTCCCATGGGAGGCCCAACACAGATGTTACCCACCCCTGTCTTGTCTGTTTTGTAAGTAGAGTTTTATGGAAATAAACCATGGCTGTTTGTCTAGATACTGTCTGTGGGTACTTTTGCAACGACACTTGAGTAGCAGGGACACAGGTCACATGGTCGTACTTAAGGACTCATAGGTCCTTTGCTGGCCCTTGTACTGGGTGATTTCTAGGGATATAGTTTATTCATATATGTTGTGGAGTTTATGAATTATTTGCTTCCTTCCTTCCCTATTAGTTAGATATCAGAACCTAGTTAAAACTAGTCTGTTTGCCACATCCTCTGAAGTGGTGTGTGCAAAACTGGAGGCAGGTGGAAGTGGGTTTGAATTCCTGCTTCTTGTAAGTCACTTAATCTCTTAATCTCTTGTAAATTACTTAATCTCTCTGTGTCTTCCTCTTAAGGAAAAACAGTTCCTCCTGCCTAGTAAGACTGCTCTGAAGGTGTACAGTCTAAGCAGAGCTCTAGCGTTGGGTGTCAGTGCTAGCTCAAATGCTGGCTCCTGGCACTGTCATCAAGAGCGGCTCTTAGGCATTGTTCTCTCAGACCCTGCATGGCAGTCCTCCACTGGGGGAGTCCCTTAGGACAATGCAGTTTCCTATTAGGTTAATTCCCAGAACTCCAGCTGGGTAAATGGTGTGGATTTATAGTCCTTAAGCTTTTCTAAGGGAGAAAAATGAACTCAAAGGGCCATCTGTTCTAGCTTGTCTGCCATGGAACAGTGTTAGCATTTGTCCACAGGGGAAGTGGCATCCATTCTCCCACTGACGCTGACAGATTGATGGTGGTGTAACCTCTGGTTATTCTGGCCTTGTGTTGTGTAGGCCCACTTTCCATTGGTGGATGTCTGTGTTCTTACAGGGTGTTCATGCAGCAAGCTTGGGAGGGACTAGGATGTAGGATGTTTACGTATGGTTACTGTTTCCCACTGTTAATTGAGATGGTAACCTCTGGAATGCAGAGATTCACTTCTTACAGTTCTAGAGTCTGAGATTGAAGATTGAGCTGCCACATCTGGTGAGGACCTTCCTGCTGTGTCTTAACATGGTCCATGGCATCATGTAGGGAGAGAAAGAGCGAACTCACTTGAATCAGTAACCCAATTTTCTCATTTTATTTTTTAAGCAATGCAGGATATTGAACTCAGGGCCTCATGTATGCAAGGCAAGCACTCTACCATCTAAGCCACATCTTCAGACTAATAACCCACTCTTACAATTACTAACCCAATACTGCCAGTAAGTAACCCTCTCCCACAATAGTCATTGACATTAACCCATTCATGAGGGTTTTGTTCTTGTCTTAGTGTTCCATTGCTGTGAAGAGACACCATGAGCGGAGCAACCTTTAAAAGGAAGCATTTAACTGGGAGCTTGCTTAATGGTTTGCAGGGTTAATCTGTAGGCTGTAGGTGGAGGGAGGATTACTGGGCCTGGCATAGGCTTTTGAAACCTCAAAGCTCACCACCAGCGACACATCTCCTCCAACAAGGTTGTCTCCTAATCCTTTCCAAATGTTTCCAGTAACTGGGGACCAGGCACTCAGCTATGAGTCTGTGGGGGCCATTCTCATTCAAACCACCACAGTCTCCAGTTCGTAATCACTTCCTAGAGATCTGTCTTTCAAGATAATTTGAGTAGAGACGACGTTTCCAGTGGTTGGACTCTGGAGAACCGTCTTAATCAGTGGCAGTTACTGTAGAAGAGCTCTCATGGCCGAAGGGTGGTTCTTCCTCAAGTCCACCTGTCTCCTCTGCAGTTCCCACACAGGTTAACAAGTCATGTTCAACACCTGCACGTGCTAGCCCTCCCACAGCTTCCCCTGCTGGCCCACAGCTACTTAGCAGTTTTGGCTGCCTCAAAGGAGCAAGACTGTCCCTTTGACCCATTTGTTGTGAGATCCAGCCAGGATGAGGTGGAGGTGTCCTGGGGTTCAGCCAGAACTGAGGCCCTTCTTCCCTGAAGCTTTTAGCAATTCCTAACAGCATGGTGTATCCTCTTACCTGGGAGAGAGAAATTCCCTTTCTAGAGTCAGTCAGACTTTTCTGTTGCTATGTTAAAAATACCCAGACAGACTGACCAGCAGACAGACAGACAGTTTACGGGAGAAAGAGTTTGCTTGGTTAACCCTCTGAGAGGGTCATTCTCTTGTCATTTGGCTTTGGGTCCCTGTAGTGAAGCACATGTATGGCCATGGGAAACTGTTGCAGTCTCTAGAGAGGGTCTAGAATGGTGGATTCCTCCCAACAGCGTCCCCAGTCATGTACTTCTTCTGTCTTCTACTTTTCATTGCCTCTCAGTAGTGTCTTTTTTGTCTGACTCCATAAAGGATCAACCCATTGATTAGGTCAGATCCATAGGATCTGAACACTTCCTAAATGCTCAGCAGCCGGAAGCCAAGCCCTGAAAAGTGAGGCCGTGGGGACATTTTGCATTCAAACCCTAATACCTGCATGACGGCAGCATTAGCTCAGTACACTCATTCTTACCCACGTTTACCAGACATGTCTGCAGTTTCAGCACTCAGGAGGGGAGACAGGAGGATACGGAGTTCAGGTCATCCTCAGCTACTACACAGTTTAAGGGCAACCTGGGTTACATGAGAACAAACTAACATCATCCACCTAGTCTTTTCAAGCCATGATTTACACATCATAAACTTGCCTCCTTCCCTCCTGCCTCACAGTGTAGAAATCTGATCTGACTTCCCCAGCGGTAGCTCACTCCTTTTTATGTAGCCCTGTTCGCTGTGCCGCTCTGGTGCTTCAGTCTGTTGTGGAGTGGGATAGGCTGGTGTTAGCAGTCCTGTTTCCAGTACTGCAGCTAGCCACGTTGACCATGCTGGCCTCACATATTCACTTGTTGATGGTAATTTTAAGATGTACTTTGAGGAGGAAAGGGTTTTGTTTTTAAACTTAAACAGTAGTAAAGTTCCTTTTGGAGAACTGGCTCATGCTGGTTAATGTTATACCAGTTAGGTCATCTGGGAGAGGAAAGGAAATGCCAGTTAAGAAACCGCCTCCACTAGACTGGCCTGTACGAAAATCTGTGGTGCATTTTCCTGATGAATGATTGAAATGAAATGGGAGTGCCCAGCCCACTGTGGACCGTGCCACCCCTGGGCAGGTGGTTCCGGGTTGTATATGAAAGCAGACTGAGCAAGCCAGAAGTAGTAGCCTTTCCTCCATGGTCTCTGCTTCAGTTCCTGCCTTGACTTCTCTCAGTCATGGGCCATAACCTGTAAGCTAACATTAACCCTTTCCCTCTCGAGTTGGATTAGTCAGTGTTTTATCACAGGACACACGCTCAAGCCAGGGAAGCAAGGGAAAGGCCCACTAGGTCAGTTTCCTAACTCACAGCCTGACTCCTGGGGTAGGTATGGAATGGTCACAAGATGGATTCGATTGTGCTTTGGCCCAGCGAAGCTGTTAGAGACACTGTGCGTCACCAGCCACTCCTTGTTTCATATCAGTTGGGGTGCTCCTCGTGACTTTTCAAGAATGATGGAAAATAGGCTTTCCTGTTTCCTCGTCATCCTTCAGTCTGAGTATGAAGTTAGTGTGCACTGGAGTTGTACTGTACCAAGATGCTTGTATTTAAGAATTGCTTTTTCAGTTCCTGACTTTAGTTTCATTTAAAAAAATGTTAAGTGAATTTTGGGTTGGAATTAGGACAAAATTTGCAAATATTTCTGAAATGGCCTAAACACACACAAAAAAACATGCTGTGTTTTTATGTGGCATTCATTGCATCGACTGTTATAAAATCAAATTATTTAACTCTGAAAAATGCTGAAGGTATGGGGTGGTAAGATGGCTCAGCAGTTAAGAGCACTGACTGCTCTTCCAGAGGTTATGAGTTCAAATCCCAGCATCCACATGGTGGCTCACAGCTATCCACAATGAGATCTGATGTCCTCTTATGGGGTGTTTGAAGACAGCTATAATGTACTTACATGAAATAAATAAATAAATAAATAAATAAATAAATAAATAAATGCATGCTGAAGGTGTTTAGTATCCTACATAGCAAATCTTCAGCCAACATTTAATTCTTTATAGAAAAATAAACAGATACTCCTTATGAGTATGCAAATTCACTTTCACCTTTATTCATTTTGTAAGTGTATGAGTTCTGTTTGAATGTATGTCTGTGCATCATGTAATGCCTGATGCCCTTAGAGTTCAGAAGAGCATCAGATCCCTTGGAACTGGAGTTTCAGATGGTTGTGAGCCACCATGTGGGTGCTGGGTATTGAACCGGGGTCCTCTGCAAGAGCGACAACTGTTCTTAATGCTGAGTCACTCTCCAGCCCCCTCATCCTTAATACATGGTAAGCTAAAGAGTTGTCTATAAACGGGTTTTAAATATTTATTATCAATTAATATTTAATTTATATTTCTATTTTGTATACCTGTATATTTGGTGTTGCATAAAGATTTTTTTGGGCAAAAAGAAGTCAGAGAAAATTTAAGAAGTCTCCCATTTGAAAGTACACAAGCCCAGTTGTCTGTATATCACACTACAGTAGGTTAGATGTGAGTATTTTAAGATTGTTTAAAGAACTCTTGTCCACGTGCTGAAGACTACAAAGCCCTGGCTTTCAAGGGAGGTCACCGGAGACTGTCATCCTTTTGAATCTTCTGAAGCGAGCAGAGGGCTTTGCACATGGATTTAAAATAGCACCATGTCTCCAGAGGCCTCAGCCTTCATTCTCCCTTTCCACCTCTCAGTTGCCCTTTCTTTGCCATCAGCCATGGCTGTGGAGTCTGTAGCTCCATTTTGGTCTTCTTTGCTATCACTGTGGCCCCCAAGTAAGACCTTATACAATGGTCTTCCATGGCCCCACCCCCTGGGAGAGCACCCTATAGGTGTCCTTGCCTCCTCTTTGCCCTCTCCATTCTGTGTCCCTGCTGATCTTTTTCAGACACTGATTTCGTGTTTCTTCTCAGTGTGCAGACTTGCAGTGGCTGTCCATAGTAATTAGAAGAAAACCACTCTCCTTGTGACCAGAATAGTTGAGCTTTTTGCCTCCCTCCAGTGTCTCTTGCCTTCTCTGCCACTTTTCCCTCTCAGAGCCAAGTTACTCGCTACCACAGTGCTCTTGTGAGTGCTTCCTAGTCTGGCTGACTCAGCCAGGCACCAATTCCTGAACTTCCCATTCTCACCACAGAGGTCAAATTTCCAAAAAGGCTCTGCTGGCTGGTTTTCTGTAAACATAGACACAAAGCGAGTCATCGGAGAGGAGGGAGCCTCAGTTGAGGAAATGTCTCCATGAGATCCAGTTATAGACAAGGTTGTAGGGCATTTTCATAATTAGTGATTGAAGACTCACTTCTAGCTGGGTAAACCATGGA
This sequence comes from Grammomys surdaster, assembly GCF_004785775.1. NCBI lineage: Eukaryota > Metazoa > Chordata > Mammalia > Rodentia > Muridae > Grammomys > Grammomys surdaster. The sequence continues at coordinate 3,298,813 of NW_021620772.1, read as the reverse complement.
GAGCAAACTGGTGAGCAGCCCTCCTCCATGGCCTCTGCATCAGCTCCTGCCTCTAGGTTCCTGCCCTGTTCGAGTTCCTGTCCTGACTTCCTTCAGTGATTGACTATAATGTAGAAGTGTAAACCAAATAAACTATTTCCTCCCCAGCTTTCCTTTTGGTTATGGTGTTTCATCATAGCAGTGATAACCGTATAAGGCAGAAGCTTAGCTGGGTTCCTATGTTCAGATCAGCTGGGCCCTTACTGCAGAGTCCTTTGTTTTTCCCTAGCTGTGGGTATTATCTGCACAATCTTGTTTGTTTATATCCTTTTTTGTTATCTGTCTCCTATCTAATTTTCATTGCAGGAAACAGCAGTTGCTGTAGGCAGTTTAAGGAGGAAATAAGGTACTTGGAAGGGCTGTGGAGTGGTTGATCCAGGCTCCTGTTCATGCAGGACCCCCCAGTCCACTTAGGGAAGACCCTGGTGCTCGGGGCTCTGTCACTTAGCTCTCCTTTGCTGTTTCTTAAGGGAGGAGAAGTTTGTTTTGGTTTCCATCTGTGGTCAGCTGGCCCCAGGCCAGACAGGACATGCGAGTGGGAAGATGTGTTGGAGCAGTGCTGCTGCTCTATTGCTGACCAGGGAGAGAGAGGACAGACAAGTTCCAAGGGCACGTTCCCTCCACAAGCTCTTGCAGGCTTCACCGAAGCCCAGTAGTTAGTATTTTAGTAGTAGCAGCACTGCCTTCGAGGAGCAAGCCTTCAACACGGGAGCCTTCCTCTGGGGCTGTTTAAGACACAAACCACGACTGGGGCTAAGCCTTCATGGAACTCTGCAGTGAGCTAGAGTAAATGCCCCGATAATGCTGGTGACATAGCCTGTTGTCACCTCCGCTGGATAACAGGAAAAGCCAGAAAGGGGAGCAGGATGGCCCCATCCCTCCAGACGGCCTGTGTATCCTGACAGAAGGGACCTATGTTCTGTTTTGCTTTATTTTGTGTTTTCATTGTTTAGCCCTGGCTAGTCTAGACACTTAGGGTCCTCTTTCCCCCAGTCCCCACCTTCAGAGTCTGGGACTACAGATGTGTGCCACCATGTCCAGTATGCACTGGTGAATCTTAGCAGGTGGAACCTAATCCACACCCAGGCATTTGGAGGCGTGGAGAGATTAGCTAATGGCTAAGTGGGGAAGTCAGATTCAGGCAGCAGCAAACCAAGCACACTGTTAAAGTCCACTTGAGAGTGTACATTGGTGTGTCAGATATGAGAGCCAGGATTGGGAAAATAAAGATACACCTCAGAGTCACAGGGTAAGAATTCTGACTCAGGAATTCTTATGGCGAGCAAGCACCGAGCAATAGAAATTTCTCAAGAGGGAAGGTTGTGAGAAGTTATCTGGACCATATTTGGGACAGTTTGAGTACCATAATGGTTTAGGACACCATAGAAGAACATTGTTCTGTTATAGAAGAACATTGAAACCAGTCAGGGTCTTTGAGTCGATGCTGATGGAAGATAAACAAACAGTTTGTTGTGGTAGAATACCCTAGGCAAGCCGGAACAGGGCTTGGTGCTGTCTGTCCTCAGAGGCTGTTGTTAGATTGCTTCAGGAGCCTGCTGTGGCTGATGGTTGCATGTGATCCCAGAGAAGACAAGTCAGGATGGCACTGTCCTAGGTGCTGAGTCTAGGGGCACATTTGTCTGAGGAGTGTGGTAGTCACATGAGCTCACATGGTCTTCAAACACACTTTTACGTTAATCAATTAACTAATGAGTTAGTTAAATCATTGTGCGCGGAAGTCAGAGGACAGCCCGTGGGAGTCCTGTTCTTTTCACCATCTGGATTCCACTGGCTGAACTCAAATCTACAGGTATTGTGCAGAGCGTCCTAATCTGTTGAGCCATCTTGCTGGCCCTCACCTTAAACATCTTAGTAATTGCCAAACAGAAATAGTCACGGTGTTATGGAGAAACAGGTTGCTGTGTTGTGTTAGGTGATTGCAATCAACACCACTGGAGGGGCAGGTGGCCTGAGAAGGATATTGAACCCCTGCTGTAGTGGGGTACTACCTACTCATCTATACCTCAGAGTCACAGGGTAAGAATTCTGACCCTGGAATTATTATTATTTTTTTTTGTTTTTGTTTTTTGAGACAAGGTTTCTCTGTGTAGCCCTGGGTGTCCTGGAACTCACTCTGTAGACCAGGCTGGAACTCAGAAATCCGCCTGCCTCTGCCTCCCAAGTGCCGGGATTAAAGGCGTGCGCCACCATTGCCTGACCGACCCTGGAATTCTTATGGCGAGCAAGCACTAAGCAGTAGAATTTTCTCAAGAGGGAAAGTTGTGAGAATTTACAAGTTATCTGGGCCATATTTGGGACAGTTTGAATACCGCAATGGTTAAGGACACTAAGTATTTTAGAACATTGGAATCAGTCAGGGTCTTTCAGTCCGTGCTGATGAAAGACTCACTGTTGGAGTCTTTAGTGTTGAATACTGTAAAGAGGAGAGAAGAAAAGGAAGTCGACAGGAAGATAGTGGTGTAAAAATTCCAGATTAATGAAGGCAGGAGAGGCATGACAGCCGAGTGCAGTAGCTGGCTCTAGACCAGAGCCTGTACTGCAGGATTAAAAAGTGCCGCGGAGGTGGGTCAGCTGACACACAGGGACTGGCATGAAGTGTAGTCTGACTTAGAGCACCAGGCTGCCTAAGAGGTAAACACAGGCTGCGGTATGCAGACCACACTGACCTGTAAGTATGTCACACGTTACTGGGAGGTGCTTCAGAAAAATCAACTGTGTGGATAGCTAGACAGGAAGCAAGGGGAGGAGGTGTTGGGAGAGAAGGCAGAGCAGGTTGTGAAACCAGTGTGGCAAAGTGTCAAAGATAGAATTTGGGTAAGTAGCACACAGGCATGCCTTGTGCTAGTAACCTGGTGACTAGTGTGTAAGTTTGCAGTTCTTTCCAAATAATGTGTTTTTGTCTTTTTTTTTAAGTTGCCAGAATGAAAAGGAACAGAGTGAGTGGCAGTGTTCTCTGGCCTTACCGTGCCTGTGCTTTCCCCTGGAGTGCTAGATCTGCATCTTAAAGGAACAGTGTCCCCTTCTATAGTATTCAGATTGTTCATGCTCTGTGTGAGAGATATAGGTATGCTTGTTGTGAACTTTAAATCACTCAGACGTTAACATGGTCTTTCTCTTCACTATTCTTTCCCACCTACGTCAGAAGGAGCCCACTGTGCCTATTATCACTTATTACCATACTTACAGGGTCCGCCTTACGAATATAAGTGGAATGCCATGCTGTCTCTTCAGAACTGGGACCTTCATTTAATATGTCTTAGAAATAGTTCCACGCTTATTTTTTTTTTTTTTAAAAAACCTATTTTTTTTTAAAGATTTATTTATTTATTTATTTATTTATTTTTTTTATTTCTATGAGTGTACTGCAGCTGTCTTCAGACACACCAGAAGAGGCGTCAGATCCCATTAGAGATGGTTGTGAGCCACCATGTGGTTGCTGGGAATTGAACTCAGGACCTCTGGAAGTGCAGTCAGTGCTCTTAACCGCTGAGCCATCTCTCCAGCCCCTCCACGCATATTTTTTATGTAGCAACTGAAGAGAACTGAGTGACATCATTGTGCTATAGTTTATCTACGGATGGTCACTTGATCTGCTTTCTTTATTTTAATTTTTATTGATTATTTGGGAATCTCACATCATGCATTCCTCCCAATCCTTCCCTGTCTACCCTCCCCGATAAGCACCACCCCACTCAAAAAAAAAAAGAAGAAAGGGGTAAAAAAGAAAAAAAATGTTCATTTTGTGGTGTTCATATACTCCCTGGAGCATGATCAAATTCCCAGAGAGGATGAGTCTTTCTCTGCCTGCATCCATACCAGAAGCCATGCACTGAGGAGAGTCATGGGACCAGAGAGGGACAGGGCTTGCCCTCCCACCCCATGCCAACTAGCTAGCTCACGTGATCTGTTTTTTTTTTCCCTAAGACTATGCATGCTAACAGAGGGGTCCTTATGTATGAATATTTCTCTCTCTCTCTCTCTCTCTCTCTCTCTCTCTCTCTCTCTCTCTCTCCATGTTCATGTGTGTGTACATACGCATGCTCACGTGGGGACCTTCATGCCATGGCATGATTATGGAGGTTGGAGGACAACTTATAGGAGTCTCTCTCTCTCTCTCTCTCTCTCTCTCTCTCTCTTTTTTTTCGAGATAGGGTTTCTCTGTATAGCCCTGGCTGTCCTGGAACTCACTCTGTAGACCAGGCTGGCCTCAAACTCAGAAATCTGCCTGCCTCTGCCTGCCTCCCAAGTGCTGGGATTAAAGGCGTGCACCACCACTACCCGGCTTCTTCTTCTTTTTTTTTTTTTACCATATGGGGCCTGGGAATTGAACTCAGGCTTGGCAGCAAATCACCGTTACCCACTGAGCCATATTTTAATAGTATGAACTTGAAATATTATTGTGGTGTGAACTCTGTTCCTTTTAATTTAAAAATACTCCCATTAGTGATAGTTTCAGAATCAGATAGTTTAAAATACTAAGTCTTTTGGTTCTGCTTGTTGGTCTCTGTGTAAAATTATTCCCCTGTCCTCCACTCCCAAACAAATAGTAGGCCCTAGCCTACTATGAACTATGGGTAGGTATGGCACTGGAAGACAGGAGTGCTTATATAAGTGATTTACATGGTTTATTTTACAGTCATAAAAACATTAGCTAAGAGGGGTGGTGGGGGCACACGCCTTTAATTGGGAGGCAGAGGCAGTCAGATCTATGTGAGTTTGAGGCTTGTCTGGTCTACAAGAGTGAGTTCCAGGAGAGCCAAAACTATACACAGAGAAACCGTCTCTGTTTATAAAACAAAATGAAACAACAATTTAACCAAGTGATATCAATGAAAGTGAAATAATTTGCTCATTTATGCTAAATAAATTCAGTATATACAATTGTAAAAGACTTACCTTTTGCAAACACACTTTATTGTAGTCTATGCAGTGCACATCTTTAGAACATCTTTTCTATATCTTTTGACAGTTTCATACGTGGCCATAAGGGCTCTTTCCCCCCCAAATGTAGAGCACATTTTATGTCCATTCATACTGCTCTGTGGTGTTCTGCTTTGTGCTCCTTTTTGGCAATTTAGTGTATTTGTTTTGTAGTAATTTTGATTCTGGGTGATTTTGTTGTTGTTGTTGTTTTTAAGTCCTTAGAACTTCTCCCTTAAGCTACAGCATCGTCTCATACTTAACTTTCACTTTAACAAACACACTAATCTGTGGGTAATGGGAGCTAATGGCTTGCTGTCCTACTCTTGAGAGCGACATCTGGTGGTTGGTTTATTTATTTATTTTTTTATTTATTTATTTTTTTTACTGGCCACATGGAGTATTTATTAATGAAGATCCAAAGGTCAGTCTTCAATGCTCATTTCCATGATTTTTAGAGTGGATAATTCCTTATCATGATTACTGCCACCTTCGATGCTGGGGAATGGAACTGACGGGGACAGTGATGTGCTTAGACAACAGAGTTCCCTGGAAGTCTCAACCCTTTCAGAGTCACTGTCACCTTCAATGACATCCACAGAGGTTTCCTGGTCTGCTAAACTATCAGAAACACTTGGATTGTTTTCATCCCAGGGTAAGGCTTCATGATCTGTTTCATCACTGACCTGTTGAATTATAACACCTTCTGAATGCTTGGCTTTATGGGCGGGTATTAAAAATTCCCCCGGTAAAGAGAACATCTTGTTTTCGTCCTTCGGCATAGATGACAGCATGTCTAGGGCCTCCTGGTACTGCTGACGCTCATGGTGACTTATTATTTGGTGGTTGGTTTATAATCTCACTTCCCTGTGCTTGTTGGAAATTCTGAGGAATCTTTCTGTGAGTGACTTCCTTTCTTGGTAGTCATGGCAGCCAGTATGCAGGGTCAGGTTGGTGGCACTGAAATCCCCACACTCCCAGAAGCCTGAGGTTTGATTGCATGTTTGAGGAAGTTCTTATTTTTAAATTTTTTTTCAAATTTAATGTAATTCAAAGAGTTTATGACTTTGAATGAATACCAGCCTCTGCTTTAGGATCCTAAAAAGGCTGGATCCTAAAAAGATTGTGTGTGTCGGCCAAGGTCACACTGCTCACTGGCATGCTGAGGTCCTGTGAGTCTGTGCCTATGAATTAGGCTTTCCGTGCCGGATGCATGGAAGAAGGGGGTGCATGGGGAAGATTCTGAGGTGAAGGCATCTAAGAAGGGAAAAGAGATCATAGCTAACATTTGGGAGTATCTGTTTGCTCATCTGATTTTTTTTTTCCTCCTTTCCAGGAGAGGCTCAGAATCTTGGGTATGGTGATTCTAGCTCTGTCTTCAGGAGTCAGCTGACTCATCTCATTTCTGAGGATGAGTGTCCCGTGCGGCTGTATTGGTGGAGCCTGCTCTGAGTCAGGCCTGTTCTCTATGCACTGTCATCAAAATCCTCACAGAACTCCTGGGAGTAGGATGAGATTCCCAGCATAGTACTAGGAAATGAAAGCTTAAAGGGCTAGACTTGCTTCAGGTCAGGGTTCACACCCAGACAGGTCTATCTCCCAAGCTAACTTGTGTTTTCACCATCCTCTACTGGCAGTATAGGTAAGTCAGTGATGCATATTCACTTACAGTGTTAGTGCTCAGGGACAAACTTGCCCCATAGATGTTAGAGCATGTGACCTGTAGACTTTCCACAGAGCCCTGTACAGACCTGTGGGAGGCTGGGAGGTACGGTGGGTGGGGCTCATGCCGTCCTGTTGTGTTTACCTCAGTGGGCATCGAGTGCCCTTGACTCTCTGTAGGTATTATGAGTGTCCACCTGTACCCCAAGGTTATCAGTGCTAACACTGGGATGGGTGGAAAGGATTTGCTACAGTGAAGGAAGAAGGAAAGGGAAAGAGGCTAAGCCTGGCTTGTGTCTGACCTTTCTGTCCTAAAATGATGGACCTTGGTCCAAGAGGCACCGCCCTTGACACACCTTACTCCAGGGTCATTAGGACCTCCAAGCCACAGTCTGAAGTTTTATACTCTCCTCAAGTCCTACTAAACGACCTCTGTGCAGGGTCCTGTCCTGACAGCAACAGTTAAGATCAAGGTGGGAGGTTCCTCTGCTTGTCAGCAGCTTTCTCATCAGCAGATTGGTGGCGTGCCAGCTCCACGCCGTGGACGGTTTCTGACATGTGTGATGGGAAAGGCATTTTTGGGCTTTGCCTTCTTTTTTTAAAAATGAAGATCTTCACGATATTGTATATGATTCATGTCTAGGCTGCTTCAGTAACTGAATCATCTGAATAAAACACAACTCAGTAGATTGAAGCAGCTGCTTAGTAAAAATGAACTCATTTATTTATTTATTTAATTTTTTTTATAGTTCCTTTTTTTTTTTTTTAAAGCTTTTTGAGACAGGGTCTCTCTGCAGAGCCTTGGCTGTCTTTGCTATGTAGACCAGGTTGGCCTGGAACTCACAGAGATCCAACTCCTTCTGCCTCCTGAGTGCTGGGATTAAATGCATGCGCCACCATGGCTGTTTGTAGTTTCTCCACTTACAGAAAGTGCTCAATTGAATCATTCCCACAGGGCTGACTTAACCCACAACCCCAGACTTTCATATCTGTGGGTTTTCAAAGCTATATGTTATTTGTAAAAGTGAAACTTTAAGCATCAAAAGGCTTTCTCGCCCAATGCTTGTAGTCTTAGCACTTAGGAGCCTGAAGGGATGGGGCTGGTGGGCAGGTCCCTTGAGCTCCAGAGTTCCAGATCTCCCTAGACAATGCAGTGAAAGGTTGTATGATGGAAACAAACAAACAAACCAGATATAGTGGCTTTTAATTTCTGAGTTTGAGGCCAGCCTGGTCTACACAGTAAATTTTAGGTCAGCCAGGGTGAAATCTTGTTTCAAAATGAAACCAAACCAACTCTACAGAGCTTCCATAGGTAATAAGAGAGGACTTTCTGAAGGGTAACTAGAGAACGAGGCAGTGAGGTCACCTTTGAAGAAAGTGTGAAATCATATTCAGTTAAAAATGTTCAAGGCAAACTCTGTCTTCAGGTAGTGATGTTACTGTTACACAGTTAGAATTCTGATTTAAAGAGCATTTGGTGTATTGAGGTAGGCATTTGCAGCCCATTTAGGTCTTGAATCTTCAGTCTTCCTACCTCAGTCTCTTGAGTGCTGAGATTAGAAATCTCTGCCACCACACGTGAATTTAAAATTTTCTGAAGCCCGTTTTTATTAACTGAAGGAGCACCCCCCCACACATACACACAAATGAAAGTTGGATTTAAAGATCTTGGTCAGAGGGTCAGCTGTGCTGTGTACTTTTTTCTTCTCTTCCTGTTAGTCTTCTCTAATTGAGAGTGAAGTCTGTAGCCTTTGGAACCTGGGGAAGGTTGTATTTTGTTGACTGCCAGACCTAGGAGCAATCACAGGTGGGGATTTGGAGGCGGTCTCTGGAGTATTAGCTTTTATAGCTTTTGATTAAGAGCTCTGGTTCAGTTCAGGTTCACACAGGACTTGGTTTGATTTTTTTCTTCTTCTTTTATTTATTTTTTGAGACAGAATTTTGCTACGTAGCCCTGGCTGACCTAAAACTCGCTTATATCGTAATGTTCTTACATTAGATAATACAATTTAAGACAACTCAGAAGAAAGCCAGAGAATTTTGTTGGAGTTTGAAAGGGAAAACAAACAAATAAACAAACAAACAAAAACAAACAGCAAAACACAGGGCAGGCTGCCAGTGGGGAGAAAGTCAAGCCGACTGAGTTGAGGCCAGAGAAGCTGGCAGGTGCATTAATGGAAGAGTAGAGTTTGGTGTGTGTGTTCAGAGAGTGGGATGCTCAGAGCATCCGTCAAGCCAGTTTAGGATTTTTATCTGGAAAGGAGACTGAAGGAGGAAGCTATGGTCGTGAGATAGAACTTGGAGCCTCAGGCAGGCTTAGTGAGCAGTGGACGTCCGTTGTAGACATCTGTTGTAGCTGCACCAAGATGTGCCTGTCTAAGAAAGTACATATCTCACTGAGGAGAAGTTGTTACTCCCATTATTATTATTTTTTTTAAGAAGAGGCTTATTTTTATTTATGTGTCTCACTGTGTATGTACACATGGGTTCAAGGTGCCCCACAGAGGCTCAAAGATGGTGTTGACCCTTGGAGCTGGGGTTACAGGTGGTTGTGAGCCCCCTGATGTAGATGCTGAGAACCAGGCCCAGGTCCTCGGCAGCAGTGGCACCCGAGGATGCTCTTGAGAGCTGAGCATCCCTCCGGCTCCACACTCATCCTTTAATATCTTCCAGGAGGATTGGACAGATTTCCTGAGGGTCTTTCCTTGTCCAAGTGATGGACAGGCCCGCATGGGTTAGCCCTTAAGGGAAGGGGAAACTATTTCTTGGATCTTGTCATATTACCTGGGTGGCATGTTACCATCCAGGGCTAGAGGTGCAACTCTGGTCCCGTTCTTTTCACCCAAAGTCACAGAACAGAGCTGATTAAAGCGTGTGAACAGCAAAAGAAAACATAGGCACGCTTTACCAGGAGGACGTGGTCTTCTCTCAGTAGGCTTCCACGTGCCCCATACCTGCATTACTGTTGTTACTGTGTTGTCTGTGTATGAGCTGAGCCAATGCGAGGGTGTGTGTGTCAGAGAACAACTTCAGAGTTTGTTCTCGCCCTCTGTCTTTTGTGGGTTCTGGGGATTGAACCCAGGTTATGAGGCTTGCATGGTAAGCTCAGTCGGAGTCCCACCCTGCCAATCGCCAGCTGGCAGTCCCTGGTGTTTCTGACCTTAATGCAGGGCAGTGTGGTGCTTCCTGCTTTCACGTGGTATTTTAAATCTCAAGGAGTGCCACTGTGATATTTTCTCCTTACAATTAGTTATTTGCTAGGTAAACAAGGAAGGTGATTGTAGACTATAAGTATTGTGGATGAAATAAATCAGATGATGAGAAATTATAAGTTACTATTCTTGGTGACTTTAATTAGTGTGATCAAAGTCCCAACCTTGAGGAAATGACATTCTGTGGTAAAACCCAGTGATGGGGATCAGCTTGTGCCAGGGAGGGCTGCACTGGCGGGACATTAACGAGAATGGCATGTTAGAGGACCAGAAAACAAAGATCCGTGACTGAAGAGGACTGGGAGGGGGCAGGCTGGCGGTGTGCTTAGAGGCAGGGGGACAGGGCTCTGAGGGCTGCAGCAGGAGCTGAGGTCAGTGCAGCTTGTAAACCGATCTAGAGCAGAGCAGGACGCTGTGTGTGCCCACTGAGGGAAAGGAGGGTGATGCCTCTGCTGTTAAGGCCGAATGGAACACAGGAAGATAGAGAGCTCCTGTGTGCACATGTGTGTGGTCTGTATGTGTCTGAGTTCGGGTGGGAGGTGGAGGAGGGGAAAGAAGGGAGGGAGGGAGGAAAGGAGAGAGAATATGAATACCCTGGCTGGTTTTTTTTTTTAAAGATTTATTTATTATTTTATGTGTGTGAGTACATTGTCACTGTCTTCAGACACACCAGCAGGAGGCATTGAATCCCATTACAGATGGTTGTGAGCCACTCTGTGGTTGCTGGGAATTGAACTCGGGACCTCTGGAAGAGCAGTTAGTGCTCTTAACTGCTGAGCCATCTATTTAACTTCTATTTTGGCAAGTTTTATGTCAGTTTGACACAAGCTAGTCCATGAGAGAGGAGGGATCCTTGGTTGAAAAAAGATGCCTCTATAACACTGGGCTGTAGGAAATATTAGAAAATGCTTGTAGAGGTAGTTAATGATTGATGGGGGAGGGCCCAGCCCAGGGGAGGGCCCAGCCCATTGTAGGTGGTGGTATCCCTGGGCTGGTGGTCCTGGATTCATTCAGAAAGCAGGCTGAGCAAGCCAAGTTCCTGTCCTGATTTCCTTCAGTGATAAACAGTGGTATGGAAGTGTCAGCGGAATAATCCCTTTCCTCTACAAGTTGCTTTGGTCATGGTGTTTCGTCATAGCAATAGTAACCCTGACCAGGACAGAATATGATGATGCTTTTGAGCAGGCTACTGGGATGCAGCACTGCATGGCCTAGCTCAGGATCGTAGGATTGGTGGGTAGATGTGAGATAAAGGCCAGAGAAAGCGAAGACTGATGTGGGCATGACCTGTTGCTCATGGGATGTTCTTTGTTGGGGTGAATGAAATTGAGGAGAGAACGCTGCTGAGTGGAAGAAGCCACGATGGGTGACTCTGACGTCAGGCTGAGTATTTTTACCAGTCTCAGACACAGTAAAAGCAGGAAGAAATCTCATGTAAATTCACAGAGGTCTTCTGTGAGTGGTATTCCACTAGGATTGTAACTGTGCCCCCACCTCCCCAGCTGATCCTTTCCCACCCCATGTAGCTGCCCGCGGCCACGAGTCGAACGGGTTCACCTGAGAAGAGGGCTGGGAACGAAAGGGGGACGGAGAGCGATAGCCCTGGCCATCCTGGAACTCACTCTGTAGACCAGGCTGGCCTCGAACTCAGAAATCCACCTGCCTCTGCCTCCCAAGTGCTGGGATTAAAGGCGTGCACTACCACTGCCCGGCCAAAGCTCAATGCTTTAATGTTCAGCTTTCAATTTAAAGGGAAAGACCCAGCCCGAACCCTTCCTAGTTTCAGCCGGGAGAGTTGAGTGGGATAATCCGTTCTTGGTCATGGGTCACGGCTGGAGATGTCTCAAGGCAAGCCCAGGGGCAGTTCTTCTTTGCAGTTCCTGTAGCAGGCGGTACAGGCAGCCAAGGTGGGTGACTCCACCTAGGTGTCTATTGACGTGCAGTCAAGGTGGCTAGTTCCACCTAGGTCCTATTATTTGGTCTGTTGTGGTAAACAAGGTCTCCCAGGCCTGCTCAAGGCCGGGGAAGGGCACAACCCCACTCCCCAATAACTCGTTCTTTTTCACTGGTAAAAGTCTCCATTCTTGAGAAACTCATTGCATTTTTTATTCCTTTCCAGGACATCTTTGAAGATGCCTTGGAGACCATCTCTAGGTAAGTAATAACATAATAAAAAAGTGACGCTGGGCAGTGGTTATCCATGTCTTTAATCTCAGCACTTAGGAGACAGAGGCAGGTGGATCTCTGTGAGTTCAAGGTCAGCCTGGTCTACTTAGTGAGTTCTAGGACAGACAGGGCTACATAGAGAAAAGGCCTCTCTAGAAAAACAAAGACAAACAAACAAACAAACAAAACCCAAAAAAGTGTGTCATAGTGAGAAATTGGTGGTTCGTGTGTATGAAATGTCAATATTTCATTCTTAGGTTTTTGAATGTAGTGGCCACTGTTGGGGAAAAATGCCACCAGCCTGTAACAAAAAAGTTAGGATTTAATTACACTTAGGATCTACCAAACATTCTCAACCATATTTAATTCTTGCATTGTTAGATAAATGAATGCTTTCCAGAAAATTACTTTTATAGCTAATGTTCTAAACATTTGTCTATATTATTTACATGGTTAGCTTTATTATAGATTGTTGCTTTTGCTTAGTAATTAATTTTAACTATATGTTTAAGCCTGAGTAGTTTTGTAATAATTTAAGATGACTAAATAGTATTAGATCAAGTAGGATACTGTAGCTAGCCACCTCTCCACTGTTAGACATTTAGGCTGTTATCGGTTTAAAAATAATTTTTTTTTAAATTTTTTGTCTTTTAGCTAGGAGGTGGTGGCACAGAATATAGAGTCCTAGCACTTGGGAGACAGAGGCAGGTGAATCTCTTGAGTTTGAGGTCAGCCTGGTCTACAGAGTGAGTTCCAGAATGGCCAGGGTTACACAGAGAAACTCTGTCTTGAGAAGCCAAACAAACATGAAAACCCCTACAGTTTTAAAAAGAGGACATTGAATTCTCTGGAACTGGAGTTAGGGATAGTTTTGAGTGGCAATGTAAGTGTTGTGAGTTGAACCTGGATCTTCCTGGGTCTTCTGCAAGAGCAATAAGTGCTCTTAACCCCTGACTCATCTTTGCAACACTAAAAAAGGTTTAAGTGATGTATGTTTTCATATATATAACTTTGTCACATGTTTGAATAATTTCTTTTTTTTCTTTTTCTTTTCTTTTCTTTCTTTCTTTCTTTCTTTTTTTTTTTTTTTTTAGACAGGGTTTCTCTGTGTAGCCCTGGCTGTCCTGGAACTCACTCTGTAGACCAGGCTGGCCTCGAACTCAGAAATCCACCTGCCTCTGCCTCCCAAGTGCTGGGATCAAAGGCGTGTGCCACCACTGCCCGGCGTTTGAATCATTTATGTTTGAATTATTTGAAAATAATTAAGAATGTGGATATAGGATCCTTGGTTTAAAAGGGATGACTAGGCATGCTTATTGCTGTTTACATACCAGTCTGTGGTAATTACCTTGAGCTTCATAACAGAATGTAATACAGCTCACTGCATGGCATAAGCAACAGAAACTTAGAGTCTCTAAGTTGGAGTCTGAGATAAGGGTGTCAGTGTGACTGGGTTCTAGTGAGGCCCTGCTGTCTCCCACTTGAACAGGTTTGTCTTGCTCTGTCTTCACATGGCAGAGCACTGTTCCTGGGAGTCACCGATCTCATTGTGAGTGCCTCACTCCTCTGAACTTGAACCATCTCCCATAGTCTGAATCTTAACTCTTAGCACACTGAGGGTGAGACCTTCATTGGGAGAGGATGTATACTTCAATCCCTAGCACTTTGAAAAAAGTTTCTTCTGTTTATGTGGATACCAGTCCTATGTGAGTGACGTAGGCTTCAGAATTAGCACAGAGTGTGACCTGAAGATTAATCACACTGTCCTCGTTAGGGTTACTACTACTGTCATGAAACACCATGAGCAAAGCAACTTGTAGAGTAAAGGGTTTATCTCAGCTAAGGTCCATCATTGAGAGAAGTCAGGACAGGAACTCAAGCACAGCAGGAACTTGAGGCAGGAACCAGCTCAGGCTGTGGAGGGGTGCTTGCTTACCGGCTTGTCCCCATAGCTTGCTCTGCCTGCTTTCTTATAGAACACAGGATACCTGCCCAGGGATGGCACCACCCACAGTGGCTGGGTCCTCCTCTATCAATCACTAATTAAGAAAATGCCTTACAGGCTTGCCTACAGCCCAGGACTATGGAGGCATTTTCTCAGATGAGGTTCCTCCTTTTAGATGACTTTAGCTTCTGCCAGGTGGGCCTAAAATTTCCATCATCCACTCCTTAAATGACACTTGTTTTAGTGCTTAAGTGCAAGACATTTATACACCTTCTTTGAATCTGTTTACTTTTGTTGTCATTACTGTTTAGAGACAGAGCCTTGTCTGGCCCTGGCTGATTTCTAAATCTTGATCTTTCTGTCTCAGCCTCTTGAGTGCTAGGATTACAGGCATTACCACCAGCTTGGGCGTCTCTTATGTTCTTATGGATCTTAAGTTATATACATCCTAATATAGTGTACTTAATACTTTTAAATAAACTGTAAATGTTTTTTTTTTTTTTTTTTTGGTTTGGTTTTTCGAGACAGGGTTTCTCTGTGTAGCCCTGGCTGTCCTGGAACTCACTCTGTAGACCAGGTTAGCCTCGAACTCTCAAACTCAGAAATCCACCTGCCTCTGCCTCCCAAGTGCTGGGATTAAAGGCGTGTGCCACCACCGCCCGGCTAAAGATTTATTTATTTATTATATATGAATACACTGTAGCTGTCTTCAGACACACCAGAAGAGGGCATCAGATCCCATTACAGATGGTTGTGAGCCACCATGTGGTTGCTGGGATTTGAACTCAGGATCTCTGGAAGTGCAGTCAGTGCTCTTAACCACTGAGCCATCTCTCCAGCCCAACTGTAAATGTTTATTTTGTCCACAGACTTTGATTTTTTGTTGTTGTTGTTGATTGCCTATGAGACTAAAAAACAAAACAAAACAAATGAACAGAAAAAGCCACTTTAATCATAGTGAGGATTGGGAAAGCCCCCTTCATTTAGGAATGGCTTCAGATTTGAGGCTTTCCTGTGAAAGGAGCACCAAGAGTTCCCGTGCGCCCTGCACTGGCTTTCCTTATTAGTCATTTATTAACCAGCACATTATATTTCCCACATCGAGTAACGTGGACTGCGCTAGAATTCAGATTGAGAGTGATCCTTACACGGCTTATGGTGTGGGTGTTGTTCTCAGCCTGGTGCTCTTGCCAAGTATTGAGAAATTTTAAAAGCTGGGGCACAGTAGGCTTCAGGTCATTGGCAATATGCTAGCAAAGGAAATTAGGGGACTCCAGCCTCCCCATTCCCACAGGGTGAATGGCCTTCCTTTGCCCTGCACCTCTGCCCAGATGTACCGCCTTACTACAGACCTCAAGGTGATAAGGCAGACCAGCTGTGAAGTCAGCCTGCAAAGTATGAGCCCAGATTCCCTCTCCTCTCTGAAGTTGCCTGAGTTTCAGCATTTGTTACAGTACCAGGAAGCCAGCACTCATCACTTACACTAACTGCAGTCTGTCCATTGTTCTTATTTAGATTTTGTGTAGTGTCCCTTCTTTCTCTTGTCACCCCAGCTATCATGTCATGCTATATTTAGACAGCATTTCTCTGGCTATTCTAACACTGTCTGTCTGTCTGTCTATCTGTCTGTCTGTCTGTCTAATCTATCTATTTCTTGAGAAAAGATCACACTATATAGTCTTGGCTGGCATGTGGACTGTATTGTTTGAATAAATTTAAAGTGTTCATGAGTGTTGTGGCTTGTGTGGCATGAGGAGGCAAGCTTATAGGGAGGTGTGGTCAGTCAGACCCATCTCATAACTTGTAGAGATCTGCCACGCGTGTTACACACAGCTCCCCACAAGCTCTCTTGTGAGATTCTGTTTCTTGGTTGAACCATTTGGTGTGGCATGTGTTCTGTGGTTCACTCATGTCAAGCCATTCTTTCCCAGTCTGTGCACATGCTCTTACGGTGGTACATGAAATAGTTTGTTCATAAATAACCTTGACACGGCATAGGAAGAGTACATAAAATGTTTTGGGCTGGGAATGCTGCCCAGTTGAGAAGAGTGTGCTTAGGACATGTAAAGCCTTGAGGTTTATCCTCACAGTCAGTAAACTAGTAGTGGTGGTGCAAATTTGTAATTCCAGTACTTAAGAGGACTAAGTTCAAGATCATCCTTGGCCATGTAGCAAGCTCGAGGCTAGCCTGGGCTCCATGAAAAGCTATCTTGAAAAAAAAAAAAAGTATTTGGGACAAAAGAGATGGTTGTGAATAAGGACATTTGCCACCAAGCCTGATGACCTGAGTTCATTCACCAGGAACCATACTCCTGAAAGTTGTCCTGGACACACTTGTCTACAAGCATATAACAGTGAGTGTAGAAAAGACATGGGGCTGTTAACATAAGTGCTGTTGAGTGGCTATAGACTCCTGGCTTTGAGTAGTAGGGGATGGAGTAGGCATTTGGGGGCTTCCCCCTCTGATGGTTTGGATTGACTTTCCCTCATAACCACAGTGGACAAAGGGACAGAGATCTGACCAAGCCAGCTCAGTCAGTCAACAGCTTCTCCAGGGCAGGAGCAAGGATTAAAAAGAAAAAAGACAATTAGACAACACTGTAGCATGACCCCAGACAGTTCTGAGGCTGAGGCAGGTTTATTTTTTCCCAATCTGCTTTTATACCATTCTAATTATATGCAAGTAATAAGGTCAGTTCTAGGTTAAGGAACAAGCAATACAGTAAACACAAATAGTCAAGGAACAAGCAAGACAATAAGCAAAGTCACTGTTTCTAAGGGTTTATCAGGATGATCAAGGTATCTGAGCCTTCTTCCCTGTCCTAGCCCAAAATCAGATTCTTGCCTGAAGCCTATTTCTTTGTTCTAGCCTAAAATTAGATTCCTGCCTGAACTTACTTCCCTGTCACAGCCCAATGTCAAATTCCTGTCTGAAGCCCCCTTCCTTGTCCTGGCCCAGTGTCAGATTCCTGCCAGGTGGCCCCAAAAGCTTTCCACAGAGATCTATCAGGAAAGTCAGTGGTTAATGAAAATTTTCTTCTCGTGGTAGTTAGAAAGAGTCTAGGGGGACATAGCACATTTATCTTGAGACTGTTAGGACGGTTGTGGGTTTAATGTGTTTTCAGCAATGGTTTCTCATGCTATAGCACCCTGTCAAGGGTTGAATTAATCTTGATGTAGGGGTTTATATGTGTTTAATGGGATCCCAAGGATGTAGGAATGGCGATAGATGTGTTGATGTACAAGAACTTCTGAGAACTAGCCATGCCTGGAGAAGGTGAATTAGGTAGTTTTAGCCAGGTGATTAGAAACTTACAATGGGAATAAATACTTTGTGGACATCGTTTCATTCTTACACCTGATCTCTTCAACCATAAGTTGTAGATAGAGTATGGGATGACATAGGGCCATTTCTCCCCTCATTTGGGGATTAATTGGTGGTAATGTGTTAATTTTATCTATTTTAAGGTTTGAAGGGTAAATATTGGCAAATAATTGTTTGAAAGTGTTTAGCATTTTTCCATGCTGGCTTGGTTCAGCAGACACTCCCTCAGTGATGATGGTCATGGTGGCTGCAGAGGTGAGGAGGGACTGGAAGTAAAGTAGCACATAAAGTTCAGGCAAGGTGGTAGGCTCCCAGGGTGCCTGTAGTGACCCTGTGGGTCCAAGAGAGGAGCAAAAGCCTGTGTCTCTTTGTCTTTACATGGGGAAGAGACAACTGATCAACTGATCAACTTATTTTGTAAGGGCAGTGTGGTGGTTTGAATATGCTTGGCCCATGGGAAGTATCACTGTTAGGAGGTGTGGCCTTGTTGGAGGAAGTGTGTCATTGTTTAGGTGTGCTTAAGCTCTGCCTAGTGCAGAAGAGACCCTCCTCCTGGCTGCCTGCAGAAGAGAGTATCTTTCTGGCTGCCTACAGATCAAGATGTAGAACTTGTAGCTTCTTTTCCAGTACCATGTCTGCCTGGACACTGCCGTGCTTCCTGCCATGATGGTAATGGATTGAACCTCTGAAACTGTAAACCCCAGTTAAATGTTGTCCTTTATGAACGCTACATTGGTCGTGGTGTCTCTTCAGAGCAATGAAACCCTAACTAAGACAGGAAGTAGGCCCTCCCTGAGCGTGGAGCCATTATGACCTAATTGCCCTCTAGAAGCCCAGCCCTCTACTTTCTACCCTGGTGCCGGAGGCTTAGGCTCCAACAGAGGAATTTTGGAGGTCCACAGATACTGAGACTGAAGCATACACTGTTGAGAAAATTTACTCAAGAGAGAACATAAGGATTTGCAGCATATTAAAAAACGTTCCAGCCAAGAGATGGTTAAGTTGTTAAAAGAGTAAACTGCTCTTCCAGAGGACCTGGGTTCACTTCCCAGCATCCACACAGCAGTTCAGAATCATCTGTAACTTCAGTGCCTTGGCACTAATGCTCTAATGCCCCCTTCTGGCTTCTGTGGGTACCAGATATACATGCAGCAAAACACTTATGCACATAAAAATAAAAAAATTCCTGCCAGCACTGAACACTTAACAAGCACAGGATAACTGCTGTGATTGTTCAAAGACTAACTAAAGGGGTCTTAGTTACATATTAATGTATGCTTTTTCACAAAACGACTTGTGGCTGGCTATGTTTGTCAGCTCACATAGATAATTCACTAGCGCTCAATCTGATGATGCAAACACTACCCGGTGCTAAAGGACTCATTTCTGCCATTTCTCAACCATTGGCTGATTCAACTCTTATTTGAGTTTTATGTAAATGGCCTGCCAATTAAGCGTTAACTAGTTTGTTGCCTTTTAACTTCCACTGTCTTCCAGCTGCCTTCCCCTGACATGCTATCCATTTTCTTCTCTACCTTTGATAAAACAGTCACTTAAAATGACTAATAAAACATTTAAAAGCAGATACTTGAGAATTTCATCCTTTGAAATGTGTCCCCATCACTACTTTGAGAGTTAATCAGTGTCTCTAACTCTTCCTCTCCCACCTCCTTCTCTCATTGTGCTCATAGGATAGCATGTATAGAACTCCTCAAAGACTCAGATACTGGACTGAGCGACATTTTACTGTGTGTAATTTAGTATTGTGTATCATACATTTAATAAGTGACTAGCGAATTAGTAGGTCACAGCGCTGAGAGCAGCTGAAGAGGTGGCAGGGAACTTAGGTAACTTTCATTATTGTGCAGTCACTTCCATGGACATGGAAGACAGCAGTTCTTAGATGTAATCAGAATGCTCTGACTTGGCCTGCAGTGCTGATCCCAGTATTGTGTTCATGCATGTCAGGTAGAAACTTTTGGTTTCTCTCTACTCTGGTGGACTTACCTGTGCTTTTGAGTACTTAACGAAAAGTTCTGCAGGTCAGCCCTCCCATTGATTAAGGGATTATTTGGCATTTAAAAACCGTGGGCCAATCTAAAAGAAAATATGTCCAGAAGAATGCATCATTTGGTGTAATTTTTTTAATAAAGTTAACCCCTTGCTTAGCTGTTCGAAGTGACACCTGTGCTTTCAATATGGCCTCTTGTGGCATCAGTACAATGGTGTCATTTACAGACAGGTTGATCCTATATTTTCAACAGAACTTAGTCACTAAAGTAGTATATGGATGGTTTTTCACATAATTCCATGTAACTAAATTATTTTCTAATACATATACCTTTACTCTATGAAGTAACTAATTTGTAAGTATTTTGTTAACTTAGATATAGAACAAGCTTCACAGATAAATGCCAGTCAATGTTCAATAGATATTGAGAACGCATTGCTGTTTTTATAGAACCATTGTACCACCCAAGATGTGAGATATTTTGATTATTTTCATGCAGCTGCCTAATGGCTCTAACATTAAAAAACATTTTTATAAAAGAAAAAAATTCTACATTTAACAGATAAAAGAACTTAATTTTGCATGCTTCCCCATTTCCGAGATCTACCTCATCAGACTGTGGATTAGAGATTACCTGCTTTGCATGATGGGGGTGCTGGTGCCATCTTCCTGCTCCTGCTCCTCCTCCTGCTCCTCCTCCTGCTTCTGCTCCTCCTCCTGCTCCTACTCCTCCTCCTGTTCCTCCTACTGCTTCTGCTCCTCCTCCTGTTCCTGCTCCTCCTCCTCCACCAACTCTTCTCCCATATTAATTTTATGAATTTACAGGACACTCTAGGCTTAACAGACATCTGTTGAGCACATTCTGTACATCATAGAGCCTTAAGCTAGTTTGGGGACCAGAGCTGGTTGTATATGGATAAAAGTTCTAGGAAGCCTCCAGGCTTCCCTTAGTTTCTTTTTGTTGTGTGATAAAGTACATACGAAGGGAACTTACAGAAGAGTTTATTTTGGTACCCTTTCAAAGGGGAAGTCCATAATAGTGTAAAAGGCCTGTCAACTGTATCAGATAGCTGGCTGATCATATCTTCAAACACTAGCGGAAAGAAAAGAGAGTAAACTCTCAAAGCCCACCCCTACCCTAATCTCTTCAAACAGCACCACCAACTGGCTACTTTCTCCCTCAAACCACCACACCCTCCCTGACATCCTCCTCCAACCTAGTCCCCGCGTCAGCACTGCTGGGGTGAAGGGTGCAAACACACATGCTTGTAATACCAGAGGAAAAATACTGGGAAGTCTACTGTATAAACGTTATGAGTAAACAGAGGCAAGCGATGCTGTTCTCATTGGGTAAAGAAGTATGTTTTACATATGACACCAATGGGGTAAAAAAAGAAGCATGCCACTTGCCACTATTCTGAGGAAACACTTATATAAGGCCATTTAAAGGAAAACTGAAGGTTGGGACTGTATCTCAGTGATGGAGGGCTCACGTAGCCATTGTGCAGGGCTCTGGGTTTGATTTCTAGTGTTCTCTCTCTCCCTCTCCCTCCCCCTCTGCCCCTGCACCCCTACACAGAGCCATCTAAACTCCATTTTAAGCTATCACACCTTTCAGCGTTCTTAATATTTAACCTGTCTCAGCTTCTGAGTGTATCAGTTGGAGATACTTAGAAACCTGTGGTCTCTGGCTGCTTAAAGGATTCCTGGAGTTATGTACATAGCCTACCTCTGATAATTTTATAATTGTTATATTCTAATTGATTAAATGTTTGAGAATTTATACACATCAATTATTCTCACATACATTATATTTACAAAATATAGTTGAAACTTACATTTAAGTTTTGGTGTAGGAAAAAGAAATATTAATTGAAAGATTTTAATAATGATGACAAGTGAAGGTGTGAATTACACAGTACTGAGAATTTTCCAGTCGGATTGCTACACCCCACCCCCCATGTTAACCTTCACAAGAGCAGGTTTCTAATGTGTTCTTTGGTGTCTGTAGTTCTTTTTGATAACACAGTATTGATTACATCTGATGAATATATAGCTTCTCTGTATAGAACTCCAGGAAAGTAGCAGTTGTGCTTGCTCTGCTCACCACACCTTATAGCCGATAGTAGGTACACAACTATATCAACTGTCACTGTGTGTTCTAATTCTAGTGAGCATTTTTAGAAATCTGGGTGGTCGGGCCAACAAGATGGCTCAGTGGATAAATGTACTTGCTACAAATCCTGACTACCTTGAGCTCAGTCTTGGACCCACGTGGTAGGAGAGAACTAACTCTTAAAGGTTGTTCTCAGACCTTCATATGTGCCCTGTGGTACCTGTGTGTTCCTCTTCCCCAACAAATAGTAAATAGGTGTAGAATAAAAAGAAGTACAGGTGGTTAGCCATAGGTCACATATATGGGCAAATAGTTATATTTCTTATGAAGAAATGCTATGTATCTAGGGAGAAAGGAAGCTGACCAGATATAGAAAGCTGATTCTGAGAACAGGCCATGATTGCTGGAAGAAGAGGAGATGGAGGTGCCTATAGATTGGTCAGGATGCTGTAGACAGTAACTCCTGAGTTTTTACCCACACTGGGTAGAGCTGTTAGGGGTAACTTCCTTCAATTCTTCTGTAAGTGACCCTAGTGAACTGATTTGGTCATCAAGCAAGACTAGGCTGGAATGGTGTCTCTGTTTTGTCCTCAGTTTCTTCCCTGGGATGACTATAGACATTTGTTCACGTCATCCCAGGAAAAGTCATGAACATGATGGTAATACATACATTGCATGGAGAGCAATAGTATAAAAGAAGAAAACATAAAATTGTTAAGTCTTGTCCATATGACAGGAAGGAGATAATGTTCTAAGTTACAAATATTGGCAGTGATTATCTCTGAGTTATGGGATTGTATCTGGTCTTAATCTTCTTTTTCTAGTTATTATTTATAATCTGGAAACACCAGGTTATTTTACTTGATAGTAACTTTTTTCTTTTCTGAGACAGTGTCTTGTATAATCTATGTTGTCCTGGAATTCACCATACAGCGGAGACTGACCTTAAAATTCTGATTCTCCTGCCTCCAAATCCCCAGTCAGGGATTACAGGCATTACTTTTATAATCAGAAAAAATAATGGGTCCCAAAAGAAGACAGTTTCAATTCTGATGTGAGCTGAGCCCTTGTTACATGAAACCAAGTTACAGAAGACCTTCCTTCCCAGAGCCTTAGTTCTTCAAACCGAGACAGCCTAGGTCAGCTTCAGAATCTTGCTTATTTAGGCTCCCTGGAATAGAGTTCTTTAAGGATGGTGTTTTTGGTTTTGGATTAGCCAAATTCACTTCAAGAACTGGGCTTGGCATGCCTATATAAGCTAGCATTTGGGAAGAGGAGGCAGAAGGATTCTGAGTTCAGGCTAGCCTGGGCTACAGAGTAAGACTCCATGTCAGTAATCAAAACACAAAGACAAAGCAACAACAAACAAAAAGCCACAACTCTAAACCCAAACACACTTGAAATAATATTTATCAGATGCCAATTTGAAATTGGCCTTTTCAGCAACCTTGATCTGACTGCCATGTGATAGGTGTTGGTCACTGAAATATCCTGCTAGACTGAAAACTCTAGAGAAACTGATTTTTCCTTATTCCGTGCCCCTCAATTGTCTTTTAAGAAAGTTCATGGGTAGAAAATGTAAGTCATGTCTGGGAATAACAACCTGTTCTCACATTTTTCTTAAAGTAATTCATGTTGCTTCTTGATAGATGGAGAAATTCCTAGGTTGGGTGAGAAATCACTGAAGGTCCTGTGGTTTTTATGAGCCCGGCCAGCCCATCTGTACCTGCCTTGCCTGCTCTTCTAGGATAATTAAACAGTGATGGATTAGGACTAGGCTGTGTCAGGGATTGGGAAAAAAAATCTCCCAGCATCCCTTCCTGCGGAAGCAGCCGCCACAGTAGTGAGTGTAGCAGCCACTGTCACTGACAGGTCTTAAATTCACCCCTGCAGTGCTCCAGGAGGCTCCTGATGCCGCGGTAACTTCACTGCCAGGTCCCTCCATTGAAAGTCTCTTTGGAGACTGGGGAACGACGCAGACGTTGACGATTTCTGTTGGTTTTATATTAAGGAAGGACTCCTCTTTTAGTTGGTTTTTTAAAAAAGGTCTGGTAGAAGAGAGAAAAAGGCATCCTCACAGTGGAACCGTGTTCCTTCCTCTGAAGTTACAGCTGCCATAAGCTCGTGAGTATGTTGTATTTATTTAGCAGTTCCAGGGGGACATGATTGCAAGGTCTTCTTTAAGTCTGTGAGGATTTATTTAAGGAAAGCTTTGGGGGCTGAGGGGGGGAGAGTCAAAGAGTTCGGTTTTGTTAGAGACCTGCAGGTTTTGTTAGATGACATTGTCTTCTTAGCAGCTTCCTGTCAGGCTTGCCGGGTCTTCCCACGCCCCCTCCCTTTTTTTGAATCTTTCTGAGGATGAGTGCTGTAATTGCAGAAAGCCACATGTCTGTGTCTGTGCGCCTGCCTGTGCTGCAGAGGCTGTGGTCTTCCCCGGTGAGTGGCTGGCTGACCATGGCTGGCAGACCGCTGCCTTGGCTGGCTGACCAATGCTGCAAGGTGTGCCCTGGGGCTCCCCAAGACTCCCACAGCAGAACAATGGCAGCGGGGGTGGGGTAGGGGGGTGGGGGTAGGCTCACTTGTGTTTGCTGTGTTTGTCTTAGGTCCTCTGCTGTCTTCTTCCTAGCATTTTAATAAGGCTTTAAAGACGAATAAAGTGATGCTCATTCAGAAATAGCCTGTGCCCTTTATCCTAGACCTTCACCTCCTACTGGGTGGTATTGGCTTCAGCTACTCTCTTCTGCAGATCAGGGCAACTGTGAGCCCCTGCAAAGTGAGCCCTGCTTCATGACCTTTTTAAGTTGTGCACTGGAATCACTGCTGATTTGTGTCTGTGTGACGCAGATCCTGAACTCAGAACATCTGTCCTGAGTCATGGTGCCCCACTTTCCCTCTCTGGAATTCGCCAGAGAGTGCAACTGTTTCTTTGCTGGATTGGTGAATGCATTCTGAGCATCTTGTTAGCACAGAGGTTGATTTCGGATTCCTCTTGTGACCCCACATGTTCTTGACTGGGCTTTGTGAACATATCAGTTGGCCATTGATAGTCCTCCCTGTATCCTGAAACCACGATAAAGTGGTTTTTAGAAGTGATATATTCAGAGTTTGGTAGTCAAAATACTTTTAAACACCAACTGGTAGCAGTCATCTTTGTACATGTAATATGCCTGACTTAGGCTGACATAATATAGAAACTTTCAGAGTGCCAGTATTTGGTTGATTTCCTGCAGACTAAAAATAAATGAAGGATTTAAAAAAAAAAAAAAGAAAAAAAAATCTCTGCCACCTAGAGACCAAACATCTGCTGTTTTTATTTTTAAACATTTTGTCATACCTAAATGCAGCAACTTGAATTTAATTAGGAAGGGTTGCTAAATTTAGGACACACTGCCTTTGAACTAGCAAAGAACATTCATTCATTCATTCATTCATTCATTCATTCATTCACAAATGTTTACATTTGTTGCAAAGCTTTTTTCAGGCTCTGGGGAGGTGATGCTGAAGAAAACACTGTATTTGGACTCCTGGAACAGATATTTTAAGCAGATAAAGGAGGCAATTAAAGACTAATTACCAAGTTATTTCATTAGAGCTGTGGTTAGCTTTTCAGCTATATAAACTACAGGCTACATTTATGAGCAGCCTTATACGAGAGACACATAAATGCTTGAAACTTGTGCTGCTCCAGATCTTTGGTCACAGAGCCTTTGAGTTCTTAGCTGGAGAGGGATGTTAGAAATATCTTCATTAGTTCCATGGGCATGCAATAGACATGGTAAGTCTAGAGTTTCTAGAGTTTAGATCAGAAAGAACTGGTTTCTGCATTGGTTGGTCCATTGGGGAAGGGAGGAAGATTGGTTGTTATGTACATTCTGTGTTATCATTTTCCTGTCTTAGGGGAGACATAGAACTAGATTCTCTTCTTCAGATATCTCCTGGGCCAGGCCTAAGGCCCTTCCTCCACTACTTCCCCTTTCTCCTCCTCTACCACTTTCTTTCATCCTCTTCTTTCCTTAAATTTATAGCAACTTCCCTGTCACAAATGAGGAAAATGACTCAGATCAAACCCGTTGCCCAGGGCCATTCAGGGTGCTGATTATACTGACTTAGTCAAGCCCATTGCTCAGGGATATTCAGAGTGCTGATTGTAATGACAGAATCAAGCCCATTGCCGAGGGTCATTCAGAGTGCTGATTGTAATGGCACAGTTTGTTAGCTGGTTAACCTGTGCTCCTTGGGGTGATTACATTGTGTCTCTTAGCTGGAGGTTGATTGAGGGGAGTCCCCCCCCCCCCAATTCCCCCTCTGGTATAAGTTTCACTGTGTTGCTGGATATCATGCACCGTAAAAAGGAAGAAGTGATTATTTCCTTTGGCCCCAAGCCCAGATCTTCCATCATTTGCACTTGCTGTCTCTTGCTGGCTTCCATCCTCCTTTTAGAGAGGGGAAGGCTGTGCATGGACAGACTGAGCTTCAGTGGTGGCCCAGGGAAAGAGCTCCAAGAGGTTCATCTGAGAAAAGAAATGACCTTGGGAAAGAAGCTAACATTTCTTGCACTTCCTGTTCAGGTTGCTGTCAAGTCCAGATAGCGGTCACCCTTAGCAGAGCTCCCAGCGTCCACAGCAGTATGCCAGCTCCTGCATGCAGTGACGAGGCAGAGTGACTTCAACAGAGACATGCTAGCAGGTCTCCGTTGACCTGCCATACAGTTTCTAGATGGCAAGGCTGCTTCTTGGTGGGAACTGTGACAAAGACCTGGGAGCCCATGGGATCTGTGAACACCACAGCCCCCATGTATGTTCCCTTTGTGCTTCCAGCTTGTCATGTACCTTCAACCCTGCAGCTTTGGCTAAGCTGGGTCCGTTCACCCTGCAGCTGGACAGTTCTTAGTTTAAATGCCAACAGTTTGTGCTGCTAGAGTTTGCTCTCTTAAAGCTTGTTTGAACCTTGGCTTCTGTCCTCACCCTAGGAATTGCCCACCCTCTGACACCCACATGTGTTTGCTGCCTCTGTACTGAAGGCATGAACACGTTGGCCAGGCCAGGCCCATGGGTGTTGGAGACCCCTCTCCAGGCTAACACTCAGACGTTAACCTAACTGCCACGTGGCCTTGGTGAGAGGTGGCAAGTGCCTCTCTAATGGAGACTCCGTGTCTAGCATGTGGATTCGTGCAAATGTCACGCATGGTTTCCTCGTCTTTTGATGTTTATTCAGCCCACAGGTGTGCCATTCAAGTAGCACGAATGGATTTCTTTAGTGATTATGTTAGATTAGTGTACTATAGAATATGGTATTTGAAATCATTACAGGTGACTGCACTTTAGAGGGAGAAGAACATGGGCTAAGAGTTGAGTTTCACCTGTGCTTGGGGCTGTGGTTATTTATCTTCGTAGACAGAGAGAAAGGCAGAATTTGAACCTCTCAATTATCCACAAACTAGGACCTAACACAAAACATTTACCTGCTGTTCACCTCCTTAATAGCTTCGGGTATTTTTTTTCTTCTCTCCCTTCCCTTCTCCTTCCTCCTGCCCTTCTTTCTTTGCAGTAGCATCTAGTTATGGAAGCCGTTCCATCTGATAGCTTTGTATCACAAGCTGAAATAAATATAGCATATCAGCTAGGAGAGTATGGAAGTGGGGGGAAGAGTAAACGCTGGTGCTTAGTTTCTTAAGCATTTATAAACCTCCCCTTCCATGCTGACACAGTCACCAGCACCTCCGCACCAATGCATTCCCCTGTTCACTTTATAAACTGCTCACCACAATTCACATAACCAGTCAGAGAGCAGAGAGGCAGACAGTCTGAGGCTTTTGGGTGGCCATTGTTTTCTCTCCCTATCCTGGATTATGAGGTGACCGAAAGGAAAACTTGTCTTTGCAATTTGTTGTTTAAAGACACACAGTTATTCTTTGTTTCAGTTGTGAGGCTTTTCTTCTTTTCTTTTCTCTTTTGTTTTCTTTTCTTTAAAGTGCACAGCTTCTTTCCAGTTATCATCACACTGAAAACCTGCATTTGCTGTGCACCCTGCAAATATTTGCTTTTGTGCTGGGAGGGGCATTGTAGCTGGCCAAACAGTGCTTTTAGCAGCCTGTGCCCCAGGATTGCTGGAAACATTAGGCAGATCTGCGGAGCAGCCCGAATGCCCTGGTCTGTGCAATGGGAAGGAAGCTCTTGGTTCTCCTCACCTAGTAACATCACCACCATTTACAACCCCTTACGTTTATTTCTGCGGTGTCTCAGTTTAAAAGGCGATTTTGCAAATGGAGTGCACCTCATTAGACTGAGCTGGGAATTGTTCTTTCCTGCTCTTGCTGAGACCTACCATCAAAACTGCTGACACACCTAAGAGAGCAATCCAGTTTTGCGCTGTTTCCCTCTACACCACCTCACTTGTCTCTGGGATATTCTGGTGAGAAAGGAAGAGCCAGAGATGCAGTAAATTTATTGCTGGGAGTGAGGAGGATTTTTTTTTTCCCATTTATTTGCCTTTCAGTTAAGAGATGCGCGGTGGGACCCGGGAAGAGGAAGCAGGGGCTGTGCACATCTCCTGCAGACCTGCCTTCCTCTTGTAGTTTATTTCGAATAACACAGGAAATTTGATTTGCTCTGCCTAAGGACAGAAGTTGGAAAGGTCTAGATTTCTGCTCTTGGCAGTTTGCAGTGTCTTCTGGCAAGGAAAAAAAACCAGCACTCCTTGGGGAATAGTGTCTTTTCAGGTCTGAACTGGTTTATACCCTTTTCATTTCAGTAAAATGAACTTTTACTTTTCCCAAATGGTTTGACTTTGCTGTAAAGACCCCATTCCCACCAGGAACAGAAGACAAACTGACATGGAGCCGGCATTGCTAAGTTGACTTTCCGATGGCCAAGGCTGTCTCTTGGAAGGGTGCTGGCTTGGGGAGTGGTGAGGGAGAGTCACGGAAGTGAAGTGAAACTCTGCTGCTGTATCTAGCTCTTCTCTCCAGGGAGAAGCTGGAAGTGGTTGGCCCTGTCCTGAGTAGGAACTACCATCCTGCCTTCCTACTGGCTTCTAGCCCGGCTGTGGGGCTGTGGGGCTGTGGGGCTGTGGGGCTGTGGGGCTGTGGGGCTGTGGGGGTTGTGGGGGTTGTGGGGCTGTGGGGCTGTGGGGGTTGTGGAGGCCTGGAGGGGGTGGCTGTGGTAGTTGTTGATACCTGTGGGGGCTTGTGAGTGGACACGGCCTTAATCCAGGGGTTTAGAGTTTTCTCTTGATATTGGTTGACTCATAAGAACCCTGGATGCTGAAGCTAGCCTGAAAAAAAGCCTTATTTTGTAGTAATTCCAGACATAGAGAGAATGTATAGTAATCAAATAAAGAGCTAATGAATATGCTTAATCTAGTTTCAGTATTTTTTATTTCTTCTATAAACTGGATTGGTGGCACATATCTCTCATCATCTCAGGCTTTGGGAGATTGAGGCAGGAGGATTGCAAGCTTAAAGCTAATCTAGGCTATATGAGACTGTCTCAAAAAGAGTGGTGGTGGTGTTATATATTCTTTCTGAGTCATTTTCGAGTAGGATGCTCTAGAAGGGTGATGGGAATCTTCCCAGTGAGCAAGGCTTTCTATGTGCTTCTATTTTCTCAGCTTTCTGCCTGTGCTTCTTGTTCTGAAGCTAAAAACTTTATGTCCTTGAGAACCAGCCCTGAGTGCCTTCCCTCCCTAGCAGTTGGCTTTCAATTGAATTTCCCACAGTTGGTCTTAATGGTGAGTGTGTCTAGGTTGACCAGGGTGGCCAGTCTGCTCAGGGGAGGGTGGTGCCACTCTTCAGTTGTCCCCTGGTTCTTTTATCCAGTCAGTGTAATGCTAAATGAAGTTTTCCACTTCTAAGCCCAGGGATAGATGCTGAGACGTTGGCTTTCTTCAAGATGTTTGCTGTCCCAGAAAGAGAACATTATTTAGGACTCGGCTCACTTTGCTCCTCCAAGATGCTCCCTGTGTCTCTATGAATGACTTAAGTGGTGTCAGCGTTCTGCCACATTCATCAAGTCACTTTACTACCATGTTGCTAAGCCACATCTCTCCTAAAAATTAGTTTATTGCTATCATGTATGTGTGTGGGATGTGTGTGAGTGAAGGTGTACACATGCCACAGTGTGTGTGGTGTGTGGTGTGTGGTGTGTGGTGTGTGGTGTGTGGTGTGTGGTGTGTGTGTGTGTGTAGGGGGGTTGAGTGTCAGAGCACTTTTGGGAGTGAGAACTCACTCTCCTTTCACTTTTATGTGGCCTCTGGGGATCAAATTCAGGTTTGCAGGCTTGTGTGGCGAGCATTCTGGCCTACTGAGCCGTCTCTATGGATGCCAACTCATAGTTTCCTTATGGGGCATTTATATTCGGATTTTGCTTTGTTTGTATGTTTTCAGACAGCATCTTTCTATAGACCCTGGGCTAGCCTCAGATTCAAACTGTGCGGACCTTTGCATAGTCTCAGTATATGAGGTTTTCTGGTTTCCAAACACAGGAAAGTAAAATTGATAGTACACCATCACTTATTGTCCCTCCAGGGCTAGTTCTGTCAGTAAAGAGTAGGTCTTTGGTTGAGCTGGGTCCCCTGGGAAGAACTGTGATCCCCACTGCTTGGGAGGCTGAGGCTGAGAGAAGACTGAGGATTCAAGGCCTGCCTGGGCAATTTAGTGAAACCTGTCTTGGAATAAAAGTGAAAAGAAGGCAGAGACATAGCTCAGTGGGAGAGTGCTCAGCTCAGCCCAGTCCCCAGCACGAGTGAACGGGAGTAAAGCATAGTTCGTTTTCAGCAAAGACAGACAGCAGTAAAAAACCAGGTTGAAATTTCATAAATTTGAAAACAGTTGAGATATCTAAAAGTGAACTATTTTAGTTTAATTGTTAAAATAGTAACGGAGCATGTTATAGGTTATAAAAAGGCTGAGTTAGAAAATACCACAAAGGTTTAAGAACTTTGCCACATTAGTGGGAAATTGAAAATTTTCTGAACGGCCTAAAATGATGTGGGAAAACATTAGGCAGAGAAACATTGTGGCTCCCTCACCTGGGGAGGGCTACAGGCGATACACGGGCGTTCTTGCCTGTTTCTAGCTCCAGTTTGAGATCTGTGTGGTATGTATGGGATGTTCAGTTTCCTTAAACCAGTACTTGAATGTTTCTACTGATTTCAGCCTAAGTATTCCTTCACTTGATTATGTAAACGATGCAGGATCATGTCTGAAAATTTGGAAAAGATGGGGACAGGAACAAAGAATGGGGACCTGCCTGCCATGTCCTAGAGATGAGAGTGAGGAGTTTGGTTTTGGTTTAGGAGGTTTGGTCGTAAGTCTAGAGGAAGGGTATCTTGGATCACTCACTGCTCTCATACCTAATATTTTCTTATTTCAGGATCAAACAAGTATGTTCTTATCACCCATGGCTTTGTCAGTTTTATTTTCTTGTAGGGAGTCAGGGTGAGAAGGAGGGGGAAGCTACAGTGGTATTCTCCTGACCCTGGTAGCCATGGTGATAATAGGCATGTGAGCTGTGGTGGAGGCTGAAGGTAAAGCGCTGTTGATTGACATGTTGGCTGTCTCTGTTCCCTTTCCTTCCACTCTCCTCCACCGGGCATCATTTCTGATTTAAAGGAAAAGGTTTATTTTTATTTGCATATATTTTCTGTGTCTGTGGTGTAAGCATAGCTGTAGACTGTAATTTTCGCATAAGACTTTATCTGTTCCCATTCTATTCCTCATATAATTGACTCAAAGACCTATTACATTTATCAACAAGCTGCAAGCCTAGGCTGGGCAGGTCCTGAGCTAGTCTGACCCTCTAAGGCTGTTAATATCAGACAAATGCCCTGTTCTTGCCCATCTGGTCTTGCCCTGCCTCACTCTGGCCCACGTGTGTCCTCATGTCTGCCCTCATGGCAGCCGCATGGAGAACCCTCCTGGTCTCTCCACGTGGTCTCTCCACCTCTTCTCCCTGGGACCTCTGGCTGCAATTGGAAGTCCAGCCTTCCTCTTTCCTCTGCTCAGCTAATTGGCCGATCAACTCTTTATTGACCAATCAGAAGAGTGTTTACAAAACACTGAGACAGGTGATGCTTCCTAAAAATAACAGTAGCAAAGACTGGCCTGTACTCAACTCTCTGACTGTATACAAGTTGGCATTTGAATAATACAAGGATAATCTTTACACAGTACACAAAAACATTATTCCGACACACATGAGTGCTAGCAAGGACCAATAGAGGATGTCAGATTCCCTGGAGCTGGAATTACAGGCAATTGTGAATCGCCCTCTGGATTCTGAGAATGTAACTTGGGTTCCTGGAAAAGCAGCAAGTGCTTTTAACAGCTGAGTTGTCACTCCAGCTCCTCGTTTTGATTAAAAACATTTTATTTATTTGTGTGCATGTCCATCACGCCTGCTATAGCGTGTGTGGGAGTCTGAGGACGACCTTTGGAAGTCAGTTTTCTCTTTTCACTGGGTAAGTTCTGGGGATCCAATTCAGGTTATCAGGCCTGGTGGCAAGTGCCTTTACCCACTGAGCCCTCTTTGATACTTTTTTGAGAGTCTCATGTAGCTCAGGCTACCATTAATTCACTATGTAGCAGTGGCTGTCCTAACTCCTGATCTTCCTACATCTGTCTCCCAAGCACCAGGATTGCAGGTGTGTGCTACCATACCTGGCTTGTCTTCCTCTCTCTTATCCTCCTTGTCGGAACCTCTCTCTTTCATTGATCACTTGGCTACCAGAAGAACTCGTCTATTGGGCTGTCATATTTTATCTGTTAGTGTTTAAAATCATATACCCACTTTGGAAAACAATTGGTGGCAATTCTTCAGTGTCAAATGTGGAATTATCATATGACCTAGTCTATTATAGTCACATAAAGTTTATATATGAACATTCATAACAGCAGTCTCCATGATGTACAAAAGTAAAATGTTCCATATGTTGTGAACAAATGAAATGATAACCAAATTGAGTATATCTCTCCAATGGCATGTTCTGCATATTCGATATGGTAGAGTGTTGTTCCCTGTTCCATACAGCAGGAATGAATCTTGGAGACATGGGAAGTGGAAAAAGCCCACCACACAAAACATCTATAGATGCAAAAAGATTCGAGTTTCTTAGACATAGAGGCCATGAGGCTCGTGGAGAATGATGGTGACTGGGTGGCTACCTTCGTATGATGGATGTTGTAAGTTAGATTGTGGTGATAGTTGGATACTTTCAGAAATTATATCTCAAAAGTCTGTTTAAAACATTTTTTAAAAAATAAAGTGTCGGGGGCCGGGCGGTGGTGGCGCACGCCTTTAATCCCAGCACTTGGGAGGCAGAGGCAGGTGGATTTCTGAGTTCGAGGCCAGCCTGGTCTACAGAGTGAGTTCCAGGACAGCCAGGGCTACACAGAGAAACCCTGCCTCAAAAAACCAAAAAAAAAAAAAAAAAAAAAAAAAAAAAATAAAGTGTCCAAAACAATGCAATACAAAAGCATATTTTCCTTATTTATTAAAACCCATAGTTGAAAGAATGTATGGCCTTTAAGTCACTGTCAATCAAATGAGTGTTTTTTTATTTTTTCACTATTTGAAAACATACTTTCTAAGTTGAGCATAGTAGTGTTTAAGATAAAAAGAAGTGTTCTGGTAAATTTTAAAAGTTGTGCTACTTGTGGTTGTACAGATTTTAAAATTATGGAACAACATAAAGTGTGTTGTTCTTTTAAATACATGAGTATCAGCACAGTGTTTATATACTGCTAACCTATATTGAAGGAAGTAAGCAAAGCCTTGAATAAGTCACTGTATAGTCAGCTTTATATTACTTCAACACAACACCCAAGGTAGCCAATTCATATAGTGAAAAGTGTGTGTGTGTGTGTGTGTGTGTGTGTGTGTGTGTGTGTGTGTGGGGTAGCAGCTGGACAGTGTATCATAATGGTAGCTTGTGTAGGAACATAGTCACATCCTGCACAGGGATAGAGGAAGGGCACACCAGGCTTGTTCCTTTTGTAACATTGTTCACAGAAACTCATAGGCTGTAGTTGAACCACCTGACCACCTCGCAGTGATCTATGACTGTCCCGCAGGATCTACCTTCTAAGGGCCCACCATCTCCTACTTGGGACCAGGACTTTGGAGAGGGCCAAGCAGACTGGAACATAGATGTAAAAATGTAATATTATGAAGAACGTTTTTTCAGATTTCAGTAATAATATAATGAAACCTGAATAAAGAAGGTCCAGCAAGACTTTTTGTGTAACTTTATAATTATGGCTGTCAAAATCGCATAAGGGAGAATGACAATATAATAAAAAGATCCCTAAGTACCAGTTAAGGAAGCAGAGGACTCGATTCTGTTTGTCTCCACTTACCAGACAGCTGAGGAAATGGTAAGTGTGGGACATGCAGGTGGGATGGATATGTGCAATGAAAGTGTGTCCGGAACCAGGTGGAAT
Organism: Grammomys surdaster; assembly: GCF_004785775.1. Classification (NCBI taxonomy): domain Eukaryota; kingdom Metazoa; phylum Chordata; class Mammalia; order Rodentia; family Muridae; genus Grammomys; species Grammomys surdaster. The sequence continues at coordinate 3,264,957 of NW_021620772.1, read as the reverse complement.
GCGTGAGAACTTGCTCTCTGTTAGGAGTTGCAGCATGGTGCAGGATCGCCCACAAATAACTGCAGCGTCCATGGACGCGGCAGGCTCAGTGCTCAACGGGAAGATCATCCAGGTGGTAAAATGCCTCCCATAGCACTTGGGAAACTGAAGACAAAGTGTTGATAAGATTTATTAAACACAAACGGCTTTATTTGTTTTATCACCAGCCCAGTGATAAAACCATAGCATGTTCAGACATTTGTGTATCTATTGTGTAGCTGCAAGCTAGCGTCAAGGTTTTAAAAAGATGTATTTATTTAGGCGCATGAGTGTTTTGTCTGCATGTACCTGTATGCATCATGTGTGTGCCCCATGTGAGCCTGGTGTTCACAAGGGTCAAAAGAGGGCGTTGGGTCCTCTGGGGACTGGAGCTATGAGTGGCCGTGAGCTTGAACTGGGTCTTCTCTAAGAGCAGCAGGTTAACTGCTGAGTCATCTCTCCTGCTCCAGTGTCACATTTTCTAGAATATAATCTTAATAGTAAGTGACCAGCCAAGCAAAGGCAGGCAGATCTCTGGAGGATGAGTTCCTGCATGCCTGCCAGTGCTTTAGGATCTTGAGAAGACTTCAGTCTGCCTGTTTCTGAGCTAACAAATGGCTGGAGGGTGAGTTATTGATTGCCTGTCTTTGGAGGAACAGAGGAATTGGGGGAGGGGTGAGAGTTAAATGTAGCTCACACTGTACTCCAAACCACATTCTAGAAAGAATGTATGTGAGCTGTGCTAGTTTTTTCTCCTTTGTACATTTGAAACATTTCTAGCATTGGGAAAAAATAGGGAGAAGATAGGTTCTTGATGCTTGTGTGATGAAGTGCCACTCTGAGAATGGTGAGTAGGAGGCAGGATTCTGCACTGTCAGCACCCACAGCCCAGTTTCTTTCCTGAGTCTCCGGAGGCCCCTCCTGATACATTGTTGTCATCCTTCTGAGAAGGCAATATATCCTGATTACTCTGCCGAGTAACTTTTCTACAGAGCAGTAGAAGAAACCACAGAGGGGAAGCTGGAGGAGAGATGTTAAGGAGCAGTAGGTAGAGCTGTGCCTGCTGGCCCTAAGAATGAAGTTGTGACTCCTGCCACAAAAGTGATGTGGCCTTGGTGGCATGCTATAACTGACTAGATCCCCAAAGTAGCCTTGCAGAAGGGGAGATGGGCAGACACACATACCTTACTATTGATGTTTGTAATTGAGATGTGTTACAGAATCCACATTCTGAACCAGAGAAACAACTGATCCTGAGCAAATACTGTCGATTAAAAGTGCATGTTGTAGTATGATAGGCCTGTTGTGATATTAATGTAAAATTTAAAGCATAGACTTTCCGGGACTTTTGTGTGTGTATAAAAGCATAAAGGGTGAGCAGATGTCATTTAAGTGTTTGTAACCAGACCCAGGTCTGACTGCTCATCTAAGCCAACACTTAGGAAATAAGAGGCTGGTGGGAAGGAAATAAGTTTTATTGAAGAGCAGGTATTCAGGGCCTGGCATGGGAGCATACACCTGCAACGCTGGCACAAGGTTTATATTCAATGTCAGTCTGTCTTTACAAACAAACTTTTGTCTTTACAAACAAACAAACAAACCGGCAAACAAACAGTGGGGCTGCAGAGATAGTTTGCTGGTTAAGAGCCCTGGCTGCCCTTTCAGAGAGACCTGAGTTGGATTCCCAACACCTGCACAGCAGCTTGTAAACATCTGTAACTCTAGACTCAAGGGATAGGACACCCTCTTCTGGCTTTCTGGATCACCAGGTTCTCACACGTGGTACACATGCAGACAAAAGACCCATACACATTAAAACTGCAACAAACACAGCATCCTAAGAAGATGGGTAGCTGTTGCCTTAGAGCTCCATCTTATAAATATAATAAATATTTTAATAATGTTCTAAGAAAATATCCATAGCTTTTCTTGGGGAAAAAAGTTCTGAGCCATGTTTGGTGGCTTATGTCTGTAATCTGAACACTTGGGAGGCTGAAGCAAGAAGATTGTTATGAGTTTGAAGCCATCCCCCTCCCGCCCCTCTCAGCTATGGAGACAGACCCTAACTAAAAACAAACCAAAACAAAAATCTGGAAGACTATACATATAAATGATCTGGGCCACGCAGTGACACACTCATGATCCCAGCTTCTGGTACACAGAGTCAGGAGGACCTGGAAATTTGAGACTACCCTGATCTACATAGTGAGTTCTAGGCTAGCCAGTACTATATGTAGCCAGACCCTTCCTGTCCCTGCCCCCTTCCTCAAGGGAAACAAAAAAGAAAAAAAAAGTTAAAGAAAAAGGATGCAAAAGATGAAGGCAGTGAGTCAGCAGTTTTTAACCTGTAGGTCATGACCCCTTTGAATGCAATCAGATATATTTCAGATATTTACATTATAATTCATAACAGTAGCAAAATTACAGTTACAAAGTAGCGACTAAATAATTTTATGGTTGGGGGGTATCACCACAACATGAGGAACTGTATTAAAGGGTTGCAGCATTAGGAAGGTTGAGGAATATTTTTGTAGATGATTTAAATATATTTTATGTATGTTAGAATATAAGGAAAGTTACTGAATCTCCCAGTGGTTTTATTTCTGAGATGATTAACACAAAATAGAATTGCGTTATTTGCTTTTCAGATTGAAGCGGATGTGAGCCATATAAAATGATTGGTGGGTGTGTGTTGTACTCTCATGTTTGTGCAGCCCTTTCTCACAGAACAAAGAACTACAATCTCTCACCGGTTTCAATCCACAGATCTCCATCAGACATGGCAACGAGCGGCTTTCACTTTGTACCGTGTGAGACCAAACGGACCTCTAGACAGCTTGGAGCATCTGCTATGGGAAGACCAGAAGGGTATGTGGGGACTGTTGGGACTCAGGAGACTAGAACACCAGTGAGGTGGGAGTGGGCCTACGCAGCTGTGGAGTCCATTTGGCAAGTTAGGGAAGAAGATGGATTTGAAGGGTATAGTAAGGGCAAAACTAAATTCAATTCTGGGAACACAGGTTCTTGATTCTCAACAGTGTTATTTTGTGTACGTGCATGTGTGTGAGAATGAGCACTACAGCACATGTGTGTAGGGCAGAGGACAACATGCAGGAGTCAGTTCCTCTGTGTGGGTTCCAGGAATTCAACTCTGATCCTCAGGCTTGGCAGCAGGCACCTTTTACTGGCTTATCGTTAAACTTTGGTCTTATTTGTTTTGTTGTTTGTATGTGGAATTAGCTATGTAGCTGAAGATGACCTAGAATTCCTGATTCTTTTGCACAAAATTCTGAAATTACAGTTACCACACCTGACCCATAAGAGATTTTAAAACCTAACATTGTGTTACTATTATTTTTCTTCCTTATATTTTTCTCACGTCTTTGCTTGAAAATACATTTTAAGAAACATCCACTGTACAAACTCAGTAGCTGCAGAAAGCACAAAGAATGTAATTGCAGAGCCTTGCCTTCTTCTTAGACTTACTAAGCTATTTCAGTTGGGATCACGTTACATTGTTCTGTAGTCTGCTTTTTAAACTTACATTATATTTTCCATTCCTAATAGGTATGGGTGACAATTACAATATTATTTAATTGCCAATTATTGCCCTTTCAATTTGTTCTAGAATTAGCAGATTTCTGATGGTCTAAGTTGGGTTTTTTGTCTTTTTTAAACTATGTGTATGTATGTGAATGCATGTGCTCACACGTGCATATATTTATATGCATGTATGTGTATGTTTGTGTGCATGAGTGTGGGTGCTGGTGTGCCCTGGCATGTGTGTGAAGGTCAGAGGACACATGGACACACTCAGGGGTCAGTTCTTAGCCCTCACTCTATTTGAAGCAGGATGTCTTTTGCTAACTGTTTTCTCCAGGCTGGCTGGCTACAAACTTCTGTTTCCACTTCCTCTATCACCATAGCAATGCTGGCATTATGAGTTGCAGCATCTGGCTTTACGTGGGTTCTAGGATATGAACTCATGCCTACTGCTTTATCCATTGAGCCATTTCCTTAGCCTTAAGTTGGTCTTGTATGAGTTACAGGCATTTTGTTAAAGTTGTGTTAATACCCATGAGAAAATACTTTGTATTCTTACGGGATTGTATAGCTTTGAAGTTTATATATCAGGTCTTCATGTTAGATTTCACATTTGGAATTAGCTATTTACAAGTGGGTCCATTATACTCATGAATTTGGCAAATTGTCAATATGGAAGGGGTTGAGGGATGGAGATGAAGTTGGAAATAACTTGTAAGAATCTTGAAATTTTGTTTTTCACATTGCTTTTTAAAATTCCAAATGTCCCCGCTCATGGAATTTTTGTGTTTTTTTTTTTTCTAGAAAGAAATATTCCCTTCTTATAGTTATCCTTTAATTCTCTTGTTTCCTAGGTAACTAATGCATCAGCATTTATAAAGCTGTGTTTAAGAGCTGTAGTACAATAAAAATAACTGAAAGTAATAATAAGTAAGGTCACAGCTTGACTGAGGTTGTGGCCTGAGAATCTTAACTTGAAGCCCAGGACCACAAATGCTGTTCCTGGGAGACAGCATGAGATAAGAAGGGAGAGGATGGAGGGAGAGAGGATGGGCAGAGGGACCTCAGGAAGGAAGGGTCACTGAGAGAGTGCTCTAGCAAAAGCCACAGACATGGGGGCTGAGAGTGAAACAGCCGTAGACAAGGTAGACAAGGATTTCGGGGTGAGTGAATTCTGGAATATGGTCTACATGGCAGATGTTCTGAAGTGACGACGTGCGTGGGTGCCTGCTGGAAGGTATTCTTCATATTTCATGGTCAGCTCTTGAAGAGGATGGAGGACGTTGGGGCTGGACTCAGGATTTGGTGATGGATGTCACCTCCTAGTTCTTGGGTAGAACGGGAAGGTGTGCTAATCATGATCAGCTTTTGTTACTATAGAAACCACCTGAAGCAGTCAACTTAGAAAGGTTTCTTTTGTCTCACACACAACAAGTTCAGTGTTTCTAGTTGGGCCAGCCCCACTGCTTTTGGCTCTGTCACAAGGGGCATGCTGGGGGGTGAATGTGGAGAGCATGGCAGGGCAACACTGCACTACGTCATGGTCAGGGAAGGAATAGGAAGAGGAAGCCAGGGGCACCACAGTTCCCTTTAAGGATGTCTGTCCATCACCTAAAGATCTTCCACTTGGGCCCCACCTCTTAGAAAGTTTACCATCCCCAGATAATACACCTTTGGAGACTAACACTTTTAACATATCAGTCTTTGGGGACATTCCAGATGCAAACTAGCAGAGAAGCCATGGTAGGATACAGAGAGAGGCTGAGGGTATGTTATTTCCTTTTTTAGTTTGCTTAAGTTAAAATGAGTGAGATTTGTGCATCTGTCTGAGTCAGGAAGAGGAAAGGTTAGAGATGTACATCCAGGAAGATGTGGAGGTAGAACGTGGGAAATGCTGTAAAGATGTGTTTATTACAGTATTAACACTTGCAGATTTTGTAACCTTAGCGATGTGCCCACCCTGTTTCATCAGAAGGTATTCTCCTGTTGTCAGTGAAGCAACAGCCTTTTGGAAGTCAGAGTGTGGCTGGCATTAGTTAGATGGTCCAGGAAATAATCAGCTTACACCTGCTTGCTCTTCTTTGGACTACCCCTCCCCTCACATACCTGTCTGCAGCTCCAAACAGAGAGGCAGGCAGTTGGGAGTTTGGGTCCCCATTTAACAAACTGGAAGCAGTAGATGTCATGTGAATTGATGGAGATGCTGCAGCCAGGCATTGGTTGGATGGCAAGCATGGCGTTCTGCCCTCATCCAAGCAGCATACCTTTAGTGAGTCTGTCTGCCCTGGTGATTGGTCCTCTTGTTTGTTTAGTCTCAGATCATTGTGATGGTTTCTTCTGATTCTCCTTCATCCTGGAAATAAGAGGGGAGAAGTCTTCCCATAGAAGAATCTGGATACCTAGAGAAGAACTAGCTAAGATACTTTGTGGCTCTGAAACTGATTTTGTATTTATTACCATATACTGTATCGATTAAAAACTTGTGTTTTTAAAGGACGTGAGTGACAAAGTTACAGATTTCAGCAGAGCTTATCACCTCCAGTTTCTTGATAGACTAGTTGCTGAAGTAGTTGTGTTAAGCACTTTGGAAAAATGAAGGAAGACTCTTTGTTGCCCACACTTTCCCATCAGATCAGCCTCTTACCGTATCCCGTAATTAGAGAGGAAACATGCTGTTAGGTCTCCACACAGGCATTTTTTATGGAAGTGGGCTGTTGGAAAGGTTGCTCATTTTCAAATCTCAAGGATAAAGTATATCATTGTCCTCAAGGATAAAGTGTATCATTATCGCTTTGATGTGTATTGTATTTAGGGAAATGTATCCTCCTTCATGAAAGCAAGAGTCTGAGCTCTCAGACTAAAGAAATAGAGAAAAACCTTTTATAAATGTCTACTCTTGTAGCATGGATTCTGTTTCCACCCCATGTAGGTACCAAGCAGGCTCGTGTCAGTTATTAATGAAGGCTGCTTTGGAGGAAATTCCAGCACCATGAAGGAAATTATAGCTACGAAGGAGGTAAAATTCCAGAGACTGTTTAGTAGGATGAGGCTCCCAAATGGCTAGGTCATTGATTGTGGCAATTTGTGAGTGGAGGCTAGAGGACTGCTTTGTAAGGAATTCAGGGTAGAGGAGGGAGCCCTGCTTGTCAAGAACATAGGTTCAGCTTTGCAGAGTGTAAAAGTTCTGGGGATTGCACAGTAGTGTGGCTCTACTGGGTATCCTGGACTGTGTTCTTTATAATATTTAATTACAGTTTTATTTTATTATGTATCATATTGTTATTTTTTAAAAAGAATGAAGGATAGATTGATCAAACCATTGAGCCTAACCTAGCTCCCCCTCTCCTGTGTAATTGATTAGTAGATAGCATGCTTGTGGAGGGAGGGGTTGCACGTGTGTTGCTCACAGGACATCCTCAGCTATCTGTCCCCAGGAACCTTCCACCTTCATGTGTGGAGGACCTCTCACTGGCTGGAACTTCCCTGCAGGCCAGGCTAGTTGGCCTGCGAGCATCAGGAACTTGCGTCTTTCCACCTTTTTCGTCATCATTGCTAGGATCACAGGTGTGCTTCACTGCATCCTGCTTTTACATGGTTTCTGGGGATCCAGACTCAGGTCCTCAAGTTGGCAGGGCACATGCTTTACTGACTGACCTATCTCTACAGCCTTTGTCATTTTGGATAAGAGGTCTCACCATGTTGTCTAGGCTGGCCTTGAACTCTCAGCAGTCCTCCTGCCTCAGCTTTCTAATTTCTGTGATTATAAGTGTGTGCTGCCGCAGCTGGCTTCTTTGTATTAGAAGGTGATGTATACAACCTTAACCCTTTGTATTAGAGAGTAAAGCATTTACCAGCACAGTTTCCCATATCCTCTGGGAAAGACCCTTTCTAGTTTAAGAGAGAAAGCAGTCTGAGCTCTGGAAGTGAAGGCAGGCCTTTGGTCTGCGCCTCCCTTTCCTGCCCATTTCCCTCCTCCCTGTTGTTCCTTGCTTCTTCCTAACTCATTTAGCATTTGCCCAAGGCACTGAATTTCCCACTTATCAGTATCTCCCATCTTCACTAGTTGGCTAACCAGGGGAGTTCCCAGTATTTGCCAAGGAGCTGTTTCAAAATGAGTTATTTCTTCCAGAGGCAAATTAGGCACTGCAAAAATAGCACCACACTAATGAGATATTAAAGAGCAGCTCACTGCACTCATACTTAAACGAGGATGGGCAGAAATGGCTGTAAAGCAGAACTAATTTACAGGAACTCAAGACTAGAGTAAGTTGCCCACTTCTGCTTCTGCTTCTGCTGCTGCTGCTTCTCCTTCTCCTTCGTCTTCTCCTTGTCTTCCTCTTCCTCTTCCTCCTCCAGGTCTTTCTATATAGCCCCAGCTGTCCTGGAACTCAGTGTGAGGCCAGATTGGCTGGAAGCTCACATACATACTTGCCTCGGCTTCCCTAGTGATTGGACTACAAGCTATTCACCACCACACCTTTTAGTTCTGAAAGATGATAATTTTTACCTCATTCCTTTTAGTGTATTATTCAATCAGATTTTTATCCTTTTTTTTATATTTACACTTTTGTCTTTTCTGGCTTTTGCAGCAATAGCTGATACCTATTGAGCAAATATTACTATATCTTCCTGCTTAGATTTTGACTAATTTATGTATGAGGGGATTATTAAAACAGTGTTTTGCTCTGCAGATGACAGTAGGGGGGTGGTGGTGCAGAACTGCATAGAGAGAAACCTGGAGCACACAGTGTCAAGGAAGGGAAAGAAGGTTTTGTTTTGTTTTGTTTTGTTTTGTTTTGTTTTGTGTTTTAAGACAGTGTAGCCCTGGCTGGCCTGGTGCTTACTATGTAGACCAGTCTGGTTTCAAACTCAGAGAGATCTGCCTGCCTCTGCCTTTCGAGTGCTGGGACTAAAGGTGTGCTCTACCACATCTGCTGGGGGACAGGACTTCTGAGACAATGCACTTGCCTTTGTTCTTACAATAGAATCCACCCCCTCTGACACTATAGTTTCTGACTTTGGCCTAGTTTCTGTCATTTCTCTCATTGTCTTGCTTGCTGCATGTGCAGCATAGAATTCCTCCTCCCCCTAGCCTAGATATTCCCATGAGTCATCCCACTGTATAACAGTTAGGGAGCACCTTTCCATCACAATTATCAGATCATCTCCGTGTGTGACCTTTTCTCTCCCAATCCCTCATGTAGTTAGTGCCTTCTATAGGCACTTGTTTGTTGGTCAGTTCTTCTCAAAACAGCTCCAGGAAATAGGTCACTATGCTCTCATTTTACACATAAGGAAGTTGAGGTCCAGCAATGTTATACACAGAGTTGGTGTTGTTAGAAAACGATGCCTTAGAATGTAAGAGTGGTAGTATGTTCCTGTAATCTTAGTACTTAGGAAGCCAAGGCAGGTGGATTACCATCAGTTCTAGGCTGGTCTGGGTTACTTAGTGAGTTTTAGGCCAGGATTACAGTTAAAAAGAATGAAAAGAAGGAAGGTAAAAGAAAATGGGAGAAGGTCTAAGAGACATGGGTTCTGAAGCACCAGCTTTGGTGGTCAGCGTGTATTTTGGTGGTCAGCACCATATTTTGGGGTGCCATTTTCTTTTTCTGGTTCCTTTTGAAAGAACAGGGAGAAACTTCTTTGAAGTGTCCTGTCTGATAAGAGAGATTATTCCAGAAGGAATACAGTACTATGTGACCCCCCTCCATATCCTCCCCACTTAGGAACATGAACCAGAAGACAAAAGACTAGAGTGGACACTAACTACCTTGACTGTCCAGGAGGATTTGTCGGGAAATGCCGTCCAGAGTTTCGTGTCTATGATTATAGCACTCGGAGGCTAGGGCAGGAGAACTGGGCCTTTACACCAGGACAGCCTGGGCTGTGGTGTGAGACCCCATCTCAAACAGCACACCCAAAATAAACAAAATCACTGGTTGTCTCTATGGCTCCATTTCCCTCTCTCCTTTGCATAGGTTTATCTGCATTTCAATCTTAATGAGGGTAATCCGGACCCACTGTCCAGCCTTGCCATGCCTGTGTGTGCACATGCATGCCTTTTCCCCACCCACCTGCTTCTTATCGGCTCAGAGCATTGGCCTTACAGAGAATGAGGGAAGCTTCTTTACCCCAGCATTGAGAAGCAGCAAAGGGGGAATTTCAACTGGTTTCTATCCCTACCTCTTGGGACAAGGTGCTAATAGTAAAAGTTACAAAAGTCCTGTGTCTTTTTCTTTTTTCTTCAGTTCATCAGCCAAGGTGGATCTCAAGAGCGGCCTAGAGGAGTGTGCAGAGGCTCTGAACTTATTTCTAAGTAACAAATTCAAAGATGCCTTAGAGTTGCTTCGTCCATGGTAATTAACTGTCTCTCAGTAGATACTTTATGTGTTTCTCTGATGTTATGTTTGTATGTTACTGTGTCTGCCTCCGTATGTATAAGCTAGTTTGAGTGAGACCCCCTACCATCTTTAAAGGAGTGTCTTCCTATTCAGTAGAAAATTCTGATGCTTATGCTCTAGCCTCCACACTTGCTCAGGTGTCGTCTCCATGATTTTGGAGTGTCGCTGAGCAGTGTTGCCTTTGAAGCCTGGAGGGGAATAACTAGAGAAGCCCAATCACAGTGCCAAGATCAAATCTAAGAGGATGTGATCAGGTCTCCCTACTGTTGTCATGGGAGTTACCTGCACTGGGCTTTTAGGCTTAGCAGCACCCTCGTGCACCCAGCCTGCTCACCGGCCTCAGCTGTGCCTGCGATGGACTTTGCAGAAATGATCTTGCAGCGGTCTCCAGACTCAGTTGCTAGGACAAGACTTGATGCTGAAGTTGGAACCTGATCCCTCATGTCAAGCAGCCAGCGGTGTCCCTCAGACTTCATTACCTTCTGGACCTCTGCTTCTTTCATCATCTTTGGTCTGCCTGGCTTTGCCACTCTTTGGTTCTCTGGATTCTGACTCAGTGTCTCTGTGTCCTTTATTCTTTTTTTAAACATCCCTCTTTCAACTCTACCATGTGCTTATAAATATAAAATAGGATAAAAGTAAATGATCCGATTCACAGTCTCTGACCTTTATGCATAGTTCATTGTTAAAATTCCTTTTTCACGACACTTGAGGGTAAGGTTTGAACTGCTACTGATAACTGGGGTGCGTGGGCAGTGCCTTCATTGGGGGCAAAGACTCTTTAGACTCTGTCCTCTGGGAATGAAAGAAACAATGTTGCCTCAGGCTGTTGAGGCAGAGTACTTAAAACAATTGATACTTGACACATACACAGGTAAGAGGCTTTGAGAGGAGCTAGCCCAGTCAGGCAGTGCCTGAGAGCCTGATGCGTTCAGCTATTAGCTTTCCTCAGGACTCTTGAATATTAGATCCTAAGGTTTACTCTGCTCAGGTCCCTGTGCCCATGACCTAATTTATTGCAAAAAAAAATCTTGCTTCCTCTGGGCTTGGACTGGAGAGGAGAGAACAGTTTTAAAGGCACCTTTTCTCTGTCTCACATAAGAATTTCACCTTTCCTTCCCTTTCTCTCCCCCTTAGATTTTCTCCCCCTTGCCCCCTTTCCTTTTTGAGATAAGATTCATGTAGCTCAGGCTGGCCTCAAACTCCCAGAAGATGACCTTGAGTTCCTGTTTCTGCTTCTCGGGATGCTAGGCTCAGATGTGTGTCACCAAGCCTCACCCATTTCAGATTTTAAGATGGTGCACTGCCCCCTATTTAGCTGGGGGAAAAAATAGCTTTTCTTTTAAACTTCTCTAGGAAACTAGTCCAGAGGCTGCCCCCTTGTGCTGAATGAGGGAAAAGCATGTTGTCCACAGCACTTTATTCTACTGTGTGGGTTTAAAAAATTGGTACTTGAGGTTTTAAAGCAGGCCTTTTGGATCTTGTATCATTTCAGTAACTATGGAGAAGTCGAGATGCCCACAGTGAGGCTTAGGTATTGTTGGTATCAGAAAAAGACCTGGGCTTGTGTGTCTTTCTTTTTCACCGTGCTGAGATGTACTCACTGGCTGTGTTCTTTCCAGGGCCAAGGAGAGCATGTACCACGCCCTGGGCTACAGTACCATTGTGGTGTTGCAGGCTGTCATGACCTTTGAGCAACAGGACATCCAGAATGGCATTTCTGCCATGAAGGACGCTTTGCAGACCTGCCAAAAGTATGACTGAGTAGTTTATAATATCTGAGCTAAGACAGTTCCCTGCCTTCCTGCCATAGTGAATGCAGCGTGCTGCCAAGTGAGGAGCTTGTTTGAGGTTGGCCAGCACTAGGGTACAGGACTTGAGCTTCAGAGTTTCTTGGCCAGTTCAGTTCTGTGCAGTGGAATTCAGGAAGTCCTATCTGGAGTTATAATATGGCTCCCGTTTAACACCCGTACCCTCTGCTGGAATCCTGGGGCCTGAGCTATGGTAAAAGTCTGAGGGAGGCTTCAGAAGGGTTAGCAGAGAGCATCTTTCTAGTTGTTTTGCTTGGTTAAGAACTGAGTACCACATCAGGTCAAGCAGGAAGTGTGCTTGTTCTACGTGAGGAAGTTCCACATTCAGAAGGGAATTTTTATTTGCCTAAGCATGCGTCTGGACACTCTTGGTTTGTCAAAATGAGAGTGTCAGTTTTAGGCTTTAGTCTGCATTTAGAAGGCCGTAGTGAAGGCTATTATTTATACTGGTGAATTTTAACGTGGCTGAGATGAATCTTCATGTAGTTTTGTTGTAAATCTCAAGTGAAGACCATTTTCCTAACTGCACCTTAAGTCCACTTTTCACCGTGGAGACACTTACCACAGGCATTCTGCTTTTATCTGGAAGTGAGGGGAGCTTTGTAGGTAGCGGGTGTGTGGACTCCTCTACACCATGCTTAGGTCGGATGCTCATGGTTGGCGGTTCAGGACTAGGCCCTGTGGATGGGAGGAGGGAGGCCTGGCCTTGCAGAGGGGCCAGGAGCTCCCTTTTGGTGACTTCTTGCTGAGACTGAAATGATCACCAGTGACAGCAAGCTTCATCTGATGCTTCTCCCTTGTCTTCAATGCAGATACAGGAAGAAATGCACAGTTGTCGAGTCTTTCTCAAGTCTCCTCTCTCGAGGGTCACTGGAACAACTGAGCGAAGGTAAGGGTCCAGAGGCTTGGTCTCCCTCTCCTTTAGAGGCTAAGAGCCCCCAGACCATCTCTGAAGTATAGAGGATGAAGGAAGTGGCTTTTCTCTTCCCAACCCACCTTGGTCACTGCTTGACTTTTGTATATAAGGGGCAGGTGCAGTTTATTTTTTCACTTGCCCTTCATTGTTGTTGTTGGTTTTTGTTGTTTGTTTGGTTTTTTGCAAGCATTGAACCACACACAAGTGCTACTATGTTGTTTTGCCACACACCAGTGTGTGTAAATGCGTTTTCCTTGTTTGGAGCTGTGCAGTTATGAATGGGATGGTACCTTGTACCGTAGTGTGCTTGTTTTTTCCTCATTGAAGGACAGACGTATGGTTTTAAATTTTTTCGCTATTAACAAATACTGTTGTTCTAAAATCCTTGTACATATATATATATTTTTTTTTGCTGTATTCTTTCAAGTACTTCATGAGACAGTTTTCTAAAAGTAGAATTATTGGAACTAAGGGGTTATAATTTTATGTTTATACTTATTGACATTTTTTCCCTCAAAAAGCTATATTCAACTATTGTTGGAGGGTTTCATTTTCTACAGACTATTAATGTTTTTCCAAGGTGGAAGCACTGTTTTGGTTTTCAGACAAGTCTTCTTATGGACTCCTCCCTGGTCTGAATTCACTGTTTAGATTAGGGTGACTTTGAACTCACAGAGATCCACTTGCCTCTGTCTTCCAAGTGCTGAGATTAAAGGTGTATCTGGATAATGTTTACACCTTTAAAAGGGACAGTGCTCGGCTGCATAGCTGATGAAAGGTGTTTGGCTCGTGGGCTTTACGAATAATCAGGAGTCCAGGAAAGCACTCAGTCAGATAGCTGGGAGAAACATCATTGTCAGTTGCTCCATATTTTCTCTGAGATGAGGGGAGAAGTGACCCTAATCACCCCTAAACAGAAGGGGGCTCCACCACCAAAGGGCATCCAGGAACTCTGGAGAGGCTGTGCCATCTCAGGAGAATTTGTGTTCATGTTGTCACTTTCAAGCCTGTTCTTTGGAAGAGATGGTGCAAACACTGGAGTAGCTGGAGCTAGGGAAAGGGAGCACAGCTCTGGGGATGGCTGTCAGGCAGGGCAGTCCTAATGTCAAGTGTACACTGCACACACCCAGCAAGAGATTTGCCATGGCTCTCCGCTTGTCCTATAGGCATGTTGTCAGCTTTGGGACATTGGAGAAGTTAGGCACATTTGAGTGATGTGAGCTTTGAGTGTTGGTCACAGGAGAGGACTGTGCCATACATGTTCCATGTCTTTGGGACTTACCGAAGAAGAGTATTGTGTTGACTCAGCCATGGCAGAAGCAGATGGTATTTTGTTGGTTACTGTCGGCAGTTGCAACCCATCTTCTTTTTCATCAGAAACTGGTCTGCAGCATTCCTAGGAACAAGAGCTGGTACTAGTAGGCCTAAAATGTTCCAGAGACAATCCACGAGATTGACTCAGCCCCGGTATGACTCTTGCATTGCGTTTTCCTTCCTGGGAACTCCTTAAGACTTCTCCCCCGTCTACTGACACCCGCTTCTCATTGTCTTTGTGGCATGAAGGTGACATTGCAGAGTTTTAAACCTTAGTTTTAAGAGGAAGAACATGGTATTTTTGGTGTGAGTATAAATAATTTTAAAACATAATACTGTTCTATGTTTTTTGAAGTGTTCTCTGTGTGCGAGGCACTCTTGGCACATTCTTTAGCATTAGCCCCCACGCCACCACCCATGTGTCTAACTGATGTTCACAGAGAGAAAGGCCAAGGTGATCCAGCTCTCAGAACAGCATGGAAGCTGGTCTGCTTTCCCTGAACCACGGTTCTTCCCGCTGTCCCTGCGCTCTCCCATGGGGTCTAGGAAACACCTTACATGGCTGATGGAAACATTGAACGATCATGTCTGGAAAAGTCGACAATGCTGTGTTGGTTTGTCCTTGTTGACTTTAAACAGAGCAAGTTAGGAAATCTGGACTTTCTACTAATTATTGAAAAATTAACGCCGGGCAGTGGTGGCGCACGCCTTTGATCCCAGCACTTGGGAGGCAGAGGCAGGCGGATTTCTGAGTTCGAGGCCAGCCTGGTCTACAGAGTGAGTTCCAGGACAGCCAGGGCTATACAGAGAAACCCTGTCTCGAAAAAAAAAACCAAAAAAAAAAAAAAGAAAAAGAAAAATTAACTAGCCCATGTCTATAGCTTATTCTGAACTATAAATATTTTTAGACCAGTACAGAAAGGCTGGGCTCAGCTAGCTTTTGGGTGCACCACATTTTTTTTTCATGAACTAAGGAATTTACAGTTAAGGTGTATGGCTGGTGAAAAAAATTACTCAGTGTAAGTCAGGCATAGTGAAGGAATAAAGGTAAATAAATTAAGTTGCGTGTTATTTCCAGTGCTTTTGGCTGTGAAGGCAACCTAAACAGACTTAGAGTTTGAAGTGTGTTTTAGTTTGCTTTCTATTGGTGTGATAAACATCATGACCAAAAGCAACTTGGGGGGGTGGGGGGCATTACAGTCCATTATCAGGGGAAGCCAAGGCAGGAACTGAAACAGGGACCATACCACGGAGGAACACTATGTACTGGCTTGCTCAGACTAATTTCTAATACCACCCAAGACCACCTGCTGGGCCAATTATACATCTAGAAAATGCTCTGCAAGCTGGCCCTTAGGCAGTCCGATGGAGGTTAGTTTCTCGGTTGAATTTCCTCTCTCTAGATAACTAACTTACAATAGGTTGGCAAAAACCAAACCAGAGCAACAGGGCGTGGCAGTACACTGTAGCTCTAGTATGATTTGTTTCCTGTTGGTAATTTTTGTTTGCATGGTCCAGTTTCTAGCTGTGTTCAGGAATGAGTATCTACATGGAGTTTTTCATGGACCTAGTGTGGAACACGCTTGCTCCTCTCCTCCTGTGACTGGTGGCTGGTGCTGAATAGCTTCATGTCAGCTGACTTCAGAGTGTGTGATGCTAAAGCACATTCTGAGTGAAGTGCAAAGCTTCCGATGTGGAGAGAGAGTTGTTAGGGAGAATACTTACATGTGGGTTACAGAATCCAATTCTCCATGCTCTGTGACAGGTCCTTTGTATTCCTCTCTAGTCTCTCTGTCTTTGGTCTAGTTGCCCTTCTGCTCAGGCCTTGATAAGGACCTGCTGTTTAGCCTGCCGGGTCAGGCCAGCTGTAGCATTCACCGCTGCCCCCTTGTCAGCCTGCTGCCCTCTCCTCCTCTCAAGTACCTCATGCTCTAGCCAGAGGAGCCCGACTGCCCTTTTCAGAGGGTGCCTGCACTTTCTTGCCAGGCCAGTCATCTGTTCTCAAGATGGCCTTTGGCATTGATAACCCCAGACGGTTGTCACTTTGTAGTTACCTAGGAAGAGGCTAGTCAGGTGGTGAAAATAATCTGCTAGTTTGAATTACCATGAAGGTACTGAAAACCGAGAGGCACACTCTGAGGAAAGGTGTCCTGGAGACTGGATCGTGACTGATGGCAGTGCCAGGATGCACATGGACAGCACCATGTCCTGGTGGTGTCCTCCCCGTCTGTTTCTGAGGAACTTAACTGCATAGTACTCCTCACAAATTGAACATTTAAGTTGAGTCAGTGTGAGAGAGCTTGTGGGTCATGTGTGTGAAAATGAAGGAACACATCCAGCTTATCTAGTTTGGTCAACAGTGTTCCCAGTGACTCAGACTGCCCCGTTGTTGCCTCACCACTTGAATTGGAAAGGCCCTGTGCCGCCTTCTCAGCCTTTACCAGGAAGCACAGATGCGGGCCAAGAACAATAATGGTGAAAGTTGCCAGCATTCAGCAAAGCTGACTGTATCTGGTAAACGCTACAGGCAATACTCATTTAATCTATTATTACTGGGCCATCTAAATGAGGAGAGCAGCAGAGCGGAGGGCTCACTGTAGATTGGATTTTCTGTTGTTTCTAAGGGCCCTGACTTGTGCACATAGGTCAGTTGTTTTTCTACATCTCAAGGAAGTGGCTGCTTTCTCTCTGATCACTGTCATGATGACCATGCCTTCATCTTTTAGAAGCGAGGATTCATATACTTCATTAACTTCTTCAGTCTGTATAACTGCTAGATGTTTATGTTACTTTTTTTTTTTAAGGTAAGTTTTCTTCTCTCAAAAGGGCTTTACATTTTGTTTCCTCGGTCAGGCATGATGATTCATGCCTATAGTACCAAGATGCTGAGGCACGAAGATTGCTGAGTTGAAGGACAGTCTGGACTACTGAGTTCTAGAACTGCTTGGGCTCCAAAGTGAGACCCTATTCAAACAAACAGTTGGTTTTCTCCTATTCTTGAGCCTCACTCTGCAGTTAATGTTGGATGGAGCTGAAGATGACTCCCCTCCACAGTTCACACGATCCAGGATTATCCAGGAACAATCGTCCTGTTTCTCTGGAAGCGTGGAAACAATCTTTGTGTCTCTCTTGGGCTTTTATCTTCCACCCTTATCAGAATATCTTAGAGCAATACTGTGTCTTTCTCTAATTGTATTTGTTTTTTATAGAGGAAATGCATGCTGAAATCTGTTATGCTGAGTGTCTCCTACAGAAAGCAGCACTCACGTTTGTGCAGGTAATAAACGTCTGGCTGAATACTGGGGTTGGGTGGGAAGCCTGCCAACACTGTACAGAGAAGGTTCAATGTTGCTCATCCCGTGTTAGCACTAAGGCTTAGAGTGGTAATAAAAGATATTTGTGTCCCATCCCCCCTGCCCCTAAGGATTGCCTGAAAGAAGGCTCTGGAGAGCTGTATTCCCACTCAGATGTACTTAGTGTCTGCTTCAAATGGCTTTAAGGATTCTTCTTAGTGTGAGAGCAAAGAGGACTTCAGTTTGCACATATGTGCTGCAGGCAAGAGTTCCCCACCAGACTGAGGAGGCCTCTTTAGGCCTCTGCCAATCCCTCACCGTATCAACTGCTTCTGCAATGCTCAGGTGCACATGCGTATCTACTTTTTCCAAGGACCCTTCACATTTTACCTGTTCACCCTTTCAAAGTCAAGGAGTCATTTTGAGGTCCCAAATTTCACCCTCTGTCTACATGTGCATGCGCCAACGCTTTTAGAAACTTGGACTTTACATTATGACCCCGATGATGGTTATGTCCCAGTGAGGGCAGGAGTAGAGATGATAAGCAGAAAACAGTCTCTCAGTGGATGATGGTGTCTATTGAAGTAGCTTTGGACTATATCTGGCCCCAAATTTTTGAGGATTATATCCTTAGAAATACAAGGTAGCCAGGCGGTGGTGGAGCACGCCTTTAATCCCAGCTCTTGGGAGGCAGAGGCAGGCGGATTTCTGAGTTCAAGAGTTCGAGGCTAGCCTGGTCTACAGAGTGAGTTCCAGGACAGCCAGAGCTACACAGAGAAACCCTGTCTCAAAAAAACAAAAAACAAAACAACAACAACAAAAAAGAAATACAAGGTAATAGAAGCTTTTAAAAAATGTGTTTTCACTAACTTCAAACTTTTTTTTGAGGCATTAGTAGTGGTGGTGTTTTTCCCCTGCAAATTGACGTGTTAGCTTAGATTCCAGTCCAGTAAAACTGAATCAGGGTAGTGTCCTGTTCCCTGAAGTCCAGACAGCATTCTCACCATATCAGTGACATGACACTATGAGTCATAGAGGCCCCTACTTTTTTCCTTATGTGTTTTCCAAGTGGGCATTTGACAACTTTTTTAGGTTACAACTTTGTTTTGTAACTGAGGATTTGAAATCCAACATCTTAGAGGTGTCCACTACTCCTTCATGTCTGCCTGTGGTTACTTCCCTGTATCTGTGCTTTGGCTGGGTAAGGATCTGCAGCTCCACCCCTTTCTCCATGCTCCCACCGACATTGCCCCAGCAGTGACTCATAAGCTCCCTCCCTTCCTACGTGCTCCCACCATGAATCATGGTTTCTGCAGTGGTGCTCATCAGCTGCTGAAGGATTGGTTGTCCAGTGGCTGAGTGACTGTCCCTGGTTTCTTTTTGCTTTTCGTTCATCCTGCGTTCTGTGATTGATTCTCACTCAGAAAGGCACCTCTGCTTGTTATTTTCTGCTTCTGCATTTCATGGTTTTCGTGGACTCTGTCAGTGTTCTGTATCAGAATATCACCCTGGAAGGGGTTTCCAGGGTTGTCCTCAGGTGCTACTGACCTTCGCTTGCCACAGGGGTCAAAGTGGCTTCCCTCCCACTCAGCTCCTTTCTTTTCTGCATTAGTTAACTCTCCTCTCTGTACTTGGAGATGGCCCAGCATGGTCTTTGATGCTTCCTGGTGTGTCCAGTTGAGGTGTCCTTTGCATAGACTTCAGGATCGCTTTGCCTTCCTTCCTGGGTCTGTTCTTGCCCTTTCTTGGTTTTTTGGTTCTCCATGTCCCACTTTGTGTTTTCGTGACATCCCACGCAAGTCTCCATCATGGCGCATGCCTCCATCATGGCGAGAGCCTCCGTCATGGCGCAAGTGCAAGTGCCCATCATGGCACATGCTTCCGTCATGGCGCATGCCTAGTTCCTCAGCACGTCATGTTGCTTTTGCATTCAGGTGCCCATCACAAAATAAGCATTTGGTCAGTGTTTACTGAATCATGGAATGAAATAATCATTATTTGATTTTAATCCAGTCCAAGAAATTTCTTTTTGGCTTGTATATGAACTTGTATAAATATAAATATAAGATTATTATTTATATTTTTTAATATTTTAAAATATTTTAAATTCCTTAGTATCTTAAATATGTAAAATTAAAATTTCTTAATATCTTAAAACAATTCCTAAATAAGAATATAAATGTTTGAGTTGTATAGTGAATTTTGTATTTACAGATTTGTATAAAAATAGGAATGCTAAATATTTTAATGAGAATAGAAAGCTAAAAATAGGGTTTTTTGATTTTGTTGTTTTTTACTTGAAAAGTGTTGCTAGCTTTAGATTATCTAATCATTTTAGGAGTATAAGCCTGTGGGCCTATCTCTTGTCAGCACCATCAACACAATGTTCTTCAGTTGGTTATTTGGTGTAATTTATTAGGAGACTCTTAGAATGCTGATCCTAAAAATGCCATTCAAACTGCCTCAATTTCATGAGTGATAACCCTCAAGCACAGAGAAGTAAAATGGTTTTCTACCCTCAGATTACATATTAGTGACAACCAGTTCAGAATTTAGATCAGTGACTTTTGGTCTGCAAATTTATATGAGTGAGATTTACAGTGTTGGGGCTGAACAGATGGCTCAGGGGTTAAGAGCATTGACAGGTCTTCCAGAGGTCCTGAATTCAGTTCCCAGCAACCACACAATGGCTCACAACCATCTGTAATGGGATTCGATGCCTTCTTCTGATGTGTCTGAAGACAGCTACGAAAGACAGCTCATACAAATAAAATAAATACATCTTTTTTTTTTAAACTTACAATGTTAAGTAGACTTCTTGTTTAAGCATCACTGAAAGAAGAACTATTATTCTCTGGGTGTGGTGGATGCGAAAATTTGGCCTTAGAACAGAGTTATGTAGCCAAGTGTTCTGGGTACCACTGAGCTCAGAAGAATATTTCTCAGTGGATGGATGATGGTGTCTATTGAAGTAGCTTTGGACTATATTTGGCCCCAAATTTTTGAGGATTATATCCTTAGAAATACAAGGTAATAGAAGCTTTTAAAAAATGTGTTTTCACTAACTTCAAACTTATAAGAAAATTACAAAATGGCACATTGCAAATGCAAAGCAAGAGTGATGTATCAAATGCAGCCAAAATGCAGTACGCGAGGCTAGGAAGCAAGCTTAGTGATAGAGTGTTCCTTTACTCAGGATGCTCCAGGATCTATTCACAGCAGCATGCTCGTGCGCACAGACACAGATACACACGTCTCATTCCACAAATACATACTGTTTTTCCTCCTAAGTGCTCTAATTATTCAATTGTATTATTTTCAGGATGAAAATATGATCAACTTCATCAAAGGTGGACTCAAAATTAGAACAAGTTACCAAATATATAAGTAAGTTACAAAGTAAAATGTGACTGAAATTGAAATTAAATTAAATATTTTTGAAGCCAGGCTACCCTGGACTCTTGATTTTTCTGCCCAGATTCCCAAGTGTTGGGATTATTATTACTACCCCACTAAGATTGGCTTTTAAAGTGATTCTCTCCTAAGAATATTTGTATATTTGTATTTATATTGCTATTTATGTATTGTGTTCTTGAGTCAGGATCTCACTATATGACCCAGGCTGGGTTTACATCTCTCATTCTCCTGCCTCAGACTTTGGGATTGCTGGGATTACAAACACATGTCACTACATTTGACTTGCTATAATATAAACTTTTAAAAACATCTTCTATAATTTTATGTTTTTAGTTTTTGTGGTTAATGTAGTGATTGCAATGTCCTTCTTGGCTTATTACTATTAGCTTAGAGTTCATACAGTATGTAAAATGTACAAGTTTTGTGAAAACATAGTTTGCCTCCAGTTGGCCCTTGTTCTAGCTTCCTTTCTGTTGCTGTGATAAAACACTCTGAGCAAAAGCAACTTAGGGAAGAAAGAGCTTATTTGGCTCATATTCCAAGGCACAGTGCTTCACTGAGGGAAGTGAGAGCAGGAACTCAAGCAGGAACTTGAGGCAGAAACAGTGAAGACAATGATTGCCGACTCATGTGTGGGAGCATGCTTAGCTTGCTTACACTGCCCAGGACCTTCCCAGAGAATGATGCTGCCCACAGTGGGCTGCGTCTTCCTGCAGCAATTAGTAATCAAGACAATCTCCTACAGAATTCCCTCAGGCCAATCTGTTCTTGATGATCCCTCAGTTGAGACTCCCTTCGCAGGTGACTCTAGGCTGTGTCAAGATGTCCATTTATAGGACAGCCTTTTAAACAATTCTTATGGTGTGTTCCATATGTGTATCATTAAATGTATAATAAGCATCGTCTTTTGTCTTACTCTGTTCTGCTTACAAAATATTTGACATCGTTTCTGTTCACTTTATGCTGATGAACTTCCTTTCGCATTTCATAGTATTAACTTTCAGCATTTTTCTTCTGTTTTTGTTGTTTTGAAACCAGTTTATTTTGGCCTTACTTTCAAGGATGTTCTTGCTATGTATAGTGTTCTGAATTGTTAGGGTGTTTCTTTTCTCAGCCCTTTAAAACCAGCACTCCACCGCATCAGTTCTTACGTTGTCTAGGACCTCAGCTGTTTGTGTAATTGTTTCATATATTTGAATATATAATTTTTTTCATCTCCTTAAAGAGCATGCTGTGTCTTTGATTTTGAGCAGTTTAGTGTGGATTTAGACTTTTGTTGCCATTATTTCCTCAAAGTTTGTTTCTCCTGCATCTTTTCTCACTCATTTCTTGTGAACTTCCAGTTACATACTGGTCAGCCTGATTGTGTTCAGTAAGCTACATACAGATCCACACCCACTTATTTACTTTAGATTAGATCTACTGTGGGTCATCTTGGAGTCAGTTTCTATTTATTGCTTTTTCTGTTGACTGTATGTCATGTTCTCATGTAGGATAATTTAGAAATCATATCCTAGATATTGATTTATTTGTAAAGACGCTGGATTCAGTCATCCTTTCTCTGACATGTGCCAAGCTCTGTTTTGGGAAGCAAAGCTCTGTTTTGTGTGCTTAGACTCAGGCTCCAGATTCTTCCTGGACATTGCAGGGACATTGCACCTGGATCCCTGCTATCCTGTTCCTGTTGCCTCTTGGACCTTCCCCCAGTCACATAGCTCTTGGATTAGCCGAGACTTCAGTGTTTTTTGACATAGATTTTGGTTTTCCCATTAGTGTAGTTCTATCATCTGTGGACATGTCCTTATATTCTCTAAGACCCTTCTCTGTCTTGGATTCTGTCTTTTAACCCAGGGAGACTCTATGGCTTATTGATTGTGGTCTGTGGGCCCCATGTGGAGTGGGGCATGCTTTCAGGCACATAGACACATAGATAGTTAATTCATGAACTATTTCCTGCTTTCAGAAGGTGCCTACTCCAGCACCTTCGGTTTCCAAGCCTGCAGAAATGTTTTAAATAGATTTTTTGTGTATTTTTTTGGGTTTGTAATTGTTATGTGTGGGAAAGCAAACCTAACATAAGCTTCCTAGCATCACTGGGAACGCATCCCACCACAGAAGCAGAGCCTGATTAGTATTTTAAGAGGCGGTTTTACCAGTACTCATTATGTAAACCTGGAATCCATAAAAAATAATCTTATAAGAGGGAATCGATTTGGGAAACTTGTTACAGTGTTTTTAGATTTCCTTTCAAAGTAATTTTTAGAAGATTAAAGAGTTGATTGCTTTTCCAATCATCAGAACTTTAAAAAGCTAATTTAAGTAGTCCTATGATAGAGAACCACCTGCTTCAGTGCAGTTATAGGGCTTTGATCATGAGAGGCCTCAGTGTGTTTGGCTGTGCGTGTTTACGTGTACTTCTACACACAGATATTTCGTTAGAAGTTCACATTATACTGAATTCCTTGTTGAACATAAATCCTTTCAAAATAGTGGAGAAAGAGAAATATTTTAAGTAAATATTTTTTAAACTCTTAAAAGGTAAAACCATCATTAATACAAAAATACATTTCAATAAGACTTAGTATTTTAAATTTTTTTCCTCAGGAGACAGAGGCAGGCAGATCTTTGAGTTCAAGGCCAGCCTGGTCTACAGAGTAAGTTCTAGAATAGTCAGGACTACACAGGGAAACCTTGTCTCAAAACACCAAAGTCATTAGCAAAGAACATAGGGAAATTTTTTATGTTCTTAAAACTAAAGGCTTGGGGCTGGAGATGTAGCTCAGAGGCTAAGAACATTTACTGATTTGTCACAGGACCACAGTCTGTGTCTCAGCTCTTACACTGGGTGGCTTGCAAGTCCATGCAATTTCAGCTCCAGGCAATCAGAAGTCACTTGTGTGGGACACATAGGACAGACACCACACACGCAGGCACACACACACACACACACACACACACACACCACACATACACACACACAAAGCACACACACACACATGTTAAAAATCTTCTAAAAGTTAAGCTTTAAACATACATAATGTTCTATTTTGAAACAATTTGTTATTACTATAAATAATTTTCATGTATCTTTTATTCAGATTCACAAATATAAGCATCCTATAAGATAAAAAGCTCAATTATAGTTTAAAATCAGCCTTTAAACTTTCATTAAAAAATTCTGTTTGGAGGTCTGGAATGACTCAGTGGTTAATCGTGCATATTGTTCTTTCAGTGAACCAGAGTTCAGTTCCCAGAACCCATATTAGGTGATTTACAATTGTAAGTTCCAGTCAAAGGGATCCCATGTCCCAGGCCTCCTCAGGTATTATGCATACAGTAATACACCCATGTGCAGATAAACACTACATATAATTAATTTTTAAAACAATTTCCTTTTTGGGACATTTGTCATTATAAAGAATTTTCATAGATCTTTCATTTATATTAAAAAAATACAGACTACATAATCACAGCTCATTTATTAAAGTGATATTTGCTGCCTTGACAGCATCCAACTGTTCCTGTCCCAATAGTGCTCTTTTTTTCTAGGGTCTAACCTGGGATTCACATTTAGCTGTAATGTTCCCTTAATATCTGTCTGTTAGGAGACAGGCCTCACTCTGTAGCCCATTGTGGCGGTGAACTTACTGCATAGCCCAGGCTGACTTTGAATGTCTGGAAATCACCATTTTTAGCCTCATGAGTGCTAGGATTACAAGCATGTGTCACTCTGCTCAAGGCAGATGACAGCATGGGATAGTCGTAAGTTGGAAGGAGTCTGAAGCAAATTAGTTCCTCTGGTCAGTTATACTTCCTATAAACCAGGTCAGCCCTGAGCTTGCTAGATGTGTCTAGAGTGCATCATGAGGGAAACTGTGCATTATACTGGGGATAGAAGATACGTGGTTATACCTTATTATTTTGTTGGGTTATTCTTGTGGCACTGGCGTTGGAACCCTGGGCCCTGGGAATGGTATCCTGTGTCCTGACACTGAGACACATCTTCTTTGTTACTTTCTCCCAGTTCAGTAAGCAGTTACCACTTATTGCTAATTTACATGCCTTTGATTATTTGTCTTTTGAAGCTTAGTAGTAGAGTACTTTCCAAATGTGTGAGAGCCTTGGGTTCAGTCACCACCACCACCACCCCTCCTTTGCTTTTGCAAAGGGACATAATACGGCAATTGACACCATTGTGATGGGAATAGTCTCGTCAAGCTCTGATGAATCTGCATGGAATTGAAGTAGCATTCATGTTTGAGGGTAGAGGGCAGGGCTGTGAGTCGTGCACAGCAGCTGAGACCTGAACATTCCTGAAGTGTTAGATCGAACCCGAGGTTCTGTGGCTCCTAAACTGAGCTTGCTGATGGTTGAGCCCGCTGTCCTCAACACTGTAAAATGGGTGCTTTCTTTCTTCTTAGTGGGAGTTACTCTGTAGCCCGAGGAGCAGATTGACTTTATCATCATCTGCATTTGTGTAGTATTTTAGGTAATGACATTTATAGTAGACAAGGGTAACATTGGTTTGACATTCCTTTGTCAGAGTCACTGGAACCTAATTCTCTACCCCCCCCCCCTTTTTTTCTCACTCCAGAGAGTGCCTTTCTATCCTGCATGTGATTCAGAAGAACAAACACGAGCAGCATTTCTTCTATGAGTTTGAAGGAGGAGTCAAGCTTGGAACAGGGGCCTTTAATTTGGTAAGGAAGCAGTTATATAGAAACCAGAACCTTTTGTAGATGAAACCAAGTGTCCAGTATCTCTCTTGTGTTTTGAGCTTTATTTCTACCTGTGTTTGGCTGGTGAGCTGCTGGCCTGGACTGGTTTTCCTGTGTGGTGAATGCTACAAAGTTCCGTCTGTGCTCAGAGCAGCTTTAGGTCACACAGGACAAGGGATGAATGCCACACCCGATTGGACTAGTAAGGCTTTTAGTTATGAGGAGCTAGAATCTAGTTCTGTTTGTGCATCGGAAATATTTGTTGTCCTGTTAATGATGGCTCTGGAGTTGAAAATGGGAGGGCGTGATACACTTTGAGAAACAGTTGATCTCTGGGGAGATGCAGAGTCAGTAAGACTGTCAGTACAGTGTTATTTAGAAATTTGGAATTTTTACGAGGGTTTAACTTGTTGGAGAATGAAGTAGTGAAAAGAATCGTATTTTGAGCATATAGTCCCCAAGGCTGTGTTAATGAGCCAGTGTGCAAGTCAGTGCTGGGGTTGAGGGTGGACTGACTTCTCCCTATGGACTGTCTGCTCTGTCTGCTTGGCTGTTAAACCTCATCATTCACCTGGGATGTAATATCTCCCATTCAGAGAGATAGTTCCAAAACCTCTTCTACCTAAGCCTCTGGCCGTCTAGCCCTAGCCCACTGGCTACCTCCATGAATTGGTATATGGCCACTTCTGGGAGACCCTTTTTCACTGTCCTTCAGGTGTGTCCCAGAAGGTGCCGGGCTGCTATGGCTGCCCACTTCTGTTAGTGCAGGAGTATCACTCACATCACCTTAGGGTTGTACCTTCCAGAAAGGAAGCTGAAGGAAACTTTGCCTAAACCAGGCATGGAGGCTCATGTCTAATCCAGCACTTGAGCGGCAGGAAGGCACTGTAAGTTCAAGGCCAGCTTAAGCTACAGATGAGACCCTATCTCAACCAACCAAAGCAAGATGGAAAGGAAGAAAGAAGCCTTGCCCGAGATGCCTTTCATGCTGCTTCATTTCACAGAAGACCAAGTCACCGTTTAGAGGACCATGAAGAAACCAGGCTTTATTTATTGTCTCCTTACTGAGTCCTAGTCAGGTTAGACTTGATTTGGCTATCAGGGCTTTTGAACAGGTTAGGGTTAACCGCTGGGCAGCCTATAGTCAGCCTCACACATCAGCTCACTCATGTGGGCTGTCTGTAGTCAGAGTCTAACGTGCACGTGCACTTACAGTTCTATTTTTCTTTACAGATGCTGTCTCTTTTACCAGCAAGAATCATCCGATTACTAGAATTTATCGGATTTTCTGGAAACAGGGTACAGATGACATTTTGTCTTGATTTTGAGGAAATTTCTGTTGTTTTCTGTTATAGTGGTCTTCTCCACCCAGCTTCTTTTCAAATGGCGTTCTCTCATGAGTGCCTCTTTTCCTAGGTTTGAGATAAATACTCTCTCTTCCACAGAGTGCTCCCTCAGACGTCCCCAATGAGGCACAAGTGTTTCTAACATTCAGAATCATGTATTCATCTAGCTGCTCACTAGCTGTTCCCATAAAATTGTGAGTTCCTGTTCCACTTTCCCTGTGGAGTGGCCAGGTCTCTGCAGGCATAGAATCCTGTGTTCTCGCTCATTACAGTACACTGAGCTTGAATCTCAGTATGGTTTTCTGTGGTGCTGGGGATGAAACCCAGGCCTGGCTTTACTCATGCTTGGGTAAGTGCTTTACTGTTGAGACAAGCCCCTAGCAGCTCAGGGTATAAATTGGAAATCAAAGAAATAGAGCGTTTCTTGGGAATGAGCAGTTCATTCCTTTCTGTAGAATCAATCATACGATCAATATGGATTAGTTTGATATCTGTTGCTATGATAAAAAACACTCTGAACAAAAACAATGTAGAGGAGGAAAGAGTTGATTTTTTTCCTGTGCTTCCAGGTTGCAGTCCATTGTTGAGGGACATGAGGGCAGGAACTAAAGACAGGAAGCTGGAGGAAGGAGCTGTGAGGGACGCCTGCTGACTTGCTGTCTGGCTTGCTTGTAGGCTCAGGCTTAGCTAGCTATCTTGAACAGCCCAGCACCACCTGCATAGGGATTGGTGCTGCTCACAGTGGGCTGTCTTCTTGCATCAAGCATGATCCCCTAAAGACACTCAACAGACCAATTTGAACTAGGCAATTCCTTGGTGTAAGCTTTCCTCTCAGATGACTCTAGGCTGTATTAAGTGGGCAATTAAAGCTGACTGGACAGTTACAAAAGGATTTATCAGATTGTCTCAGGCCAGTTTAAAACATGAAGTTTGTTTCTAGTTAAATACTGCCATTATTTTAAGCTGGTGACAAATAAAACCTCAAGTTCATGTAGGGCAGGACATGAATGATGTGAAATTTTCCAAATATAATATTTTTTCCAGTCAGATTTTTCTCTCTCTGTGATGCATTTACTCTCTGCAGGACCTGGGCCTTCTGCAGCTACGGGAAGGTGCATCCGGAAGCAGCATGCGGTCCCCACTCTGTTGCCTTACAATCCTGGCTTTCCATACCTACATCTCCCTGATTCTTGGTAAGAGCTCGTAGTCTCTGTCTGCTTACTTTTGATTTTTTTTTTTTTTTGAGTTAAGATGGAAGATGATGAGATTTATCATAGAGATCTTTGGCAGAGACAGTTGACCGATTGTTTTCACTGAGCAGTTTAAAAGTTACTTATATGCATGTATGTTCTTTATTTTGAGCCTATGAGCATTTTGTCTGCATGTGTGTCTGTGTACCACATGCATGGCTTGTGCTTACAGAGGCCAGAGGAGACATTAGACTTCCTCGTACTGGAGTTACGGATGGTTGTGAGCTGCCATGTGGGTGCTAAGAATTGAACTTGGCTTCTCTTCAAGAACAGCTAATGCTCTTACTACTGAGCCATCTCTCTAATGCCTCATAAAACATTTTAAGCTCTAGTCTTAGATAAGACTTATGTATTCGGTGGCTGTATTTTTATCACATTCATGGTAGTATTTCCATTTTTTTTTTAATTTTGTAGAAAATTCAATTTAGAGGTAATGTAAGTTAACATTGCCTTGAAAAGTAGAAATGTCACTGGGAATCTGAGATAGCCACCTCCATTCTTAAGACTTGTTTGCCCTGGAGCTCTTTAAGTCATACCCTTCTCAGATGAAAACACAGGTTTATCTTGTCCACGAGTGTGTGCCGTGTATCAGTGAGAGTCTGGGAGTAGGTTGTAAATGTGCACTGTGTTTCCTGAGCACTGAGCAGTGTCTGTTCAATTTCTAGGTACAGGAGAAGTGAATGTTGTGGAAGCAGAGAGTCTCCTTGCACCGTTCCTTCAACAGTTCCCAAATGTATGCTTACTGTTCCATCATCTGTCTCAGCCGTGACTCCTAGCCGCCATAGTCTATTGAAGTGTGTTCTTTCCTTTCTCCACAGGGCTCCCTCATACTGTTCTATCATGCCCGAATCGAGCTGCTGAAAGGCCATGCTGAAAAGGTAGCTGTGTCAGCAAGGGTTATTTAAGGGCAGTGTCTGTGTGGGAGGGTTGCATCACACGGTCACTCAACATAGGTAAATTTGGTTACGTGGACTAGCAAAAATAAATAGGAATGTGATTCTGAAAAGCTAAGCTTTTACTTTGTGCACATGTGTTTTCATACTTAATAACTTACCTCAAAACATGTTTACACATATGTGAAGTAGTTCATGGTGGAGTATATAAAGTATTTTTTAAAAGAGTGTATAAAATCATATATTTTATTATGGGCATCTAAGAGGCGTCAGAAAACTTTGACCATTATCTATTTCTGCATTGATTTTGGAAGCTTTCTTTTACCTATGGTGCAACTATGCTGGTTCCTCATCAAAGGAACTAGTTGATTAATTCTCTTAAAGACAAAGAGAAGTGTGTGTGTGTGTGTGTGTGTGTGTGTGTGTGTGTGTCTGTCTGTCTGTCTGTCTATGATATCCTTCCACACAAATAAGATCAAACTTTTTTCTATTTATATTAAACCCTAAATCTACCTTCCAACCATACGTTTAAGTCTCCCTCTGTTCATTTTGATGGCTGGGTTTCCTTTTTATGAGATGGCTGTTTTTATACTTATTAAAGTAATCTGCTATTGGTGACTGACCACTAAACATTTCCGTGCACAAATATATCGATATAGAATTCTGGGTCAGATGATGCTTGCATCTTTGATATATTCAGGCAAATTGCCTTTCTCGAGAACCTTCCAATGTAAACGTCTGTAAAGAAATGACGAACAGACTGGGGCGATGCCGCCGTGACTGGGGCGATGCCGCCGTGGTTACGAGCACTTGCTGTTCTTACAGAGGACCCAGGTTCCTAGCACCCACATCATGTGGCTCACACCTGCCTATAACTCTACTTCCAAGGGATCTTCTGGCCTCTATAGGCACCAGGCATGCATGTGGCACACATATACGGTGCAGGCACTCACTCACATGTACACATAAAAAAAATGAATCTTTAAAAATATGAGAATCCGTATTTCTAATGTTCTTTGTCAACTTGAGACATCTCTGTCCTTTAATTTTTTGCCCATGTGATAAGTGTAAAAAAAAAAAAGGAATTGAATTTTTTCCTTAACTTTATTATTACTGTTATTATTTGTTGTGCTGGTCAAATCTAGGGCCTTGTGTATGCTGGGCAAGTGCTTTACCACTAAGCTCCATTCCTAGTGCAAACTTTCAAATTTAGTCAACCAGTTTATTAATTTCTACATGTCTATTAGTTATTCCTTTTTTTCTTATTTGCCCAGTTACAGCTTTACCAATCTTTCTGATAAGGGCTTAGTTAGCCTTTTACTGATTATGGGATTTTGTTTAATGTGTGTTTTGTCCAATAAAGATTCTTATGCTGTTATAGTCTGTTTTATGAAAGAATTTTGACATTTCTATCGTACTTGGAAATTGAGTTTCCTATTCCTGTGGTATAAAGTACAAGGCCCTCTCACAAAGTCAAGTAAAGCAACAGAGTCTAACTGTACTGTCAGGGTAAGGAAGGGGAACGTGATGGCAGGTTGAGTGGCTTCATGAGTAATGACTTTGTTCCTTTTGTACAAAGTGTTTTGTGTATTTTTCCATTAGGTTATTATCTCCTTGTCTAATGTCTGGATGATCAGCTTTATGCAATTGACTTATAGGCTCAAGAAACATTTCGAAAATGCATTTCAGTTCAAGAAGAGTGGAAACAGTTTCACCATCTCTGTTACTGGGAATTAATGTGGATTTATATATACCAACAAAATTGGATGCAGGCGTATTACTATTCAGACCTACTTTGCAAAGAGAGTAAATGGTCCAAGGTGAGCACCCTGCTTTTCTCATGTCCTCTGCTTGCTACATGGCCACGGTGCTTTGTGATGTAAGGTTGATTTTTTTTTTCAAGAATATGGCATGGATACGTTTCTCAGTTTAGAGGCTGGAGGATGAGGAGAAGGAGGAGGAGGAGGAGGAAGAGGAGGAGGAGGAGGAGGAAGAAGTAGAGGAGGAGGAGGAGGAAGTGGAGGAGGAGGAGGAAGTGGAGGAGGAGGAGGAGGAAGTGGAGGAGGAGGAGAAGGAGGAGGAGGAGGATGAGGAGAAAGTGGAAGAGGAGGAGGAGGAAGTAGAGGAGGAAGAAGAGGAGGAGGAGGAGGGTATACTGACCATACTCCAGGCAGGATGTGGCTAGCATGTAATTGCAGATGCCTGTCTTGATTTTCTGAACCATCCAAGCCACCCCCAGTGACACACCTCCTCCAACAAGACTTTCTAATAGTGCCATTCTGTATAAGCAGTCCAAGTTTTAAGCGTCCTTCCTAAAGTGCTTTCCAACAAAGGCATTTTACTGCCAGGATGGACTTAGGAAGGAAGGGATCATGGCTTATTATTCCTTCTGTCCACTTTTCCACTGCGGTGGGTCCTGTTATAGAAGGATCACATTAACTGAAAAGTGTGGCCGTCTTCTGAAATAGATTTTAATAGTTGCTGATAATAAGCAGTTCTGAAAATCATGCAATTGTGCAAATGTATTGGAGCACCTGAGTTCTTCCTTTTTCTTTTGTTTTTGTTCTTTTAAGACAGGGTTTCACCTTGTAGCCAAGGCTAGCCTGGAGCTCACTATGAATTACAGATTGAATTTACAGCAGTCCTTCTGCATCAGCTTCCCAAGTGCTGGGATTGCATCATTTCACTTGGCACAGAGAACTAAAGCCTGTGCCTTTTACTTCTCCCTCCCTCCCTCCCTCCCTCCCTCCCTCCCT
>NW_021620772.1:3207118-3233181 GCF_004785775.1 Grammomys surdaster | reverse complement strand
AATATTCGTTTCTTTTTTTTTTGGTTTTGTTTTGTTTGGTTTTTCGAGACAGAGTTTCTCTGTGTAGCTCTGGCTGTCCTGGAACTCACTCTGTAGACCAGGCTGGCCTTGAACTCAGAAATCCGCCTGCCTCTGCCTCCCAAGTGCTGAGATTAAAGGCGTGCCCCACCACTGCCCAGCCAAAATGTTCTTTTCGTACAATGTATTTTTATCATATTCCCCTCCCTACCCACCCAACTTTATGTTCTCTCCTATTCTCTTTTTAAACAAACAGATCCATAAATCTAAAAAATGAAAATCAAAACACTCAAAGGATCAGTAAACTGAAAATCTTAGAACAAACAACCCCCACAAACAACCAAACCAACCAGACCAAAGCCATGGGCTTTGTTTTGTGTTGGCCAGCTTCTCCTAGCAAGGGCTTCGTCCTAACTGAGTGTGTTTGGTATACCCAGTGACACTCCATTGCAGAAAACTGATTTTCTTTTTCTTAGCGATATCAATTTCAAATAGCTTCTTGGTTAGGAGTGGGCCGATATCCACTTACCCCTCTTAGTGCTGTGACACTGGTGAATCAGCTAGCCTTGGTAACACCTGCAGTTTCTAGATTACTTCTGGTTTGCGAGGTTAGAGTGTCATGTTCCTATGAGTGTTCTCTCACGAGCCCCTTGTCTTTTTTTCCCCCTCAAGGCAACATATGTGTTCTTGAAAGCTGCCATTTTGAGCATGCTTCCAGAGGAAGAAGTGGCAGCGACTAAGGAGAATATAGTGTCTCTGTTCAGGTGAGTGTGACACTCTTTCTGCCATAGAGACACTGGGGGTGTTAAGACGTAGCCAAGCTGTCCCTTCATGCTTTACTTTCTTAGTTTATAATTTGTATACTCACTGGTATGGACACACTTAAAATTTAGCTGGGAGCCAGCATGGATTCTTTAGCATGATTTCAGATACATTTGCTTGTCTAGGAATCATGAACACATAGCATTACACTTGTTTTCTAGAATTAGGGTTTAGATTCCAGGGCTTTGCACCTGCTCTTTCATACTGCCGTTGGAGTCTTTCAGTGATGTAATTGGATTTTTTCTTGAATCCTTTCCCTTGCTTATGCAGTCATAGAATTATGCATAAGAAGTGACCCCACAAAAATATGTTTAGATTGTGTGTGTGTGTGTGTGTGTGTGTGTGTGTGTGTGTGTGTGTATGTGTTGTATGTACATATCATGTGTAGGCGCATACCTGTACATGTGCAGAGGACAGAGGATGACATCAGGTGTCTCACTCTACACTCTCTGCCTTCTTCCCTCTAGACAGGGTGTCACTGAACCTGGAGCCAGACTGTTGGCCAGCAAATCCTGGTGACCTTCCCCCTTCACTGGGTTATGGGCATGTGCACGCACCAACCTGGGTTCCGAGCATTTGGACTTGGTTCTTTATGCTTTTGAGCCAGCATGCTCACTTGCTGAGCCATCTCCCAGTCCAAATTCCTTAGAACTTTGGTTCTTTCTCAAATGATGCATATGGATAACTATCTTTTGATAGTTCTAGATCTGTGCATCAGCTGCAAACAGGAACAGGAAATGTACTCCTTTATACTCTCCCCTCTTGCTGGATAAATACTTTGAGCTCCTTTCTGCTTATTTATGGAAATTGGCAATTTTATTCCTAGATTAGCCTGGACTGTGTTTGACAGATGTAAGACACTAGCTAAGCTGAAGGAAATGTCAGTTAGTGGCTCTCATGGAATTGTGCACCCACATTACCTGAATTCTGAATGTGTGTCACCATCCAAAGTGCCATCCCTACCCTAGGACTTGGGTCTGTGTATCACCCAAAAATGTGCATTTGGAATGGTTTCCCAGCTGCTCCTGGCTGTGATGTAGTCCAAAAGCCTCAGTTGTGACTAATATGTGTGCTCACTGGCCTTTCCATGGGGATCTTCACAGACAGGTCGATGGCTTGAAGCAGAGAATCGCAGGGAAATCTCTCCCCACAGAGAAGTTCGCAGTAAGGAAAGCACGGAGGTACTCCCCTGCCTCAGGTGTCCCAGGAAAGCTCGTCTTGCCAGCGCTGGTATCTGCTTTTATTCACTGTTTACATATTAGAGATAAATTCACTGTTGAGAGCATCAAGGGATGTACTTACCTTTGGGTATGAAGCTTATAGCTCAGTTAAGAACTATTATATATTTTTATATTTATACATAAACTAATTTTAAAAAATTGAAACTTTTACCTGATGTGTTTAATATGTGTTTAATACTAGTTAATATGTTCTAGACATTGTGATAAAGGCAACTTCAAAAAAATCATTTTGACTAAAGTGGAATTGAATTACAAAACATCACAAATTCAATTTTACATTTTCTAATAGCTATGTAAAAAATGTAAAAGGAAATCTTTAAAGCATACTTTTTTTCAAGTATAGTTTGTTTAATCAGGGCATGGCGGCTTACACCTGTAATGCTAGCACTTGGGTAGCTGAGGCTAGAGAATTGCTGCACATTTGAAGCTAGCCTGGGCTGCATAGTGAATTCCAGACCAGTCTGGACTATAAAGTGAGACCCTGTCTTACAGAAGCAGCTGCCTTCTCCACCTCGAAAATATAATGACCCATGTAAACAAAATGTTGCCATTTTGATGTGGAATTGTAGACAAGGGAATACTCATCCCTGAACCATGCCCTTCTATGGACATGGGTCTCCCACCCGAGAGCAGCCTCCTATGGACCAGCCATGCTGTACTGCGGGAGCCTCAGGGCTGGAGGCTGCTCCGGAAAGGCTTGAGCTCACCCTCCCGTTTTGACAAACCCCTGTGAAAAACACTGTGTGCCTTGAATTTTAAAAACAAAGCCTTCTTTTTTCGAGGAAAGCTGTTGAGTGCACACAGGTGTCACGGTCTTCCTGGGTGGTTCTATGAACCTTTTTTATTTAGGGGATAATTTAATCATTCTCCTTTGAATGCTATGTAGCGTGTTCTGGTTTTTACTCTCATTGGCATGCTACAGTGAACCTCATTTACATGTAATTCTCTAGGAATGTCTTCAAAGAAATAGAATTCTTAGTTAAAGGTCTTGTGTTAATGTTGGGTGTATAATGCTAAATTTCTACCCCCCTCAAAAAAAACCCACCTTGTATCAATTCAGATGACTGATAATCTTTTAATATGCATTTCTGCACCGACACTTTAAACGTCTTTATGCGCTGCTGTTCATGTCCTTCGGTTTCATTGGGTTATTCTTGCTTCGTTGCCGACTCTCATAAGTTCTTCATGTATTTGAAGAGGAATAAGGATGTAGCCCCTGACAGGGGTCAGATAGGAGCTAGCCTGCTGCTAGCCTCAACTCAGGTGTTTCCCATATAACCCCAAGATTAAACTGACGGGTGAGATAGAAATGGACCTGTGATCACATTCTGATAACAAGGACGCTGTGCTAAATCCCGAGGCTCCCAAGTGAGGCCTCTGTTGCTTAGTTAGCTTTAGCGCTCGTCCACAGTCTTTTATGTATCAAGTGCTCTGCACTGAGAAGGTCTCTCTATATCAGAGAACTTTCCAGAAACTTTCCTGAGCCATTGTATTTTATTTGTCTACATTAGAACTTAGACAGTGGTGCTTTGAACCACTGAAGGTTGGTAGATGTGTAGTGACAAAGAATTGATTAGAAATACTCATATCTAGGGTGGTTGCCACAGCCTGTTTTTCATAAAAATCTCAAACCAAGCTTGCCTCTCCCTTTGATAAATGCTAAGTCAATAAGAAACTTTAAATCATCATCAGTTTAAAAATGATATTATTGAATTGTGCTCCTAGCTTCCAGGATCATAAAACAAACCTGACAGCATCATTTCCTGCCTCATGTCCATGGCTGCTCTGCTAAGAGGACTCTCAAATAATATCTATCGTAACTTAAAATTCATGCTCATCATAGACCCTTCAAAATATGAACTGCACTATCTGGTCATTAGAAAAATATTTTGAAGCAAAAACACATTTGCTTTTGATCCAAAAAAAAAAAAATTCTCCTGTGTTAGCCCATTAAATATAATCTGCAAGGAGGAGTCATTAGTTTACATTTCAGGAGCTGTCATTCAGCCATATGGCCTTTAAACAAGCATGCTTTCTGCATATTGGATCGTGTTACTGGGCCGACACATGTTTTTAATGATATAAAAGAACCTGAGCCCAGTAAAATAAATATTCCAATGATCATTTCTAGCGATATGCTTGGAAACACTTTATGTAAACAAAGTGGCAGACATTTTAAAATATTTCCCTTTACTTAAAAGTAACAACAGAAATTTACATTAAACAAAATTGTTCATGGTGTCAGTTTAAAATACTGTTTTACCTCTGTATCTATATTCTATCCAAGGACTGTATGCTAGTAGATAATTAATATGTGTTTGTTGAATGAATGACTGCGTTTTTAGTAAGAGTATAAGATATATACTTACTTACCTTAGAGCATAAAAGACAAAAGGATATAGTAAAACCAGGAAAAATTATGCCTCTAAATTCCAGATGAAGAAAGGGTAGAACAAAATTCTGATTGTCCTGTTGAGATTTTAGCAACACTTCATGTAGTTGCCAATGGTTTTCCATCCTTCCTTCTTAGGAAATGATGTACGTCTGGAATGGCTTTTCAATAGTGGGCAAAAGAAAGGATCTTTGTGAAAACCTCTTGGTGACTGTGGAGAAGGCTGAGGAGGCATTACAAAGTCAAAGTAAGTGTGCAGGACCCTTGTGTCCACTCCCCTTCCTCTCCTGTTTCTCCCTGGTGTCCATGCACATTGATGTGTCTGCACCTCACGAGCAGGCTGGAACTTGTGCTTGTCATCAAGATAAACAGTGGCCAGCACCTCTTTTTAGACTGAAGAATCTCGAGAACATGGCTCTGAACAAAGGACCTGTGTCACAAAAGATCATGGTATAGGATAAGATTCCATTTTATGGTCTAGCCACATGGCCAGTGTTGAAGGAAAGATCAGTCAGCATCTTTGTCTCTAAGGAGCAGCTCTTCTTAGTCTTTTTTTGCTACTGTAACAGCATGCCATAGCTTGGGTTAATTTATGAAGAAAAAAAAGGATGTTTTCCACAGAGGTGGAGACCAACAGGTGCAGGATCAAGGTGCTTTGACT
Source organism: Grammomys surdaster (assembly GCF_004785775.1). NCBI lineage: Eukaryota > Metazoa > Chordata > Mammalia > Rodentia > Muridae > Grammomys > Grammomys surdaster. The sequence goes on along the minus strand of NW_021620772.1, from coordinate 3,228,047 downwards.
AACAAGGACCTTTTTCCTGCTCTGTATCATGGAAGAGGGCATGGCGTAGAGAGAGACTGAGGCACACAGCACACATCACCTCTCTCTCTCTCTTAAAGTTCCTACCTCTCAATACTGGTGCAATAACGGTTAAATCTCACTCAAACAGTTAGCACTACTGCACTACTGGCTCCATTGCCTTATATTTAGGTCCTCAACACATCCCACCCTCTCTGGACCCCATGGACACCAGGCATGCATGCGATCCACAGACAAAACACTCATGTGAAAAAAAACAAAATAACATAGTAGCCAATCTAATGGATATAAGGGATTCTTTGCTATTTTATTGTGAAATTATTTTAAAAAGAAAAATTTTATTTTGTATGGAAATCAACACAACTGTATCATTTTGAAATTGAAATAAAATGGAAGTAAGTTAGAATTTACCTTTAAAATAAGATGTAGGGGCTGGAGAGATGGCTTACTTTTAAGTGGTTTAGTATTTTTACTACTGTTGCAGAGGACCCTTTTTCAATTCCCATATGGTAGTTTATAACTGCCTGTTACTCCAGTTTCAGGCGATCTGATCCTCTCTTCTGGCTTCAGTGTGCACTAGGCATGCAGGTGGTGGTGCACATTACATGTAGGCAGAGCGCTCATACACACAAAATAAATACCCCTATTTTAAAATGGGATTCCATGAGATAGACATCTCCAAAAGTTTAAAACTTTGAACGAATTCAGTAGTGCTCATTGTTAATCAGTGTATTTGACTAATTTATTAATTTGCTCATTCAGACTCCCATAGCTGACATAGACTTAGAATGGGAGAAGAAAGATAGCTCTTGCTGTTATGGGAATTATATAGATTAAAGCCCACATGTCCACAAATTAAATGGATGAATGAATGTTTATGTGAAAACCAGAAAGTAAAGGAAACACTTTTGCAAGGTTATGTGAAAACAGTTGTAGGGTGTTCCCCTCCCTACAGAAAACTAGCCAGCATTCCCCCTCTGTCCCCTGCTTCCCCAAACTCTGTATGGCAGTCCTCAGTCTCTGTGATGTGCTGTTGTGTCCTCTCAACCCCTAAGAGTTGGTCCTTTGTCAATCGCATTTGCAAATCAGCAGTGGCTTTTTCTCTGAACAGACTCCTTACCCTCAGGTTGTTTTGCTCTCTCTTGACTGGAGGAAAAAACAAAAAACAAAAAAACTAAAGGCGTAATGCTTGCATGTATGCTCATACATGGGAAGTGCTTAGAAACCCAAATCACTGTCTTTCTGATTCTGTTCCTAATGGCGTCTTCAGAGGTAATGAGCAGAGACTCCAGCAAACACACCAGGCCTCCACAGTTCTGTCCCTCCGCGTTTCTCCTCTGGGTGAAAGAACTTGTTTATTGTCAGGATCGCCAGTTACTGCAGATTAAGTTTATAATGTTTTTAAGGACTGTTGTTCTATGTAGGAACATTGTCTTCTCTGATTCCTGACTCTTAGTAATTAAGCTCCTGTTCTCCAGAGTGAGGGGTGGGGATCTGTGATTGGAAAGTTAAGTTAGAAGCCTGAGGTTGTGGGGGCTTCCACCCCAGCCCATATTAGCTATCAAAATGTGGTCTGGTTTTGTGGCTCAAAATCAGGGTAGGAGGGTACTAGTGGCCTACCGTAGTGCCCAGCCACAGTGAGTGAAGGTTGGTCATCCACACAAGGGGCACAGCCAAGACACGAGAGAGCACTTGCAGCCAAGCTTAGCATGGGTCGGCATGTGGTATTAATTTCTGTACCGATTTCTTTGGAAGTCTAAACAAATCCATCATGTACCCAGAAGTTGGCAGCAGATCCACTTTGTCTATCCTTGTAGCTAATTTGTGTGGCGACATTATATAGCAAACAGAATCAGTTACATGAAGGGATTGCAGTCTGGTGGCCTTTCACGTTTCAGTCAGCTTCCACATTTCCTGCTTGGCGCATTGCAGTGAGTTTCTGAAATATGCAGCATAGATATTTTAGTAGTTTTCAAGCTTCCTTCTTTCTTGATCTGCCCCCAGTTAAGACACTTAGCAGCCTCACTGTGCTGCACGTAAGCTTGGCCATTGCTACCATGATTCAAACAGACAAACAAACAAAAACAAACAAACAAAAAAAGAAAACCTTTTCAAACAGTATTATTTCTGTGTGTGTGTGTGTGTGTGTGTGTGTGTGTGTGTGTGTGTGTGTGTGTAGGTTGGAGGACGTTTTGGGGCCCTGGTACTTTTCTTCCTCCATGTGGGTCCTTGGGGTCAAACCCAGGTTGTCGTGCTTAGTGGCCTTCACTTGCAGAGCCACATCACCAGCCTTGTTGCAGTGATTTTTTCTTTTTTTTTTTTAATTCCAATTGAAGACAGAAACTGTTAAAATCCTCCTCTTTCATGAGACTTCGAATCATGACAGGGAGTGATCGTGTGACAGTGTGCTGTGGTCAGAGGAAACTGTGGCTTTGCTTCTGAGGTTTTTTGCCGGATGTGGAATATGAACCCCTCTGTCGCATTGCTAACTTAAGATCCCCACAGAGTGACTTGACTGGTTTTTCAATGGAAGTTGTCTGCGGCACCTCAAAAACCATCATTTATTGAGCAAGCAGATGTTGTCACAACACAAGCTGTCAGAAACTGCTTCTCAAAGTTCAGTGGGATACGCAGTAGTGACACTAAAAACCAGTGTCCCAGTGTGGGTCTTAAGGCTTTGGGCTGCAGGCTGACTGACCTGCTTCTCAGCAGACATCTCTGAGAGAAATATGGGTTGGGGTGGGCGGCTGTAGAGAAAGGTAGTTCTAAGTAGTGGGAAAGGTTGGAGGTGTTGATATCTGTGGGTTCTCTAGTGTCACGTCAGCACTTGACAGAAGTGAATCTCAAATGTTTAAACAGAAGTGAAGGGAGCCCTCTTTAGTTGGGTGAGTAGCACTCTTAACCTCCAATAGGTGAGGATTTTATAAGCTGAAACACCGGCACGTGTCACTGGTGAGGCCTGAGACTTTCAATCAGCGTCTAGTCAGTTCCCTTTACCACCCGTCCATACTGTTGTCACAGCCTGAGACGTGTAAATTAGCGTCTGTCTCGGAATGGCTTCTTCACATGTCACTCGCAGAAGAAAAAAATCAGGAAAGCCTTCACGCATGGAACACGTGGCGTGGCTACCTTTGTCACAGAGCCACTATACCATGCGATGTAACTCACTCTGCTTAGTACGGCCCAACTGAGCTGCAGACAATGGGGGCCCAGGCAGGGGCAGAAAATCCTTGACATTCTCTAGGAGCATGGGAGTTCGTGGGGGCTTTGGGTGCCTTTCCTGTGTTTCAGAACCATTTCACAGCATAATTTTCCCCCAAAAGAACATAACCTGAGAGAACGGATAGGTTGTAAACATAATGATCTGGAAGAGAGGTTTCTGCTTCCTGCATTTTGAACGGGTGGGAGGCCATCTGCTTCTCCATATGGAAGCGCTCTCCTCTCCTGCGCGGGCGCCAGCAGAGTTAGGAGCCAAAACAACAGGAGGAGACAGCCTGGTTCCTCCTCCTTTACCTCTGAGAGAATTAATGAAGCTCATTCTTTATTTAGAGTTCAGATTTCCTGTCATAGCTAAGGCCACAAAATTCAGAATGACCACCTGAAAAATCTGCCTGTGAACACACTATAAACGCCGGCGAATGAGTGAGCTTGACATCCTTCTCAGCAAGTGTTTGCATTGTATAGTGAGTTAATAAACATGTTTGTGAAGAGACCCCTAAAACCCAACATCAGTTAGTTTTCCTCTCAATTAGGTTTTTCTTGAAAGTATTTTTGGGCTGGAGGCGCAGGGCAGCCCAGAGTGTCTGCCTCGCACAGAGGAGGCTGTAGCATCCATCCCAGACAGCACAGAAACAGTGAGCTTTACCCTTCTGTTTATGCTTCTTGTTTTAAGACTTTACTGACTACTCTGTGGATGACGAATGCTTGGTGAAATTACTGAAAGGATGCTGCCTCAAGAACTTACAGCGGCCCTTGCAAGCTGAGCTGTGTTTCAACCACGTTGTGGAAAGGTAAGAGCCAGCCTGAGCACAGGTTGTGGCTTCAGGGGAATCTGTGGGACGAAGGGATGCGCTAAGCCTTTAACCTCATGAGCAAAGCTACGGTTTGCTTGGAATATGGCTTTACACATTTTCACTCAGTGTTTAAAGATGATTGCAAAATGCAAACTTATAGCCAGGCTGACAGTCGCTAAGCACTGGCAGTGAACTGCTGAGCCTGTCAAACTCACCTAGTCTTTAGTCCTCTGTGTGTGTGTGGGGGGTGGTGTGTGTGTGTGTGTGTGTGTGTGCGCGCGTGTGCGTGCGCGCGCATGCGCGTGTCTCATGGTAATTTGGCAGGGAAGAAAGGTAATAAATACCACTCCTTGTTTTTCCTCAAAGAGCATGTCTTTTTTTTACAGCAATGACAGTACTGTCCTGATACTTTTCAGAGAATTGGAGCAAGGGTAAATGCCTGTCAGTAACCTGGTAGTCACTGTGTTCTCTAAAGGTTGTAACTACTCGCTTTGCACAATGTGGGCCCAGTAGCAGGGGTCTCTACTACTTTCAATAAAGAATCTTAGAAGCTGTATCTAATGTCAGATCTCCTGGTTTTTAAACATTGGCTCAATATTTTTGAAAAGACCACAAGCCAAAAAGATGGAGGCCATCCAGTGTGCCCCTCGATGCCCTCTTTTCCACGTGACGTGCCTTTCCATTAACAGCCACTTGGACTCCTTCCTCATGACAGAATTTATGAGAATGTAGGACACAGTATCTAGTTACCAAATAAGGTAATTTGGTGAACATACTACAGAAGTGTATGCGCACTTCTAGTTTATTGGTTTTATTAGATAACTAGTTTTATCTAGTTTTCATAGTGTTCAAGAGCCGGCGACAAGAGTGACCGTGTGTACCGTTTGCTTCATTTAGTCAAATCTCACAGGGAATCACTTACTTGTATGTTTTACAATGTTTGAGTTGTGAAATCACGTTGAGTGTGGTTAAGTTGAAGAAGAAATCTCCCACACCACTTACCTCAGCTTCTGCCCAGGCTGCAGTCATGATAATACCGTTGTTCTACACAGTTCTTGGATCTCTAGAGCAATGTACATTTGAAATGCAGGTTTCTGTGAGGACTGGCCTCTTGGTTGTTAATTTCCAAAGAGACATGTTTTGTTTTTTCTTCATGTCAGGAGTACAGGCAAAACTTGGCCTGACCCTAAGGAACAGAAGATGAGTGTATGAAAGTATACTTCATCCCATAGGTTGTTAAGCATCATAACTCAGGCAGCAGCCTTCCTCCAGTGATAGTCTTGGCGTTGCCTGGGAAATGAAAAATGATGTGTGTTTCAGGTGATAATTTTTGTGTTCTGTTAAGACTTAATTGATTTTCATTTGCTCTTTTAGTGAAAAGCTGTTGAAGTACGACCACTATCTGGTGCCATTCACACTGTTTGAGTTGGCATTTTTGTATAAAAGCCAAGGGGAAATTGACAAGGCCATAAAGGTCCTAGAAACTGCAAGGTAAGTACTGAAGGTGACTTGCCCTGGTGACCTGACATGGGAAACATCAATGCCATCACAGCAGCAGAAATGACTTAGTATTTCTTAAAGCCACTGAGCTAATACAGACTCAGCGTGGTTACTTTTGCTAATTTAGGCTGCGGGCTTTTGCTGGAATTGTGCTGTTTCCTGCCTTAGTCCATTGCTCTGTGGCTACCTGGAGATGTGGTTGTGTGCATCTAGCTAACTGACCAGTTCAGCTTATTCTCTTCTGTATCAGGACTCGGCACACTTTTCTGCAAATGACCAAGCAGTAGATGTTTGGGCCTTAGAGTGGGCACTGGCTTTAGAGTAGTAAGGAGTCCATCGACAGCACTTGGTCTATTGTATGCACTGTAATGTGGAAGGGGAGGGAAGAATGGGTGTGATCAGAGCTGGTCTTTGGGTCAGTTTTCTGACCAACAAATATTGTCATATAAGTCATATCTGCCATTTCCTGAAGAACTTCTGATCATGTGGCGATCTTTCCCTGCATTCATTTTTTTCCTGTATGGCAAGTCTAAGCGTCTTTTGTCATTCCTGCTCGATAGTGACTCAGACTAGTGATTATGGGCCACTTTCAGCAAGACAATACCCCGTAGTCTGTCTGGAGCAGTTGGGGCAGTGGAGAAGGAATACTGTACTAGGTCCTTCTAGGTCAGTTGAGTGTAGTAGGTCACATACCAGTGTAATCCCTACTGTAGTCCCAGGCAGTAGGAACATTGCCAGAAGTGTGAGGCCAACCTGGGCTACAAAGTGAGACCTTTAGTCAAAAAACAGGCAGACAGACAGGCAGGAAGGCAGGCAGACAGACAGACAGACAGACAGACAGTGAGATCTTGTGTTAAAAACAAACAAAACAAAAAAACAAAGCAAAAATTCTGGGTCATCAATAGCTTAGTAGTCACTGGTCATTTCTTCCCGCTCACCGAGTTCCTGTTATATGCCAGGTCCGTGAAGGCCATGGAGAGGCTCCTGTGAGCTCAGCACAGAGTGTTCTGCAGGGTTAACTGAAGGGAGAGATCTGGGAATTGAGTGTACTCTGCCGAGATGCACAGTGTTGATCTGGGGTACCTGGATGTTAATTGAGTTGAGAGTCTTTGGAGGAGGAGACAGTGTAGTTGACACCTACATAAGTCGGGTAGTTGTGGAAAGGTGGATCACCAGGTCATCTTGCACAAGGTATGGCCATGAATCCTCTGGGTGTGGTGAGTGGGTAGACAGTGAGTGGACAGTGGTGCTTTACACCAGCTAGGGGAACACTCAGAGCAACAGGTTTTTGGGAAGAAAGAGGCACACATCTCTGAGGGCTGTGGTACTTGGAGGTGGCTGCTAGGTTTCCTCATGCAGGGGCGAGCTGGCCATGAGATGTGTAGCTGTTTTCAGGGCCACATGGACATGAGCCAAAGTCCTCAACACAGTGTGTGATGATAGCCAAAGCCATTGTTCCTGAGGTCATTAGGGGAAGCTACAGAGCGGAGATGGAGGTCTCATACAGTGCCTGGAACATTCCAGTCTCGAGATTAAGCTGTAAGATTTGGACTCTTATGATCTTAATATGATTAAACAGACTTAAGAGGATGGTAGGTAAGTTGTTGTTTAACTTCTACAGATGTCAGTGTTTAGTCAAAGTTGTTTCAAAACAGTGAAGTGCAGCACGTGGCTCAGAGTTAAGAATCTGCCCATAAACTTGAAGACCTGAGTTCTATTCCTTGAACCTACATTAAGGTAGAAGAAAAGAACCAACTCCACTGAGTTGTCCTCTGACCTCCTCACAGGCTCTGTGGCATGCCTACCCCACCAGTATATCATACACACACCCAACAATAACAACGGTAAAATCAGCATGAAATCTCTAGATTCATACAACTGGTTATCAGCTAAGAACGGAAACATTTTGAAGCAGTGAGAACGGGCACTAATGAGTGAGGCTGCCAAACAGCATAAGACCAGAACTATAGAGGTCACGTGACCTTGACAGAGAGAAACGGGCTCAGCTACTTATAAGATGCTAGGGATGTTAGCCGTGAACAGACTGGCCCATGGAGGAAGACGCTTTAGGGACGTGGTGCCACCAAGTACTTCTTACTTGGAAAATGCAGGAAGAGGCCCCTTTGGCAGGTAACGTGCTGGGCATGAGAACAAATGCTGTTTCAGCTGTGACGTCTGTCCATCCTCAGATGAAGCTATGAGCACGGCACAGTGAACAGTGCTGCTTCTGATGCTCACTGTTGGAACACCGTGCTACCGAGTGCAGATGGAGCAGCAGGCGATGCTGCTTTTCTCTACCACCAAAAACATTCAGTGCCACCACAAACCCAGGCAGTACTGGTAGGGCAGTCATAAACATGCTCGGTTCAGCATGGACTTTTCAAAGTGGCCAGGTCTGGCTAGACACTGAGAAAATATTCAGTTATTCTTTGATAAATCTTAGTACCAGGTTTATTTTTGAATATCAGAATATATCACATTCATCAAAGTTACCAAGAAAGTGTTAAAAAAAGGCAGGGAAGCAGGGAATAGAAAGAAACACTACTTGAAAGGAGCCGTCAGCTGCCTGTCTGCCAAAGCAGTGTACAAAACCAGGAGGCCTAAATGAAAGCTGTCCTGTCTACTTTGCCAGTTCCTAACAATTTTATAGTGAGGAGAAGACAACGTGAATGATGTCCATGTCTTAGGGTTCCTGCTGCTGTGAAATGACTTACAAAGGACAACATTTAGTTGGGGGTGGCTGCCTGTTTCAGGGTTTTATGGCAGGAAGCATGGCAGCACCAGGCAGACATGATGCTGGAGAAGTAGCTTGAGACGTCTGCATCTAGATCCACAGGCAACAGAGAGACACACTGGGCTTGGCTTGAGCATTTGAAACCTCAAAGCCCACTACCAGTGACACATTTCCTCCAACAGGCCACACCTCCTAACAGTGGCTCTCCCTGGGGGCCCACAGGGGCCATTTCCATTCAAACCACCACAGTCTGATTTTTCAAGTAATCTTGAAAAGCCCCCTGCTTTTCTTGTTCATGGTTCTGGGGATTGACCCCAGTCTCTGTGTGCCAGGCATGTTCTCTCCCTCTGTGTTCCATTCCTCGACTCTCACTGTGTACTACTCCGTGCCTTCTTGGCCCCTTCTGACACTGGTCTAATTGAATCACTAGTGACAGAATTACTGAGAACTTACATGAGAACTGGAATAGATGGTTTTGGGGTCACGAGGAAACCCCGCTGTTTTGAGGGTAGCTTCCTGTGGGTTTCAAGGTATTTTTATTCTGTTGAATTGTTCATGATCACTGTGTCATATCAACCTGCCTTAATGTTTTCCTCCTTAAATAGGAACATTGAGCTAGGTAGGAATACTTAACAAATGTGCCACGCCCTCATGACTGTGTTGTAGTCTGGCAATTAGAATGTTCTGCTCAAAGCATGGCCTCTTAGTCATCACCGGGGAAGCTTCTGGAAACCAAGAATGCAGACTCACTGTTCACTTTGCCCCACAGAAAGAGCCTGCTCTTTACTCTGCTCCACTGATGCTTTTTTGAGTTAGAAAGTAACAGGCGATCCGAGGGAGGCAGAGGAAGGAAGGTGGCACCCCGCTAGACAGAATAGATGCTGACTGTACAATTTTATCACTCATTGCTTTCAGAAACAACTACAAAGATTACTCCTTGGAGTCCAGACTGCACTTCAGAATTCAAGCAGCTCTGCATCTCTGGAAGAAACCATCCTCCGACTGATCCAGAGCACACAGGATGGAGTCTTCCCACCAGTTAACATTGACTCTGGCTATGGAGATCAGTCCCTGTGTCAAGGTGGAACCATGATCCGTCAAATAAGAAACAGAAAACTTGTTGTCAGGCACTCCCTGTCACCAGAGTGGCTTACTGTTGGTCTACATATTTTCCCCTGTGGAATGACATTTAATGCTATATAGAAATTCTTATACTCTGCCTTTAAAAAGAATTTCACATTAGATCTCAATTGAGGAATGTGAAGTCTTTTAAAAGACTGGCAGGTACAATAAAGCCTAGTTAGATTATTTATTTTTTTAATGTGAAAATTAATATTGTTCAAGTAGCAAATGGCTTTATCAGCTGAGCCATTTTTAGATTGGCTTGTCCTTTAAACTTCAGAGATATTTTACTGCTGCTTAAATCTCATACAGTAAATAAATACGACATCTATAATAATATAACAGTGGGTTTCTGACAATTCTGGAAGAGGGAAGTGAAAGGCCAGAGGTGGGTAAAGTATTCCTAGGCAGAAGGGACTTGGATCTCAACAAGATGTTACAGTTGTAAGTTTCAGGATTTCCAGTCCTCTCATTGGTTGAAGGTAGTGACATTTTTCAGAAACTATCCTGTGTTTGAATGTACTCATATCAGATTCAATAATAGCATTCAATCATATAGGCACATTTCTTATGTATCTAAGGGAAGAAAAAGCTGTATTTTAGAACCCCCTGACCTTAGAGCTGAAGCCTGGATTACAGACATTCATTGCATTTCTTACAGGAAGGAAAAATTCCTGATGCTCTAAATGATACGTAAAATATCAGTGGTTTTTACAGTCATGATGCTGCTGACCCAGTGCTGATGGTTCCTTTTAAATATCTGGGCTGCTGTTTTGGTTGTCTGAGTAGGAAACAGAATCAGAGCGTGAGCAGATTCTTTCTGGAGTCCCCACACCTGTCAGTCAGCATTTGTGAATTAGAAAGAACATCCTCATTTCGTGAAATAGAAAAGGAACAGGTGGCTTTAAAGTTCTCTTTGAATTTTATAACTGTGAGTCTGTGTATTAGGCATTTTCAACAGTGTTTTAGCATTAATCCAAACTCTTACCATTAGAATGTAGTTTTTTCAACCCCTCCCTCTCTTCCCAATCAATGGCCTATCAATAGTAGGTGTTACAGCTCAGGGCCAGATTCCATCCAACGACAAAAAACAGGTAATATGTCTATGAATCTGGGGTTTTATCTCATTTCTATTATTTCAAAGACCAGTAACTCGTCTAGATGGTAGATAGCTCCACCTTTCCTAGACAGAGCCCCAAGTTTGTAGTTCAGAGTCCCTTTCTGTTGGTTAATAGCTAACAACATAAAGCAAATAACTTACCCTTTCTAGGACTTGGGTTTTCCAGTGGGAGTGGCAAGGTAGCACTCACGGCCCCAGGCCCCAGGAGATGGTGCATTTGGTTGCTTTCTGTATACGTGAAAGTGTACACACGTAAGAGTGAGTCTGATAACTCTGCCCTTGTGCATGGATGACAGTACCTCTAGCATCCACTGAGTCTTTGGTCTCTCCTGGACAGTGAGATGAACGTGAGCATTCAGAACCTTTCAGTTTATTCATTTATGCATTTAGCACTGACAGTGGCCCAGATGGTGCAGTTATTCCTGCTGGCTGTTCCCGCCTGCAGTTCCTCATCCCCAGCAGGCATTGTCATTTTACTTAAGGTGCCATTTCTTGATCAACATTGAGGAAGTTTTTGGGTTTTTTTGAGGAAGGTGATTAATATACTTTGAGTCATAGGACCATCCCTTCAGATAACATGGAGGCAAATATCATTATATCTCATTAATATGAATTACACAACTAGCTACAGATAGAAGGGAAAATAAATTGTCATGAGCTGTAGAAATATGTTTAATAATTATATCTTTGAAGAAAAGTTTGTAAATTCTTTAGAAGAGCTTTGGTAATATTATTTTAAAACATAATATAGTCATACTATTAAAGAATGTGGTGGCACACACCATTAATTCTAGCACTTGGGAGGCAGGGACAGGCAGATCTCTTGAGTTTGAGACTAGTCTGGTCTATATATTCAAAATCCAAACCAAAAAAAAAAAAACAAAAAGAATACCCATATTTTGTGCGAAACTATCAGAGCTCATGGTCTGTAAATTCCCATTTTGATATAAAATGAAAAAAAAATAAGGTAAGAATGACTATTTTAGGGACTAGAGGGTGGCCCAGCAGGTAAGGATAGTTTTTGCTTTTCCAGAGGACCAGAGTTTGTTTGCCAGCACCCACATCATCCAGTTCTCAACTGTCTGTAACTCCAGAAGATCTGACACTGGCCTCTGTAGGCATACATACATGGCATGCATTCACATAGAAACACACATACACATAAGTAGACAATAAATCTTTTTTTAAATGACTACTTTTATATTATCAAACAAATTAACTTGTACTATTATATTTTATTTTGTGGTTTTCTTTTGTTTTTATTGTTCACATTCTCTCTGTCAGCAGTGTGGACCATCTATCCAGTGGCTTTATAAATAATACAATAGAATTAATACCACAGAACTTTATCTACTTTCTGTCATGTTCAAGATACTGTACTGGCACCATTTTCTTAGGATGTTTGTAAGAATCATCTTTTAAAATCTGTTGTGATTTAGGATGTTTTGGAAGAGCAAGTGCCTAAGAGAAAACGTTATCTAATCATCTTTTTGAGGGGCACAGGTAGTAGGCTGGGTTTCCAGTGTGTCTGATTGCAGTTTCTGTAGCTACCTGCAAAGGCAGTGATCTGGTTGATGTTTTGTAAATGTAAGGATTGTATTTCAGAGCCTTGGGAAGGAAAGCCTGATTTCTGCTGGACAGTTAATGGAAGGATAACTACACCAACTCCCCTGTATATTTGACCACTTGCTCTGCTTGCATATAGGTGTTACCAGGTTACAGAGCAGACAGTTCAATGTCTTTTCACCTGGTGTGAAGCCAAGAGGAAACAAGTAGGTAGGAGCTAAGGGAGATAAATCTCAGATTCCTGGGTATGAAGGACAACCTGCAGTCATTAGAGCAATCCAACAGTCTAACCAGCTCCTTGGGAAAGGAGTGAATTCAGCAGTTCTGAGCGGCTGTCATTGGTGTCTGTCTGTCTGTCTGTCTGGGCTAGTTGAGTTGGAGGTCAGCTCATTCTACATTTCTTTGATCAGCGTCAAAAATCTGAGGTGTGGAAAGGTAAAAAGAAGGTACCTCCTCTTCAAATAGAAGAGCATGTTCCTTGTTAGTCATTCTGCTGTGATGGGTACTAACAGTGTCTGCTGTTAATGTTTGTCATGGGTCTGGCTCATCTGTCCTGTGCTGTCTGTTCTGAGTAGATACTTGTTAGTAGAGCCCGTTCCTTGGACAGTAGAAATAACTGAAAAAGTCTGTATGATCAAGTAGAAAAATTAATTCTGGAATTATTCTGGTTAAGTCTCTTGACATTTTGTTTTTCCTATTTCTTTCTGTTTTTTTTTTTGTTTTTTTGTTTTTTTTTTTTTTTAACCACCAGTTTGCCGTCCTTGTATTCCTGAATCAACAGTTGGAACAGTTGGAATTAGTTAATGAAGTAATTGAAATCCTAAGCATTTGTGATTTATCAGGTCCGGAATGGATCTTAGAAAATTATGTTGTCCTATTCAGCCTTTGAGCCTGTTGGGTCTTCTTTGCTTTGTCTGGTGGAGTAGCCACTTGTCAGCTGTGGCTACTCCACTCTTGCAGTGGCCATGGCCAGAGAGCCTTCCTGCCTGCAGCAGTTCTTAAAGGTTTCCTGGGTTCTTGCCCCCTGGCATTCTGGCATTTACTGCTGTCTTCCGTGACTACCTATTTCTGTTACACCATCTTGTTTCAAATCTCTCTCAGTAGTTGACTCTCTATAGCTCCATGGCTTGTTCGAACATTGGTCTTACCCACCTCATGCCCCTGTGAACTTCTTGTGTGCCATCTAAAAGTCCTTATTTTTTAAGATTACTAGGTTAGTCTCATTTTGGAAACTATCTTTGCAAGTTACAGCTGTTGGGGTTGTAGAAATATTTGTAGATTTCATGAGTAAGACAATTTCTGAAAAATTTAATGAACCCTTGGTAATATTTTTGCATTATCAAAATGCTAACATTGACCCTTTTAGCTATGCCAGTGTACTATTTAAAGATTGTTAGGCACAATTTATCCACTTAGGGAGTAACATGAAAGGTTACTTACTAAGTTTAAGTATTTTATGCCTTCCAATTGCCTATTGTGAATATCTTGAATGTGCCTAAGTGATATACATAATACAAGTTTTAATCTCTCTAAGCATCTCTTGATTAGATGCAGTTGTAGCTCTCATGTATCAATAGACTGGTATAGGCAAGTAATATAAAATAACCCATATTGGATAATCTTTCATGCCCTTTTAGGAGTGAGTGTTTCTTCCTCAGAACCCAGTTGTCTACGTACTTTCCTTTATGTATTAGATGGTTAGAATCCTGCCTCCCTAGTTAGTGTTTTGGTGTCTTGTACATTTGCTGTTAGCTCTTGTTATTTTAGAATGTTGAACTTGAAATACAATGTAAAGGGCACATCAGACTTCTTCATCATGGAAGGTAGACTTCGCATTGAATGGTTCTCTCTGATCTGGACATCAGACTTCATCATCATGGAAGGTAGACTTCACATTGAATGGTTCTCTCTGATCTGGACATCAGACTTCATCATCATGGAAGGTAGACTTCACATTGAATGGTTCTCTCTGATCTGGACAGCTGTTCACATGGGGGACAATTTAAATCCATCCCAAACCATTTATAAAACCTCATTGCTGCAGGAAGAAGCAGCAAGAAAGGGCTGGAGAAATGGCTCAGCGGTTAAGAGCACTGGCTGCTCTTACAGAGGTCCTGAGTTCAATTTCCAGCAACCACATGGTGGCTCACAACCATCTGTAATGGGATCTGATGCCCTCTTCTAGTGTGTCTGAAGACAGCTACAGTGTACTCAAATAAATAAATAAATAAATCTGAAGAGGAAGAGGAGGAGGAAGAGGAGGAGGAGGAAGAGGAGGAAGCAGCAGCAGCAGCAGCAAGAAGAGCTATTCCGTGTATTGAGATGGCTGAGCAGGTTCTCAGTCTGAACCATGCAGAAGGATATGTAGATTTAGCCTCAGAAGGTACGGCTCCGCCCCATTCCCTTCTGAGGGCACTGTATACAGTGACAGGCTCAGCACAGTATCGCTGCAACAGGGCTTCCTGTGCAAAGATCAAAGCAAGAGTGTCTGCACATGCTGTCTACAGGTTGAGTCTTATTTTGTTTATTTTTTGTGGTGCTAGCAATGGGACTCTGAGGTCTGGAGTAGGCCTTGGAAGTGCTCTCCACCTGAACCACATCCTCAGCCCCAGGTTGAATATTGAATAGGAAAAGTCAAGGTATGCTAATATCAAACTTAAACGCACAGTGCACCTTGTATGTTAGCCCAGTGGTTCTTAGAAGTGTATAATTTAAAGGATAAATTTAGGGGTGTACTTAATTTTATTGCACATTAGCTTTTTTTATTTAAATTTTTTTAAGGACTTTGAATTAAACGTCTCCATAGTTTGTGTACCAAAAGAAAATAAAAAGAAATTGTTTTCAGTGGAATGGAACTGACAATGAGAGTATCTAAATACCTGAACATATTAAGAAATATTACTTACATTTATTAAGGAAGGAATTGCACTATTCTGGGTTTGAAGTATACTCAGTTTGAAGGTGTGGCCCATTCTGCTTGAGGAATTATACATATATACATCTTATTTCAGTCTTATCTTAATGGGGCAGGATACCCAGGCAGGTCACAATTTTGGAGATAGTAAACGAGTATAAATCATTTTCACAAATTCCTGTTTTTCCTGAAGTAATGTTCATTTCCCACAGTAGACAGATAAGTGTTTCCGGTACAGCTCTCACGTTGCCCACTCTTGTACGTAAACCAAGGTTACCAACACAGGTGCTCCGTAAGTGTGGACCGCTGAGCACACAGCCCAAGTGATTCGATTTTTAAGGCAGTAACTTGCACAAAGGGAGAGATTGTTGTAAACATTTTAAACCTCGGGCTTTTGGTTCTGTTGGGTCCAGATTACCCAAGACTTACAGAGAGACTGTGTATCACCCGCTTGTGCTGTACAGGAAACCACTTACTGTTGACAGTATGATGTGCTCTGTCACTGTGTCATGGGAATTCCAGAGCCAAGTGTTTACCGCTTTCTTCATTTTTTTTTCCTTTTGTTGACTGTTGGCATCTGAACACCTGAGTGAATATCAACTGTCTCTTTATAGATTACTATTTTAAAATATTTATTTCAGATGTTCATAGAATGCTCAATTTTTTGATG
This sequence comes from Grammomys surdaster, assembly GCF_004785775.1. NCBI lineage: Eukaryota > Metazoa > Chordata > Mammalia > Rodentia > Muridae > Grammomys > Grammomys surdaster. The sequence continues at coordinate 3,212,390 of NW_021620772.1, read as the reverse complement.
CAAGTTATTTACAAAGGCAAATATATATATATATTTAATAATTGAGATATATTATTTTATTGCACAACTTATTTTCCAAAGCAAATTTACTTTGTAGGTGTTTGTCTTTTAAGAAGAAAAAAAATGTTTTTTTCTTTTGCCTCAAAATACAAATTGTAAAGCTGTCTTCTCTTCTGTGTTAAGTGACTCTTGTGGTAATGTTTGCGTTTGTGAAACAGATCGGACTTGCCAGTTGAATCATCAGAGCTCCCATCTGTCCTTAGGATTCAGTGCCATGCTGGTCAAACTTGGCAGTGTTTCCCTGCCTCAGTTTCCTCTCCTCATTGACTTGAGCCTGGTCTCTGGTAGTTCATTTTCAGCAATCAGTTTTGCAGAGGAAAACCCATCTGAGAAATAGAAGAGGTCAGAACTCTTTATAAAATGAATGTGCTATTAACATCTGTCCACTAATAAGTGGGATTAGGTTCAGGTCCTAGAGAGGAAAAGAGACCAGCTAGGAAGCATTCCATCGTCAAGACGGAAAAGAAAAAGTGCAAAGGTAATATTTTTGATGTAAACGCTGTGTTCCCTCTGACTATAATTTTATATGCTGATTTTATGTTAATGTGATCACCTGTGATGTGTCAGTGCAGATAAAGATTTGATTTTCAACATGAAGACAACAGTTCCTGTTTCTATTTTTACTATTGAGACAGTTTTGAAAACAGATGTCATATTAAAAATTGTATTTTTAAGTGGAAATAAATCGGTTTGAAAGTCAGTTTTCCTTTTCCTTCCTTTGTCTGTTACAGAAGCCTCTGTGTTATTAGATATATATTTAAGTTGGCAGATTATTTTCAGAGTTCTCTATTTTCATATTGCTGTAACCAGTTTACCTACAATGTGCAATTGAATTGTTATTTAAATAAAAACACTTGGTGAGATTACATCTTCTTCTACTTGGTCTACATGTGAAAGCTGGACACAGCGTGCATCTGGCTGGCCCTTCATTATTGTGATGTAGGCTTGACTTCTTGTTTCTTGGTGCAACTCCCTTTTTTCTCCTCCCAACTATGTAGGCAGGTATGAAGGCCCTTTTTAATGCCATTCTTGGCTGAGCCTTGGGCAAGAAGCGAGAAGAGGGATGGGTCATTTGCCCTGAGGGAAGGTTGCGGGCTCTTTCATCTTTGTATATCTTTAGTAGCCCAGAGGATTAAACTAGCTGCTGACACCTCCAGTTGAAGCATTCACTGTAGCACAGTGGACCCAGTACTGGTCTTTGAAGAGCAGTCAGGCTGACACTCAGCCCTCCTAGTCAGCTCGAAAATTTAGCTTGCAGTGTTGCATGGATTCTGGCAGAACACAGGGGACTCCAGACTGAGGAAGAAGACCATGCTGCACAGGCTACTGGCAACAGTTTCCCACTTCCCTCTTCTCTCTGTCTGATGGGTGACACAGAGGGGCCCGTGGATGCTGCATTCCCAGTGGATTTTTGTCATAGCCAGATAAACCCAAACCCAGAGCTTGGATGCTTTATAGTGGATGGCAAGCAGACCTCCCTGTCTGCATAAAGAGAGACATTATCTTTGTCACACTGGCAGGAAATAAATCAGAATTGTGCTCAGAAGGGAGAAGATAGTTTACTTTTATCTTGAAAGTTGATCCAGGTCTGAGCACTTTAAAAGGACAGTCTGGAGCAAAGCTAGTCAGTGCCTTTCTCTTGGAGGAGTAGGGAAAAGCCGGAATATAAAAATTGGTGGAAGATTCTTACAGTGATGAGCAGAATATACTGTAACAATGAAGCCATTTTAAGAACTTTTACTCTGCAGCAAGGAGCCATTTGTCTTCAGCAAGTAAGTCGAATGAGCTGGTAGCGGTTAGGAAAGGTAGCCCTGGGTGCCCGGCTGCAATTAAGCATATGGACGACAAGGGAAGATTGGAGCCTATGGCTAAAATCTAGCCAAGAAGTAATGACTGTCCAATTCCCCATCTTAAAAAAAAAAAAAAGTAATGACCACCAGGACCTAGCAGAGTGTGGCGTCTGGAGTTTGGGCCCGAAAACTGGTGTATGTCAGCCAAGATAGGAGATAAGGCTCTGTAAGAAGGATGTCCAGAGAAGATTCTGTCTATGTAAAAGCTCTCACCTCAAAGGGAAAAGAAATAGTTTATTCTGGAGCCAAATACCAGTGACCATGGTCCAGGAGCACAGACTTACCCCAAATTCCATGTGTCAATGAGGTGGCAATTTTATGATCATCTTAGAGTAACAGAGCAAAGAAAGTCAGTTACAAACAAGGCACTTTTCAAAGACATTGGTGGATACATGAGGTAGGCAGGTTATGGAAAGATGGGGAGAACTCTTCCATGTGTGCTAGATGTTGTCTGACAACACACTTGGCCCTTTGATTACTAGAAAACTAGGTGGGCATCTTGTGTTAGTTTGTTTTGAATTCATTCCAAGGGTCTTTTGTTTGTTTTTATCTGTTAGGATGTTAGGTCCTACACAGATGTGGGCAAGAAAGAAGCTAAAGATGGAGCAAGATGAACTGTAATCAGGCTCTGGACTTACAACATTCCAGCCTCTCTGTAACAGTGCAGGTCTAATCAGCTGGCTGGTGCTTTCTGGAAGCGCTTGTTCACACATCAAGACTCAGTTTGGATGTAAAAGTTGAAGATGATTTAGCTGGATGAACATGGACAGTATTAATAGTGACAGTGAAGTGGCCAGTGAACTCAAGAATCAGTGGCAGTGGCAGTGGAGTGGCAGCATTTGTACTGCATCAGGCTCATCCCCACATTGAAAGAACATGAGGCTCCCCCACCCACTGGAAGGACAGTGTGACAACTTATCACCAAGAGGCCTCCCCCATCCAATCTTAGCACCCTTCATTTTCCACAGGAGTAAGTTTTCTCAATACATCTTATAGACCTCAGATAATGGGAAGAAAGCTCCCATTCAAAGGCAGTATATCCTAAGGTGCTGTGTACAGCACTATTTTTGGTCAGCCTGTCAGGTATAACTACTGTTCACACAGTTGAGCTTCTGGGATCAGGAACTTATATTTAATTGGTTCCCATAGAGAGCTATGGGACACTGCTAAGGCAAGTCTGAACAGACTTGTCACAAAGTCACCTGCTGCAGACACATGTCCCTCCTTAAGTAGACAGGAGAGCTTTGGGTAGCATCTCTTGGGACTACTGTTTTCTTACGGGACTCCCTGTGTTGGCTGGTCTTACTTCAGCTTGACACCATCTAGAGTTCTCCATAAGATCTGGCTGTAAGGCATTGTTTTTAAATTAGTTATTGATGGGGGAGGGCCCAGCCCATTGTGGGTGGTGCCATTTCTTGGCTAGTGGTCTTGGATTCATAAGAAAGCAGTCTGAGCAAGCCATGGAGAGCAAGGCAGTAAGCAGCATCTCCCCATGGCCTCTGCATCAGATCCTGCCTCAAGGTTGCTGCCCTGTTTGTATTCTTGTCCTGGCTTCTTTCAGAGATAACTACAACGTCGAAGTTCAAACTCCAAAAGCCCTTTCCTCCCCTGCTTTTTGGTCATGGTGTTTCATTGCAGCATTAGACTAAGACACAACCCTTCCAAACCACTGTACCATCCCCTCACTCCCCTACTTCCATCCTCTCCTCCATCTAAAACTGGCCTTCAGTGAGGCATCTAGGGCCTCTGTCTCTTTTAAGGCTGCTGCTTTTTCTGTTCCTTCTCAGCCTTGTTGTTCCCAGCCACCACTTACCACTTCTACAACACACGGAGCAGCCACAGTCAGAAGCTGAGGTCGAGTCTTTCCTCCCTCACTTAGAATCACATTCATTCTCTCACCACTAGCCAGGGAAGTGAGAGCCCAGCCCTAGTCTCTGCTGCTGTGTTCATACATGTTCACATGTGGTTTGCATGTGTGTGTGTGTGTGTGTGTTTTCACTGTCAGATGATGTGCTTTGAGCTCAGTTTCCACGTGATCAGAGCTGTCACCTAGGTGACTCAGACCTGACAGCACTCAGTGTCTGTGGTGCTTACACCTGGAGAAAGGCTACCCAGAGACATCAGCACACCTTCATCAGTTCCGTTTCCCTGTGGTTGCTTTGCTTTTGAACATTGAAGGTTTGAACAGGGCTCCCCAGATCACCATGGCCAGTCTAGTGTGAACCTGACTGCCCTGATCTGGACACACTTTGGATTCTGTACTGCTGCTTTAGTCTGTTGGCAGGGACCTAGAAGAGCTCTGTGTGCCATGTTTTTGGATCTGTCTGAGATCCCTCCTGGGATGTTGCTGCAATCCCCACTGACTGCTGAGGGCCACTCAGTGCTGAACTGTGGACATACACTGAAATAACAGCAATTCTTTGTGCATATACATGTGTTTGTTTTTAATTTAGTATTTGTGTAAAGCTATTTTTTTTAAAGCAGTAACTATCAAGTTTGAAAAGCACTTAATGTTTCTACTGGTCTTTTGAGGGAAAATCTTTTCTATGGGTTTAACATCCTATAAGGGAAGTTGAACAGCATGTCAAGCATCCCTCTCCCCCATCGCCTAAATTTAATAGAAGAAAAGCATGTGACAGGAGATGTAGAAAAACCACAGAAGTTTGTGTGATATTTTATCAGTAATTATGACCTGGGCTTAATTATATATTCCATGTGCCCTTAAAGCCAAAGTGAGACTATTAGATTGGCTAAAACACACCACATGACTAGTACCAAGGCCACATGTAAAAAAATAAGGTCTGTTCATAAAACTTGGAGGGCCTTTGTCTGAGGTTTTGAAGACTCCCATATGTCTAAAAGATTCAGAGTGTCACTTGAGCTTTAAGCAGAAGGGGAAACCTAGCACAAAAAAATCTCAACTCTTCATTAAGAAAATTTGGTGAAATGGAACAAGACACAGCTGCGAGGGGGAAGATTTATAGGCATTTTTAGCCCCACTTTGAAAGCCTCAGAATGTCTTTGGAGCAGAATGGAGCAAATTGTCGGGAAATCTTGTTTTCTGAGCAACCAGTTATATCAACATTGCAACATGCCACCGCTACAGCCAGCATGCCAAAAATAACATGAAAGAAACGTCCACAGTCTATTCAGAATGAAGCCAGTAATTTCTGCTTTTGTGATCATTTCCAAGAATGTTCCTACCCAGATATTAAATGGAGAACAGGAAGGACCCACTCCAGCCCTGCAAGCTTTCATTTCATTTTTTCCTTTACTTCACTTGTTAATGATTTGTGTGAATATATTCTGAATAGTTTTAAAGAGAGCCCAAGGCCTTTAAATGATTTAAGAGAGAGGGAGGG